>NW_008239110.1:20798307-20832485 GCF_000691975.1 Corvus brachyrhynchos
CGCTCTTGCTGGCTTTTGGCTTCTTGCTCTGTCCCTTTGGCTTTTTCCTCCAATGAAGCTACATTCTGTACCAGCTGTTCCCTTGCTGAGGCTTGTATAAAGGGGTCTATCTCAGACACAAGGCCTTTTAAGTCTTTCAAATGATTATTGAACTGACTTTCTGTGCTGAAAAATTCAACGTGGT
The DNA here is from genome assembly GCF_000691975.1 of Corvus brachyrhynchos. NCBI lineage: Eukaryota > Metazoa > Chordata > Aves > Passeriformes > Corvidae > Corvus > Corvus brachyrhynchos. The sequence continues at coordinate 20,798,492 of NW_008239110.1, forward strand.
TCCTTAGATTCTCCTCAGAGTTCTCAACATCTAGACCATTTCTTGCTAACTGTAGAAATTCCTGAGCATCTTCCAGCCAGTCATTTGCTATCTGCATCACTTGGTAGTACCTCTGGCAGAGGCTATATACTTTATTTAAGGTAGCCTGAAATAAAAGGGAGAGTCACGAACATAAAATCACAGTAACCTGTGTCATTTAAAAAATCCAGATAATAGGATTACTGAAATGAATCTTTTTGTGATGATTGTAAAGATCAAGCCACAGAGCCATCTTTCTGAGCTTTGTGACTGACAAACTAATGACAGTTAGGGTGCACTAACCTGTCTCATGTGTATAGCTTCTTGAACTTCACCATCCAGTTCTGCCAGCTCAGCAAAAGTGTTTTCCAGGTCAGCAGGTATCAGCTCCTTTGCTTTCATATAGCGCTCTTTCTCTTTATTACTCAGTGCATTCATTATTCTGAGGCTCGACTGCACTTCTTCCTGATGTATCTGAACCTTTCGGATTTCTTCTTGGATGTTTTGCAGTTTGAGGTCCAAACTTAATGCTCCATTAAGTTCTGTTTTCACCCACCTCAACCAGTCGAGTGAACGGCAGATTTCTGTCTTGAAGTCTATGCTCTGCACAAGTCTGTTCTCACACTCCATCACCGTGTCAACAATGGCAGAATGCAAAGACTTCAGCTTCTCTTGCCAAGCCTGAACTTGGTGATTTGTTGTCTCACATGCAGATGAGTCGAGCTGAGGAGAAAGGGCTTCTAGATGTTCAGTTATTCGCTTCAGAAGACTTCCTGAGTCTTGCAAGCTGCCCACCAGAGAATGGTATATTTTCAACTTTTCTTCTATTGGGAGAGTTTCTTCATTCACCTTAATCTGCTCCTTTTTCACTGTCTCTAGCTGTGCTTCAAACTGCATACACATCTTCTCATGCTCCTGGCATGCTTCTATTGTGTCTTCCAACAGGTTGATTTTCTGTTCTATTTGCCTCTTCAACTTGTGATATAGTGTGGCAAGTTTTAACATCTCATCTGGCTGCCAGGGCTGGCCAGTGCTTCGAAAGGCCTCCTTCTTCTGGTTCAGTTCATCCACTGCTGCACCAAGGCTTGTTGCTTCACCTGAGAGATCTCTGTAGGCCTGCTGGAGTGACACAGCTTCTTTGGCTGAAACAGCAGCTGGAGCTTTATCCATGTTAGTAAACTGGTCTTCTAGCTCGGTTAGAGCTTTACTTGTCAACTCAATTAAAGAGACATACTCTTTTCTGGCATAAATTGCTTCCTGAACTTTATATAATTTTTCTTTTGCCAGAGCAGTGACAATACTGAATTGCTGAGGGAGACTGTTAAGTTTTTCATCTAGATAAGAATGATCCACTTCATTAAGTGATGGTAGGACTTCTTGGCCATCTCTTTGCAGTGCAAGTAGCAGATTTTCGTATTCTGGAGATTGTTCAAGAATCTGTTGATATTTTGCCAACTGGCTGTATAACTCAGTGTCAGAATTCATTACATTGACTTCTGGGAATGTGACAATATCAGCTTGTTTTAGCCAATGGCAAGCTTTATCCAGATCTTCTTTGAAGTATTTCCTGGAAACACTATTTTTCTCCAGTTCTAACAATCTCTGGTTACACTTTTGTAAAACCGTGTCATATACATTCTGTAGTTCTTGCAGTTTACCTAACACTTCACTCTTCTCTTGATTTGTTGCTTCTTTCATTAAATCCCTTCCTTGAGCCCACAACCCTGTGACCTCATTTTGATAGGCCTTCAGATTAGCCTGGGTATTCTTACAAGTCCTGATCTGTTTATTCACATCTTCTGGCAACAGACAAATATGTTCTGGAAACATCACCTTCTTCTCATGCTGGTGAATTTGGTTTGTAGCCTGGAAGACTGCCATGAGAAACTGGGTCTTTTCAGACAATGCCTTATTCAGGTGTTTTCTCCTCTGGCCAACCAGATCACTGAGACAAGCCACATGGTGCTGTGCATCAGAAACTGTTTTCTGCAGTTCTTGCCTTTCATTGAGCCCTAGGTTGGTCATCACCCTGTCAGCATCCTTCACAAGCATCTTCAGAACAAGCTGTTTGGCTTCAAGCTCACTGCAAATGGTAAGATGATCCATGAGAAGACTCTGAGCCATATCTGGAGGAGGGCTCTGTTTAAGAGCCTCTGAGACACTAGGTTGCTGCTCCTCTGCCCATTCCATTAGTTCCTGAAATTTGGAATGCACCAAGCTGAGCTCTTCTAAGGTTGAAACAGAAACTTGAATTTTCCTTTTGACAAGGTCCTCCAGCTGAGTCCAGCGTTGTTCAAAATGACTGAATTGCTCCTTTACTAATTCTTTGTCGTCAAGATTCAAATGTTCTATCATCTTCTGTTTCTGATCTTTCAAATCTTCCAGAGCAAGTCTCCTTTCCTGTAGAGCAATTGCCAGTTTTTGCAAAGCTTCAAGGTGCACATTTGTACTTTCAGCATCAGACCTGTTATTAAAATGGACAGGAAAAAAATGAGTTATTACATCCAATTTCAGCACAGGCTTGAAAGAGAGGTCAGAATTAATTATAAGCCGACTAAATACTGAAATCAATATGATATAAAGACCTACAGTTTTCACATTCACATGAAGGCAGCAGCCTTGAATATTAATTAAAAAACTCTACAAATTTATTCCTTTTCCTTTAATCTGCACTATGGTCATCAGGCTGACCATACACATTTACATGAATACTAAAGAGCATACTGATTATATTGCATATAAGAACAACAACAAGTACTGAGGTCGAAGTGAATCTTGTTCCATGACAGTGACGGGACCAGCAATACGCTCACAATTTTCTCACAGCTGGTGTGTTTATCCTATGCAAAGCAGCTGCAAATATTTAGCAGTAGCTACTAAGCTTTAATATAATAGTCTAGTAGATATAACACAGTATTACAATGAAAATGAACTGATGAATGAACCATGAACTCATGAACCACCACAAATGAAAGAGTTCAAATAAAATAGTCAACATTGTTGAAATATCAGGAAATGCTATACCCTGAGATGGGATCAATCAGTACTTGCCTTAAAGACAAACACTGAAGATCTGGTCGCTCAAACTCTCTTTATCTCAACAGAAATGATTAATTACCTGATAATTAAGAAGGGCGGTGTGCTTTTAATTAAGCATGCAAAAAGGAATTTTTAGTGGCTCCCACTTAGAGGCACTCTGTAAACAGCTCTTTCAGCATATATGCACACTTTGCTTTGTGCATGCTACTCCTTTTTTACCTAGCTAGGTTGTCCCACTCTTTTGTGAGCTTTTCCAGGAAAACTTCAACGACATTCATGCGATCATGGTAATCCCTTGTCCTCTGCAGATCCTCCTCCCTCTGCATGAGCAAACTATGTGCCTGAAGGCAGAGGTCCAGCCACTGGTTGCTCAGTTCTCCTATTTCCTTGTGTTCAGGTGATTCCTGTCCTTGGGTTAGTTTGTTCATCTTCTCAGTCACAGAGGTGAGAGCTGACTGCTTAGACTGCAACTTCTGACTGAATTCCTGAAAAAGATACAAGTAAAAACCAATATAATATCATTCCCTCAAAATTATAAAATGGAATTTAAATAAAAGCTCTGAAATAAATAAATTGTATATGGACTAATTATCTGCCCAGGCAAATGCTCTGCAGATGTAAACTGGAAGAAGTATTTTCACTCCTCTCCAAATCCTCCTCCCCACCTTCTCAGGTGAAGACAAGTTGGTAATAGATGCTAAAGCAAATGAGAGGAGTTTCCAAGAGCCAGTGATAAACAGAACTTCTGATCAAGTCACATCCTGTTGTCCAGGCTTCTGGACTAGCACAGCTCCCACCATACACTAAAACATGCAAGATAGTCTTGAATATCACAAGAATAATTCATTTTCCTAGTACTGTGACTAGCTTATTTTTTTCTTTTTCATTAGAGACTAAAAATAGGAAGCAGAGTCCATGAGTCAGCGAGCCTCCATATCCGTACTCTGTATTGTTCCTACTTCTGTAACAGCAACTGTTACCAGTGTCATTACTGAAACAAAACCATGGATTAACCTAGGTATGACTGCTATCTGAGCTAATAACTAGTAACTAAAAGAGTTCATCTGCATACACATTTCATACCAAAAAAGAAGTCAGAGAGATCACAAAAAGAAGAATACACAATATACTGACAATTAAAACTAACCAAATATTTTCCAGCCTTTGCACACTGTCTAAGGTAAATACAATCTTTTCCTAAATTGTAGTTCCAATAACTGTAACTAAACAAGCATGCCTATCTCCAGCTCTGCCTCATTCCTCTTCATGAAGGCTTTAAATGGAGCTAGGCATCTTCCTTTACCAGGGCAAATTATTGGAAAAAAAACCACCTTGTACCACATCTAACAGTACAGAAGGTGTCTCCCTTTCATTATAATCCAAAGCTTCTGACTGAAAGAGTGAAGAAATAGAGACTCCTTCAGCTTTCTGTTCAGATTGTGCTGAGGCATCTTCAAAGGCTTTGACTTTGTTCCAAAGTGTGAGTAGAACAGACATGGAGAGGAAGTGCTAACTCTTGGCATACCAGAAAAGGAATACAAGCAAAGCCTAGACCAAAAATGCAAAACTCAAGTATATAATAATTTAATAAAGAATGACCTTTTTGTTAAGTTACTGGTTATGATGTATACAGAAGAGTCATAAAATGTTTCTCTTCTGGAATGAATAAGTCCTGAAGGCATTTGTCTCATTATTTAAATTGGATTTCTGCCATACCTTTTCTTAGAGATCAGCAACATCAAACAGTTTTGCTGACTAATTTTGAAGTACTTCTAAACTATTCAGAAGTATAGAAATCAAAGAATTTAGCAAGCACAGTTTGCAAATCTTATCTTCAGGTCCACTGTGATCAGCATTTAGTCTACTCTAAAAGTGAAGGCAAATCAGACCAGTAGGCTGAAAATTGTCAATTATTTAAAAAACAAAGCCAGAAAAATACTATAATGCAAATTTCTGCTCTCTGAATCACCCTGTAGTATCAATAAGGAAACACTCTTTCCTCTATCTTCTCTGCTCTTGCTTAGAGCATTTTAGCCAATATATGCAGTATGTGCACACAATATGAATCATAAAATAATATCAGCCAAAGGATGAACTTCTTCCTTACCTTCTGTTCTTAACCAAAAGTCTCCTTACCTTAACCTGGAGCACCATATTCTGGGCAATATTTAGCTCCAACTCTGCCCGTCTCCTTTTTAAATTCTGTAGTTGTTGATCCGCATCCTGGAAATATATCCAGAGCTCAGCCTTCAATTGTTTGATCTCTTCCCAACCTTGAGACAAATACTGTGAGTGCATTATCTGTTGCTCAATCTAGAAGAAAAGAAATGAAAAGGAGTAGGAATGCTTTAATGCATCTATTTTTGGAGAATGGAGGATGAACACCATTCCTCCTCTGAGCACAATACTGTACTAAAGCAATTTCTGCACCAGATTCTGAAGGGGCTAATATTATCCACAAAAAGAGTCTTAACCTCCAAAAGTCACAAAAATTGTACCTATCAAAGGAAATCCATGTGGAAACAACAACAACAACAAAAGAAATTAATTATCATTCACCCTTGAGAGAAGCAAGTATGTTTATGAGTGTGTATTTCAATGTTCTCAGTCCTCTGTTAAAGCTTAAATTAATTGTATAATATACTGCATGCTAAGAATATTGTTAGAATGTAGCCTACATAAAATTTTCAATTAAACACTTCCTTTTAATTTGCTTAGCCCAGTTATTCTAACTATATGCCTCTACTAAAATGCCAATAAGAAGAATGCTTACTAGATCTGAGCCCGTCAATCCTCTTACACCAATAGTGACACAGCTGCTTTTGCTCTAAATACAGCAGTCGGGTGTCTTTAAGGTTTAGACACTCAACCAGCTTAGTATATCTCAGCACTATACCATCTGTGATTTCTTAAAAATGTTTCACTGCTTTATATGTCAGAGGAGGATCTTATTCTGAGTTTGGGATCTTTCTCAGCAATTCAGTACTTGGACTGCCATATTTTCATGGGTTGCTTGGATTTGTACAATTTGCTTTTCTGGTATGGAGTACTGTTACTGTATGTATCAGATTTTTACTCTTGTTAGAAGTAGTTTCAAAACTCTGGTTGTATGTCTGTGTAAAAGAAACTAAATTTTTCATTCATTATGAGGAATGCTCATAATTCTTCTTTCCCACTAACTTAGGTTTATAGCTCTATTTTAAACCTAAGCATTAAGAGACTTTAGAACTTAAAATTGAGGAACACTTCTATAAATTAATATGCTGAAATAGATGCACTTTGATTCATGAATTGAACCAGCATAATTTTATGATGATTACTATATTAGTAATATATTAATATAGGTCAATATGAACATCAGTCTATTGTTGAATAAATAATAAGAAAATATGTCTGATTTAATAAAATACAGAGAAGATTCGACTGAATTGTGTTTTTTGAAACAGATAACTTGAATCAGGTTTTCTACCACAGAATGTTATTTCTGTGGCTTTAGACCAACATCTTGTAACATTGCCTAAGTACCTTCAGAAACCTTAGTTGTATGTCTTTGTATTAGTACCAGGATGACAGTGTATGAATTTAAAAATTTAAAAAAAAAAAGAAGAAGCAGAAAGAGAAAACTATTTAACTATTTCTAAAGAAATACTTAGGATGAAAGTAAGATAACATTTCTTTAAACTATTACCCAATATGACCTTTTTAAAAGGGAACAGATCAAGGCAGTTAAAGCTCTAAATAGGATTAAAAGTGGGTTGTTGTGGTTATCTTGTACCGTTTGTTTAGTTTGTTGAATATCTGCTGCTGTGCTCTTCACTGTGGCATCTGACAGGTCACACATGGAGCACAGAAGATCCAAGTATGTATTGGCCTGCTCCTGCAGAGCTCGGAAGTGTTTAACCTGAGGGAAGACAACTCACAAATAAAACCTGTGACTGTGGAAATAATATCTTGTTTTATTACAATCATGCATTTTAGTATTTTTACTTTGCTTTATTATTTCCATAAAATTAAATGTAGGAATACATTATTTTTTTAGGTACGGCTGCTATGTTATAATTATGGAAAGGAATAATCCTTAGAATTTGATTATTATCCAATTACCAAAGCACTTAGACACATATGAATTAGCTAGCTTATTTCTTGGATAGAAACACACAGTCTCAACAAGGTGACTGACTTTCCCAATGTGAATGGGAAGCTGGGCTTTATGGGATTATCAAAGTGTCCTGTTCCTACAACTGTAACATTTTCCAGTGTCTGACAGATCATGAGAAATTCAGCTTAGTAGCACAATACACTTTCCCACACCTTCGGAAAACCTTCCAGCATCTCCAGTATCTGTGACTGGCAAGACTAGACAAGACATCATTAAGGGTTCTTGCTCTCAACATTGCCTGTAGGAGCTCACCTCTCCCTGTGAAGATTCTCCTTATCCTAAAATAACATTATTATATGATTGCTAACAAGCAGGGCAATAACATATCTTCTAAAGTCCCAGGGAGGAGGGTGAGTGACCACCTAATGCAGAGGGCCAGCAGTAGGTCCTTGCAGGCAAAAAATTGAACTAAACAACAATGCACCCTTTTGGCAAGCCCAAATGACTGTATTAGCAAGAATGCAGAGCACAAACTGTGGAAAGTGATTATTCTCCTGTGCTTACACTTGTCCAGCTGTCCCTGATGTACTTAGCCCAGTTTCCCTCTTCCCCATAAAAGAAACATGGGCAAATTGACCCAAGTCCAGCAAAGACCTGTGGGGATAAGGGGCAGTCCTATGCGGCATTTTGGCAGGTTTGAAGGAATTCTTCCTAAACAAGGGAAACCATTTTTCACTTTCACAGAACAGTCAAGCATAGGATCAGGTCCCTAATCCTCAGGGGTGGCTAGGCCCTCAGCACACCAAAGGGCTCTGCAGCCTCTAACTCCTCCTCCTCAGGGTTTGGCTACCTCCTCTTAGGGCCAGCCTTGATTCAGCCCAGAAAGGCAAAGCCCAAGAGCTGTGTCTAAGCTCAGTTCCTGACCTTCCTTCACCCACCTTTGAACCTCACCTAAGCTACACTACAGGTATATCTGTGCCTGGCTGATCCTCCCAGCCTTGCCTTGCTGCCCTGACCCACCGCCTTCACCTGGGACTGGCCTCATCCCTAAGGACTTGCCTGGTGACCATCAGCTGGGGGAGTGACATCAGGGGGCCTGTGTTCACCTAACCTTTGAGCTGCAGTTCTGCACGTCATTGGGAAGGTGCTGCCCTGCTGGTCTCACCATGTCACACCCTGCTTCCCCTGCCCTTGTAGGTCTGTCATCTCTAGTATTTCAAGGTCTCTATTAAGCCAGATGATGGATGAGACAGCCCTGAATTCCAGCATTTTTAGTACCATGCCAGGTTAATTTAAAACCACGTCACAAATCCAACGTAAAACACATTGTCACTAAGAACAATCAAGAAGCAATGAAAGCGTTCTCAATGGTCAGTGCGGGCTACAGGCAGTTCTATGCTCTTAGACTGAAAAATTGTTTTAATTGCCTGATAATTGACTCTGTGTCCATGGCACTGTGAAAACAGGTCTCATAAGGGACATAGTAGACAGATGAGCAACTGGACAAGCAGAAAGACACAACCCCTCTGCTAAACACATCTATGGAGTATCTGAGCAGATTTATCTCACAAGCCAACATTTTTCAGGTAACGTGTTTCTAAGCATTAAGCAGAGCTAGCAAAAGCCATCTTTGATTTTTCACCTACAGTTATTTTTCATTCCAGGTATTCCTTTTGAAGTTGGGAATGAACAATGAGGCTACACAGCTTTCTGAGAAGGCTAGAAAATATCTGATTTCTAGAAATTTAAATCTCTTATCTGAACTCACCTTATTAAGAATAACTGAGCTTTTTCAAGTGCTAAACTTTTACCTGTTTAACTGCATCTGCCAGGCTGAAAGGTGTCCAAGTAGTTGGCTTTAGCTCTGACTGCACTGTAGACAGCCAAGTCTGGCACTGTTGTAGAGTATCCTGATGATTAACATGCTTCTGGAGCTCATGTTCCAAAGTCTGGTACACCTAAACCAAACATTTTGTAAGTTTATCACATTTTCAAATACCACCATTGTGTCTCTTCTCCTTCCTTGAAAACTGCTGACAAAACAGAATTATTAAGACTGTGGATTTTTTAGCCCTTGTACATAAAAGTACCAAGGGCTGAAATCTCCTTAAGCTCTCACTGCACCTTGCTAACATGTGGAGATGATGGACAATATTTAATGCACAGCTTCTGAAAAGAAAAAATAAAGATGTAAATGAAGAGCATGCTCTCTTATTTCTGTATTCCTATCCAACATTCTTCCATTGACTTTGTGTAAGAATTTTTAAAATTTGTTTTTGGGTTTGTTTTGTTTAGTTTTTTGAGTTTGGTTTGGGGGGTTTTTTGGTTGTTTTTTTGACTGAGGGCTTGATCTCCTAATTGGTTTAACAGAATGGCCCAGCTAGCTCTTCTTAACTGTATATTCTGGTTTTAATGAGAGAGATAGTATTTCCTAGCACACACTTGAGACCTGTTAATGTACGTATGCAAACTATCAACACTAAGACTGCAATTTGCTCCCTAGTTTTTGAAGTAGAAATAGTCTAATTTTTTTTGCTGCAGCTGCTCAGAAGCTAGCGTAACATGAAGGTAGTGAGCATGCGGTATGATTAAGGTAAGAACTGACAGGCCACTACTTTTGCTGGTTGCAAGACAACATTTGGATCACAAGGAATTCAACTGTAGCACAGGAATTATTAAGTGCTCAGTAACCTGTAGGCTCAATTGAAATGAAAACAGTAGGAAGAATTTTATACCACTTAAAGAAATAACAATGCACTTTTTTCTTAAATGGCATAAAAAAATCTTTGAAAAAAGACTTACTCTTTGGGCTGTGCTACATATGGCAGAATAGCTGTCTCTTGTCCCCTGAAGATGGCTTTGTATATTTTGCTTAAATTTTGCTTGAAGATGTTCTGAGCATTGACTGATCAGGTAATCACCTTTACTCTTAAGGTTGCTCAAACGATCTTCAAATCCTGCAATTTCTTCCATGATAGCCTAAGAAAGAGATAAAATACTTTTGAAGTAATACGCAGTGGTGCAGAATGTTATTTCTTCCTCCTTTGAACACTCTTCTTCAGATTTGGAAAAAAGTTTTCAGACAACGTGTATTTTCATAGTCAAGCTGTTGGACTGCATGCTCATTGTAAAGTCATTGTCAAAAGTCTTTACACAGATATCCCCACAGAAACATCAGTAGCACTGTCATAATGTGTCAACACTCTGCTCACACCCCAAGACTACCCTTAATCTTCATTTGTTGCATGCTCTTCAGGGCTCCTCCAGCTTCTCTTGTGTCTAGTAATGCAAATTAAAGCTCTTGCTGAATCATATCTCATTCCATAAGCTCTTTCACAGCAGACAGTTCTTTCCACTGACTTTGGTGGAGCCAATATTTTATCTAAGGAGGTTACTTAAGGAATAACACACCAATCACACATCATTTAAAGAGTTCAATATCTGCCATTGGAATCTCAGTTTCAGGTAGTGGTGGGTTGGATTTTGCTCTCACTAACAGCAACCATAACAATACTTTGAATAAAAGCAATGGAGAAAATGCTACAACCTAATAGAAGAACCTAGAATTAGAACAACCTAATAGAGGTCCCTCTAGTTTCTGCACTTTTTTCTCCATTGCTGTTTTATCAACCATGCCCAATTTGGTGATCACATTTCTAAAGTTCTTGTTAGCAGATCCATACCAAGAAAATTTTCAATGCAGTTTTTTTTTTTTTCTTCAGCCTTAAAAGTGCCAGAGAAAAAAATACCTCAAGAGTAAAATGACCCCAAACCAATTTTTGTGTTTCATTTCCTGGGAAGTCTGACATAGAAAAATCTGACACAGAATTCAGATCAGAGTACAACAAAGGTCTTTGTGTAAATGCAGTTTTAGACAAGAAACAATGCTAACAATGCTAGATTTGTTATCTGCCTTAATGACAGTGATGCTTATTTACACAGTTAGTGGTAAGAGAAATAAAATAGGTGAATGACAAATAGCTAGAGCTCTGAAGTGGAGCCAGAGAAGCAAAGAAGAAAAATTCTATTTTACAAAGGAAGATTACCAATAGCAAACCCACCTTGTGGTTAGCTAGTTGCTGAGTGACTATTTCAAGATTGTTGCTTTCCACGAGGTCAGGGCTGACCAATCTGCTGGACATATGTAATAACCATTTCTCCCCTTCTTGCAAATCACTATTGTAATCCTCATGTTCTTTTACTCTTATCTCTAAGGTTTCAACGTATGCCTGCAGGTACACAATAACCAAAATTAAATTTTCAGGTAATTACAAGACTTCAAAAAACCCCCCAAAAAGCCAAAACCCACCAAGAACTTGAAAGCATAATAAGAATTATCATCTAAATTCATATTCCTGCGAGGGACTCTCATGTAAATAGACTGTAAAGGAGGACATCGAAAGGGATTATTTCTGTGAATAAATTTCTGTGAATCATTAGCTCTGTGGTACTGAGTGGTATTTTCACTCCAGCTGAAATACCATACTTTGAAGACTGAGGAAAACACTGAGAAAATGAATAGTGTCAACTTGACTTTAAGTTCACTTAGAGTTACTACACAGTCTTTGAGAGACTGCACTTGACCCACCAAATGCTATGGCTGGGACCCTGCTGCTTACAGCCTTTGAGTGTACATACTGCCCGTGTCTGCAGTAGGCAAATTAAGAATGTACACACTGAGTTAGAAAGTATTTATTCTTTTCAGGAAGATTCTCTAAATTTAAGCCATAGATATTATATCCAATGCAATGGATTTCACTTCTGCAGTACAGATTGGAGGCGTGTCTTTAAACTAAAAATTAACCTTGAAAAAAATAAAATCATATCCTATTTCTAGATGGATTGGTAATTAAAAGTGCCTAGGTCAAACATAAATACTAACATGGTTTGCAGAGCTTATCCTTGTTAGGAGTACAACCTATTAAAAGCTTTAGGAATAATCATACTTTAGGATGCATTTAGAAGCATTAGACCTTTCAAAGTACTACATACATATGGACTAATGAATCAATGTTAATTAATAATGCCATTGCTGAATTAAATTCTATCTGTCTTGCAGGTTATTTTCTCCAGTGCCTTTTATTCAACAACTAAACTAAACAGTGTTTGTGGAAGATCAAGCAGAAACAAGAGAGAGCACAATCTGAGGCCATCTGCCCCTTCAAGAAATAATGTATTTAGAATTCTATTAAATGCTTTTAAAAAAAAGTAACAGTAATACATGATACATATCCCCTTAGTGCTACAAAAGACAAAGACTTCATCTGCCACACTCAAAATTCATTTCAGCTGTTCTGGTTAGATTCATTTAGGTGCTTTTTTCCACATTTGAAAATTGCCTGTCACTGCTGCCCCCCCCTCCAAAAGAAAACCAAAAAAACCCCAACAAAACACCAGAAGTGATTAAAGGTAGCTGGTTCTTTGTACAGACAAGATAGCATGAAATAAATAGTTAAATTCCTAAAGAGTGGTAAAAATATAGCAAGTTGGAAGAAGCCCGAGTTTTCTTCCTTTTTACCTTCGTTTTGCTGCAGAGTTCCTGGTAATTGCTCTGAAGGTCTTGAATGTTGTTCTTTAGAGTCACATCATTCACCAGATCACAAAGTCCCTCTCCCTTTTCCATTACTGACTTTATTGAGGGCTCATGAGACAGAACAGTCTGTTGTATGGACTACAATGCAAGCAAGAATTAAGATGTATCTACCAGTCACTGGAGATTATTTCACTAACTTCCCTTTGATCTGCTGCAGAGCCTTCTACCATGGTATCATCCTTTCCGGATAGGAAGAACTTTGTTTACCAATGCAGGATTCTGTTTCTCAGCCCTACCCTGAAACAACAACTTTGCATGCATCTAAAAACAACTGCTCCTTTTGTGAGTGGCTACTAGCATGGCTGACAGTCTGGAGCTGGTGAACCAAATGGAGTTCATATGTATGAAGGGGCCAGTGCTAGGGATAAAATTTGTTCAGAAGAACAAATTATGAAAATAGGTGCAAAAGTATCACCAAAGCCATCCCCTCAGTGAGATGGTGTGCAATGAATGCCTAGCACTGTGCTCTCAAGAGTGCAACTCCCCAGACATGCAGAAAGCAAGCACACAGCTGTGACATACAACTTTAAGTAGGGAAGCTGGCGGGGGGTGGGAAGCTAAAGTGGGAAGCTTTAGTGAGAAAGCCTTGAAGCTATGTAGCTACTGTAGCTCAGCGTTAACCAAACTGTTTGTTTGTTAGCAACATTTTTTTAGCCACAAATGTAAAGCACAGCACTACATGACCTCCTATGAGGAGAGTTAACTCCACCTCAGCCAGACCCAGTACACATTTCATGAAACATCTGCAATCCTGGAGTATTTTACAAAAACATCATTAGAAGAAGAAAAGGGGTTTGTTGGCAAATGTTCTACTCATTTTTGTGATGGGAATATAACCCCAAACACTTCATGAAAATCCTAATTAAAAACATAGGAGGTCATAGCAGCTGACTGGCTTGGATATCAGTTGAGCTGGGACACCCAGCTTTAACCAGAAAGCTGATTAAGTCAATGTAAACAGTGACAATGTCTGAAGTCAAGAAAGACTGACTGATTTCTATGTTCACTTCAATTGTAATCAACTCTGTTGAGATCAATGCAATTACTCATGTGTACGCATAAAAGAATTTTGCACCATTACAGAAAATTTTCAGATATGGAAGCCTTTTTAGGACGTTCACATTTCAAATCCAGGGTCTAAGTCTGATTTTTAGAGGTAGGTATCATGCATGTTTTCCTTGATGTTGATTGGGACATACAGATCAGAAACATCTCATGTACCTACTGAAGAAACTTGGATACCTGATCAGAGGATTTATTGAGAATCACTAGACTAAAATAAATTCAACAGTACAATGAGATAATCCCTTTTTACCTTGTATTTGGACAATTGTGCCTTCTTCTCATAGAGTTCACTCTTTGGCTCCACAGGAGCATGTAAGATGGCTTGGTACTCCATGACCCACTGAGTCTGTGCCTTATACTTGTCTGTGAACTCCTTTACCAGCTGAAGACACTTCTCTGAAGTCATGTGCTCTTTTCTGATGGAACCAGCCAGCTCTTCAAGCTGTTCCACATGATCTCCAGTTTCTTTTCTTAACTGATCAACTTCATTTTCTTCCATGTATTTTATAGCTCGCTCCCCCTTCTCACGGGCTGATTTCAGTAAACTGTGGCCTATGTCCATATCACTCAACAGCAGCTGTGAAGGAAGTATTGGTTAACAGAAAATGTATGAAAACTCTTGCCTTTTTTTAACTTTGCTACCGACACAAGGAATTGCTAGGGAAAACAAGTGGACTTTTCAGTACTAAATTGCCTGGAGTTAAGGTGTGTCAAGTGAGAAGGAAGCAGATATAGCTAATATTTCTGCTCTGCTCTGGGCTTGTGAATTTAAACAGAGAAACTGAGGGCTCCCAGGGGAGGATCTGTACTCCACAGATGAAAGCTTTTGCTTAGCATATTATATTTAAGCTGCTTAAGCTGCAGGACATACAAGAAGCTCATCTACAACTTTTGAGATGAAACATGAGTTTTACTACCATTTCAATGAAGAGAAATAGGAAGCACTCCTTGCCACAGTGCACAAAAAATATACAGTGCACAAGAAAATATACTTGAAGGGAATCTGGGATATGGGAATTTATTTTAAGTTTTAACCTAACATAAAACAGATACAAGCATGCCTAATGGAAAGATGAGAATGTATTATTTCGGCCTATTTATAATTTCAACAGCCAAACTGTGATCTAATGAGACATGAGAACAGAAAGTTCCATACTGTGTGGTCTTGTCCCATTATCTTCTCTGGGCAAGGTAAAGTCAGAATTTTGAGCAGCAGATGTATGTTAAAATACAGCCTCCTTTTTGTGAACAGAAACAAAAATTGCATTTAAGAAAGCTGTACCTCTAGTTTCTGAACTTTTTTCTCCATTGCTGTTTTATCAACCACGTCAAATTTGGTGATTACATTTCTGAAGTTCTTGTTAGTAGCTCCATACCAATTTGTGTAAGCACTAAAAGACAATTCTGACTCCTCCATACAGCGTATTTCTTCTTCCAGAAACTTTACTTGCTCCTTTAAACAAATACGAAGGGTAGGGGGAAGAAACAAGAACCACCCAGATGTTTATCATTGCTATTGGTTTAAGATAAAAATAAATTTCTATTTATTAATAAAATCCATTATACAAAGAAAAAACATAGGCTTTGAGTTCTTCCATAAATAGTGGATAACTGTTACAGGGCTCTTGTCAGGATGTACATATGGCAATCACCAACGTCAAAACTGAGCTAAAACTAAACACTGAAAATGTACTCACATTTTGAACTTTGAATCATGATTTGTGATTACAGTACTATGAGGCAACTACTACTTAAAGTAACCTGAAGACTGCACCTTACCAAATCAAATTTTCCCCGTACTAATGTGTATCAGTGGTAATCTGAAAACATTTCTACAGAGGTCAATTAGCATTCAAGCATACTTTATTCTGAATTTCTCTCCTGAAACTATCAAAAAAGATAATGACAGGGCATTTTACTTCATTATCCTAATTATGTTTCTGTAGTAAGTTTAATCCAATGAAACCTACATGTATGTACACATATGAATGTTATATGATTGAGTCTACAATAATTAATAAACTCTGATTAAGTCTAATCACAAAAGCCTGTTTGTATTTGCTTCATTACTTGCAATTTATGATGTTACAATGAATTAATCTTCATTACTTACCAAGACATGAAGAAGAAGAGTTTGGTAGCGAGATGTAAGCTGTGTAGCCTGACTTCCCATTCTACTTGCAGTGAGATTTTCCTCTAGTATTTGCTGAGCCAATACCCCAACTTCCTCTACATCATCTTTGTAGATTGTAATGTCTTCATGCCACTTCTATGGGAAAGAAATTATCAAACTTATATGACTGATTCAAACATCTTAAACTAACAGGGATTTTAATTGCAACTTAGTCGGGAAATCATTGAAAAGGAAAAACAAATACATGGCTGTAAATATTCATTTACAACTGGAAAATAAAACAGAATCTGATGAAGGTTAATATAAAAAATATGCTGGAAAGATTCTCATCCCAAATGGACTGCATTTCATTACAACAGATTCAATACTTTTTGTATTTTTTCCCCCTCCAAAAATAATAATAGAAATGCAATCTGGACTTCCTATAGATTTCACCTGAAGTTTTAAAGATTACTATAAAGCGTACGCCGGAATTCTTCAAATCTGCTTCCTGTGTTTATTCAGAACCATGTCTTCTCCTTGCAGTGACTAAAGGAGAATTATTACATCAACACAGTGGAGACTTCATAACACAACTGGTCACATTTTATTCTTGTTACCCTATTAATTCTTTTCCATTCCAGTGCCTATCTTTGTACTCAGTTACATCTTCCCACACTAAAGACCATTTGAATTACAGATCTCCCTGCAAGATTTCAACACTGGTATAGCCATACCTCCACTAGTAAAATGGGAGGACCCTCAAGCCAGAAGGCACAAAGCTCTCTTGGATCCATCATTTTAGTCACCACCTCAGAATAAACTGAAAAGCTTGCTCTCATTTTCACAGCACAACCAGGAATTGACATGGAAGCCTCACATACTATTTTGTTTAAGGAATGCCTTAACTATATTCTTTACCTTCATTTGTTGAAGCTGCATTTCCTTTGTTGCTCTACCAGACCTCCTCCCCGTCCTGACAGCAACTTTCTCCTCCAGGTTTGTTAACCAGTCATTAACCTTTTGAAATTTTTTCTCCATTAATCTCAGTTTGCTCACAGCGGCATTTAATTGGCTTCTCGCTTCAGAAAGCCTGTGCTGATAAACTTGCCAATCCTGCCGTAAGGATTCCAGGGCTCTGTCTTCTATCTGGGGAATACCCCAGGGAATCACCTCCTCTCTGGCATGGACAGCAGCATTCAATAATGCTTGTCCCTCTGCACAGTGGACCTGCAGCTCCTGTAAAGGCAGAGGCACAGTTACATACCCAACACTGACAACTTTCATTCATACATGGCAAAAACCCCCTTGGTTCCTCTGATGACAGCTGGGCATTCCCTTTAATTATCTATGGTTAAACATATATTGAGAGTCTTTCCTCTGATAACACCAATGACAGCATGCTCACTTACAAAGCACACCAAGTATCACAGTTATTGACAACTGAACTGCAGAAAATTATTGACAAAGCATGCAATAAATTCTCTGCTCTCCTGCCAAGTTTATCAGTTCTGAAACAACGGCTGCCTGAGCCAGCATGGGATGGATGCAATCCATTCACCATAAATTCAGCATGAATTCAAAACTTCCCAGATGTGGCAAACAGACTGTAAGACTGATTCTAAAACTGAATCTCTTTAGAAACAGAGGTTTCAATCTTATAAAATAAACAAACCTATTTATTTTTACATATGTTTGGGACAACACTCCAGACTAATTTTTGATATCCTCTTCTGGACATGTGTGGCATTTTCATGCTTATTAGCACTTAATCAGAAAGTACAAAGTGATTCAGTCTGATTAGAAAACATAACAAGGAAATTACCTTAACAAAACACAGTTGTGTTTCATCTCAGATTTCATTTGAGATACGTATCCAGATTTTCAAAATGGCTTTTTTAAAGTAACTACAATAAGCAGAAATATATGCAGAGGCCCTGATCATACAAAGACCTCCTCAGTATCCTGAATAAGGTAATAAACATTTCATATCTCAAGTACAGACTTTGTGCTCCTTCAACAACAGGTATTAAAGCATTTTAAGTCAGCTTAAGATAATAACTGGGGAATTACTGAAGTACTACAGGTTCACTTTTCGCTGTCAGTGAAGTGATTCAGTGGTAGTCTTCCCACCTTGCTATGGGAGCCAGCCTACATGGCTGGAACTGCCTGAAAGTAGGTGCATCTGCACTGTGAGCAGAAAAAGATGGAACACCAATGAAAATACTTTTCATATTTTATGAAACACACAGGAAAGAGATAGACCAGTATCTAACACAAATTCAATACCTGCAAGAAAGGATTAGCATGCCTGGAGATTTTGTTCAAGGCCTGACACTTCTTTCCAACAATATTTCCACTACCTTTACTGGAACCACTTTTGAGCAACAAGATGTTAATATATAATGCAATTCCAAGTTGTTCTCAACACAATTTTTGTCTGGCAGTAAATGTTATTCTGTTATTTTACAATTAGGATTGATTTTCTTTTTTCTTTTCCTTTTTTTTTTTCTTAGGGTGTCACATATTATGTACCTGTAAATCTCGGAGTGTTGCCTCCTGTTCCTGGGAATCACCATCAATATGTGATAAACAGTCCAGTTTTTCCTGTTCCTTCTCCAGCCATACTTCAAAAGCCTTCAAATTTCTTTGGTACTCTTGGTGTAAGGTAAGCAGTCCTTCAGCTTTTGTTACAGCCTCCTGCATGTTAAAATATTTACAGATATGTATACATAAGTTGGTGTACTGTCAAATCAAGAAAACATAAACCCCAGCCATCCCTCAAGGGGAAGAGTTTGTATCTGATGCTGAATTTTCCAAGAATTCAAGAGTCCTTGGATTCTGAAGATGGCTTAATCAATTACAGGGAAAAGAGGGAGCACATATAAGGGTAAAGATCCTTATCCTAAAAGGTTCTTCATGTAAGTTTGTGACTTCTTGATTTTTATAGCAATTTAATTTAACTTTGCTGAAGTGATTAATAAGCATATGAGCTGAGAGACTGCATTTTTTTCTTTGCATGACTTTTTTTTTTTGTAAATGGAATTGGAATCTCCTGTTAGGAGTATCTACTATCTTAGGTTTGATATTTGCAGACAGTACCTACAGAGCACAGTAAAAAACAGACTACAAATCTGTGTACATACACAGGTGAGCAAGTTACAATAATTTTGCGACCCAGCACTAAAATATTACCATACCTGAAGTACAGAAGGAAAAGTGTCCTATATTAGCACAAGATTAGTCTTAGTAAGTGCGACAAAAATATACTATATGCAATTCACATCCTCTAAGACATGATGGGAATGGGGTATCAAGTTCTGATGGAGACAGGCTGCATCTGAGAGCAGCAGGCTCATAAAAAGACAAACACTTTAATAAATCTATGAACTTACTGTCTGCTTTACCTTTTATTTCTAACAGGTCTGTCTAGTGGGAGAAAGGAGGAAAACAGGAGTTTTATCACATTTTTTACAAGGCCTGTCCATGCCCAGAAGCGGGAAGGGGGAAAGAGAGACCAGTTTTCTTGCCTCCCAACAGAGGCTTAGGGAATTATAAGCCTTGGGCTGCTCAGATGTGGGCTATAAACCCTTGAGGAAACTTGTCAGGTTTCCTGCCTGGCCAAAGGATTAGTAAAAGATTTGAGCATTTCTTACTTTCCAGCTACTTGCTTTGAACTTTGGAAACTTTCTAAGGGTTGGTTGCACTCTTGACACTTAACACCATCACCACAGCTGGGAATAGGGAAGACCAGTCATCTGGGCTATTAGGTGGAAGAGAAAGAAGGAATGCTTCTTGCTACGTGGGAAAAGAGGTACAGAACTCTTGCCTCTGTGAGCCACCATCCATTTCTTATTGTTCCCATGTTGTTGCTCAGCCTGAGCAATATAGGCAGCCTGGATAGCTTTGTGCAGCAGAAAAAGGTAAAGGCTAGAGAATCCCCATGCTAACAGGAATAGCAGGTATTGACCAGCACTTTCCAGGACTTATGTATCTCTCCAGCAAACCTGATCAATTTTATTCACACAAGGTCAAAAGAAAGAGCAGAGCATTTTTTGCAGTTGTGGAAGAGAGGTCCACAAAACAGTGAAGCACTTAGGTGTTCGAAAAACTGAATTTTGGCTGAATTTTGAATTTTGTCATTCTTCATGACAAAGGCATCACTGAGACAACAAAATTAAATTTTACTACACTGTTGTCCTGAAGAAAAGTTGGCTGTCTGAGCATGCATTAGGCATTATTTAATTATCACAGAAGTACTTGGGTTAACTGGAGACAATGGCCTAGCTTTAAATCTATCGACAGGGCTTTTATTATTTATTTTTTACCTTATATCTTACCCTAAACCCCATCCCGATCTTTATCTATGTCTTAATCTTTTCCAGATACACAATATCAATATTTATCAGTAAAGGTATTACTTACCACACTTGTGTCATTACAGTCAGTCTTGCTAATAAGGTTTGTGTTCAATAATAAAATCTCTGTAGCTGTCAGCCATTTGTGAATCACACAACTGACTGGTAAAATTTATTACAAACATACACTTACGGAAATCAAAGGTTCAAAGGTTTTTTCAATTTTTCAGTCACAATAGGTAAAATTATACCTGTGCTGAAGTCAGTGAACCATTTGACATGGAGTTCCTCAGACTATTCTCCTGATTTTTAGAACCCTTCTGCAAAGATCTGAAGCTCAGTACAGAAAGACAAATATATTAATCACCCTAGCAGGTTTCTGTTACATTAAGTTACAGCTGTCCCCAAACTCTTAATCCTCACTGAACTATAAAATAAATGATTAGTGGAAAGACTTTTTCCTTGTTGCCAACTAAACAAGGAGTGCTATGAAGAAAAACTGTACCTTTGTTCTTTCTTTGAGGAACTTGTACCTCTCCTGAAGGTCTTGGAGCTCAAGCTGAGCAATGTAATGCTCAGCCATCCCTTTTCCTTTCACTTCAATTGCCTCCAACAGGCTGTTATAACTCAACACCTCTTCATTGAGTAGCTGCAAAATAGAAAGAGAAGAACACAGAAAGGCCACCATTAAAAGAATACCACAGATTAATCTTGCAGTTACACAGCTTTTTTTACTGCCTAGAAGGTGTTATGGACTTGTTGATGGTTTGTTGTAGATCAAACACACCTTTGCTTTGCTGACAGCAGCTGTTTTTTCCCTCAGTTCAGCATACTGCCTTTCAGAAGCATTCACACTTGCTTCTACTTTTTCCATCCATCTGGAAAACTGATTAACATCTTCCTGGTAACTTGTCCATTTGGAGAGAGCTCCTTCCAGTTGACTGTAATTAAAAGATAGATCTTTTTTGTGATATTGGAAGTTCCCATGCTATTTAAGCAGTAAGATATACTAATACACAGATATGCTAGACTATATTTATGAGAGAGATATATCACAAGCTAAGCAGTCTGTTAAAATCCTACAGGTTTTAACTAGGAGCACTCTTTGACTAATAAAGAGAAATAAAGTTTTCCAAACCTGAAATATTAAGTAGATCTGTAATTTATGTAGCTAGCTGACACATTCTAAGTTCAGTAAATAAATTGCAACTGAAAGCATAAGACCCAGGATCAGAAATTTTCTCCCCCTTTGCATACAGGCAAAAGTTGCTGCATTCTAATGTTTAATTACCTTTGTTTCTTTAACTTGAAATATTTGCAACTATTGATGCTCCACCAAAAAAGTCTCCATTTTTTCCTTTATATTTCTTTATTCTATCACTAGGAGCAGCACTACTAGACACTGCAATTACAGTATGTTCTTTGGAATGCTAGCAAGTGGAAAACCAGACATGATCTTGATAGAGCAACCACTAATGTCCATGACAAGATCTTCTCATTTCTGAGAAGGTTTCAAAGCATCGAGTGCAACACAAAGTAAAATATTCAAGATTATGAACATGGAATCCAGTTTTAAGAGTAAATTGACAATAAGTGTTAATTAAGCTTAGATCCCTCACAGTTTCCTCCCCCTCTTCTACTTCAAATGAATATATCACAACCTCTAGACCCGAAGTGTTTGGCCTATACAATCATTTTACACGAATTTGACTTCTGTAGTAATAAAATTACTTTTCAAAAGTTTTGACAGTGCTTTGCTACTAAGCATCATTCTGTACCTCATGCCCTTTTTACCTCTTGCACTGGATACAAGCAGACAGAAGAGAAGCCCAGCTGTCCTTCAGATTTTGCAACTGGCCTTCAATCACTGGTACTCCCTCCAGAGAAGTATTTTGCAGAACAGATTCTCCTCTTGTCAGAACAATTTTCATTTGGACTTCTTTTTCTTGTTTCACTGCTAGCAGGCCCTAAGAAGCAAGTGGATATATCTTATCATTAACTGGGCATGACTATTCTAACTGGCTTTAATGGAACATGACCTGATCATATTTAGCAGCTTGTAGCCAATAGGAAGATGGACAGTGTGGTTCATAGCCGGGCTTCACAAACAAAACTAACTTTCAGTGGGTAGGTTCAGGCTCTTAAAAGACCCCTCAGTTAACAGGGAAGTTTTCATGGAATCTGTGCAGGTACTTAGAGTGTATCAGAGAAGGTACTTTTCAGTGGAAAGGCTGATACTCCAAAGGAAATGTCACTTAGATGGAAACCAGGAGGATTCATTCATAGAGACAACAAGATATAGTGACAAAGATCTTCTACATGGCTGAAATACAGTTTCTACCACTCCAGAGTACTTTTGAAACATGAAGGTATCAACAAATAAAACTTGTCATCAATGCCAGCCCAGGGACTTCAGCTCCTGGAGCTGTGCAGTTGCAAACTCAGAGTTTCTAACACTACGTAGCCATGAAAAGCCTGAAACCATGAACCCAAAAGACTCAATGAACAAAAACCAAAACATAATTTTAGTATTATGCTACAATCTTCTGCTTTTTGATGTATCCTTATAATTTTCAGGATTTTTGGTTCAAAATTTGAGACATCAATAAAATGAGAAGTATTGTTTTTTAAATAGGGCTCTTTAACACTATTGTGCTCTGTTGTCAATAGATGCTATTTTCTTAACTGTAGTCACCATTTTAAAAGGAAACAATTAAAGGAAAAGATTTGTTGAATCAGCTGTATCACCTGTAAGATTCAGGAATATATATTGAAATATACTAAACTAACAGAAGGGACTATCCTACTTCTTCCCTTTAACTTTCAGCAGCCACCCAACATATTATGAGTACTTTAAGAATTTTCATATATGCAGTTCTCCATGTCATTACGGTCCTTATTTATTTCTTAGAGAAAAGTTCTAATAATGAGCTCTTTCTGCTACAAGAATAATTATTTTTGAGTAAAGTAAAAATCAGTGTCTGGAACAACAGTTATTAGACTAATATGCAACAACTAAGTATCCTATATTTGTATTCTTCATATAGATCTAAAAAGAGCAGGTTTTGGACTCTTGTTTCCATACCTCTAGTTTTAACATCCGGCTGTCCAGAACACTCTTGTCTGCAGTGGGATGACAGTAGGAATCCAGCATGTGAACTGCATCAGCAACCCAGTCCTGGAGGTCCTTGACACTCTGTGAGAACTGCTGGTGCTCTGCTACAATCCTATCCATTCTGGAAACTTTCTCCTGCAATTCATAGCGCAATTAGCACCAACGGCTATTTAAAGGATTGTCTATTCCCCATAAAAACTCATGGACTTTAGAATGAGTCTCATCAACTAAACTCAGAAGTTTGCTTCATACACTGATAATTACAAGTACACTTGAGCACAGAATGAATTTTGCATACACACACAAATGAATTCTCCAAACATAAAATATGAATGAAAATTTCAGAATTGTATTTTTTTTTTCTAAATGTAAAGCTGCAGTTTTCTGGTTTCACTTTTTCTTAAACATCTGGTAAATCACATCTAAGCTCCATGGCAGTGTTGCAATGGAAGCTAACTTGTGAAATTGGCCAGTGCAAACCCAGATTTCAGCCTGAGAAGTTACACTACTGCAGCAATATTTGTTAATATTTGGAAAAGAACTGCTTTCCTCAATGACTCTCATTGGTATAACCATTCTGCTGAAAAATCACTGACATTCATACAAATCAGAAACAAATGCTGAAGTTGCATTGCTAAAAGGCTTGAGGTGAACAAGAATACAGGGCAGAGTGTGTTTCGCACTGTGACAGAGAACTAAAGTCAAGTCAGGGTAACAGGCTTTGGAAGTTACTGAGAGGGATCCATGGCTATCCAAAAGGTTTCAGGATTTCTCTAATAGGCTGGATAATAGGTATCCTGCACCTTAGATGACTCTTGCTCATCCTGACATCTCCTACAAGTTCTGCTCACATAAGCTTTTGTTAGTAACTCATGCATCTTTCACTTTGACATTTTGCAGATTTGAAAATGTATTATGGCCACACATACAATCATTTTCAGCAAGTCACAGATATGCTTTATAGTTTTTACTTCCACAGAAAAAGTAGAAATTACTAAAGTAGCAATCCCTTAAACACAAATACTTTCTGAATTGAATTGTTATTCCAAAACATACTTTCTATATCCTTAATCATTCTAGTTACTGTAGCAACTGTAAGCCTATATCAAGCCTTCTTCATGACATGAACTTTGAGAAAAATAACAGTCTCAATATGGAGGCTTTCTTATCTGTTTACACAAGAGAAATGGTAGAATTATTAAGTGGTGAAGTGTGAAGCACCACTCAAAAAACTAAGAGTTACGTTTAACTCTCAGTTCATGATCTGATGGTCTAGAATTTGGCCTATGCCTCCCCTTGAACATTCAAAAGCAGCATAAGAGGTAATTATCATTATAGGATGAGGCAAAATAATAATCATTATAGGATGAGATGAAATAACAACTTGTCTGCATCCCGTATTTTCTAAAAAAACCCCACCTCTGCTAATTTTTGAAAAATACCTCTTTCAGATGCCACTTATGACAAAACTAAAATGTCTTCAGTGCTTGAAAGAATCAAAATAAAGTCTGATTATTGTATAATCAGTTGAGGTTTACTTCTTAATCAGTACACTTTTAAAGAATATAAAAAAAAAATCACAGATACATTTTGTTGACAGTCCTTACTCTCCACTCCTAAAAGTCAACGTGAAAGACAGAATTGCTCAGACATGTCACAGAGCAGGCAAGCAAGACAACTGCAGTGTTTCACATTTGAGTCTTTATTTTTCCCCACATACATCAAAGGAGTTGCTCAAGAGCACATACATTGGGAGCATTACCTTTGTCAGATTGCTTAGAGTAAGATACTGAGAAGACAACTGAGACACTCTGCGCATAAAGCTTTTGCTGACAGCTTGTTCTTCCCACAGCTGCTGAGCTTTCTCTTTTAGCCTGTTGAGCTGATGCTCGTGGCAGCTTATTTCCTCAAGGACAGACTGTAAAGCACAAGCACAGTAATAATAAGAGTGGGTGCAAGAAAGCAGGAAATAGAGAAGCATGAAGGTGCCATGAAAAATAGAAGTGACATATGGCAAGCTTGCTGAGAAAGGCACACCATACGGTTACAGCAACGGAGCAGCATGTCGTAAGGAACGTGAAGATGCAAAAATTGATGGAACAGGATCATCGACAGCAAACCTTGAAAACAGTTCCCATCTTATTTAGACATCAGGATGCTAGAATGATCAAGCTTTTGTATGTAATCAATGAGGCCAGGAGGATGGGACAGGAAAGCCTGGCTGTGTTAAGAACACTTGTAAGTCACCTGCAGCTTTTGCTGTTCTCTTCTCTTGGAAGGAAGATCATGGAGCCGACTGCTACTTCCCTGTACTACCTTCTCAGTTGTGGTCAGCCACTCTTGCAGAGGCTCAGCAGTTGCTTCAAAGTCCTTCATCTGGATCTTTAAGTTCTGGGAAGATATACAAATTTCTATGAACAGTCCCAATGCACTGGGCATAACTAATTCACATGACACAGATGAAGCCCACAAAAAGGATATATAATTGTAGGCAAATAATACACAACTCTTCAAATAAATTACATCAGCTCAGCCCATTCCTATCCCACAGATACTGAAATAAAAGTTTGATAGGGCACACTTTCAAAAAGCAAAATAGAAGCAACAATGTACCACACAGTTGAGGGGAGGCTGAAGCAAATTTCTTTTTAATGGAAAGCTTTATAGATTTTATGAGATTTGGCTCAATCTAATCCTAATTTGCCTAACTAAGGAGTCTGAATAAAGGCTAATTTGGGATATGAGTTATCTAACATCTGACTTCAGTCATTTACACTGACCCCTCCTTATATGGGCTGCCACTACTTCTAGGTGATGTCTAAATTCAACCCAATCCTGGGGATTCTGGTTATATTCTTTTTTAGTATAAAATTTTGGTCATAAGAATGTGTGCATTAAAGCTTATGCAGCCATTCCTTCAATGCCTACACACTTTTCTTGTAGGCTTACTCTGCACTATTTAATAAAAGAGCATCTGAAATAAATCAAATGGAATATAAACTTGAACAGCATAGCTCCGGTGCCCTAGTTATTTTAATGTATTTTTCCCCCAGACATATTTGGTTTTCTTTTCACCTACACCCTTATCACTTAAACATCAGAATCAAAAACTAAGCCTATGAGACTCAAAAATGCTTGACTCAAGAAGACTAACCTCTGAGAACATCCTCTTTCCATGTCAGCCTTGAGATGAAGAAAGGTAAGTCCTTGCTACCTGACAATTTTCTTTGGAATGCTTTCCTACATAATGCATTAAGTATAGTTAAACTTTTTCTCAGCTGTCTAGGCAGCATTGGTTTGAAACAAGAATGCCTAGGAACTTCAACTCTCCTATGCTATGCAGGGAATTCCAGACCAGACCTTTTGATCTTAAAACCTATGATCTTAAAAAGTTGAGGATTTTAAGATATTCATCACCTACTGGTTGAATTGTGAGTTTTGAACAGAGAAAGGCACTGGCATTTACTTAAAAAGTAGCTCAAATAAATAAGTACATTTCACCTATTTGCAACAAGAGAGACAACATTTACACACTGTACTGGGACTATTCAATCAGCAGCAGTGTCAGAAACGTGAAAACAGTTTTTTAAAAAGAACATGTGTTTTAGTAACCCAGTACACTTGATGAGACTAATGAATTTCAGCAACTGCTGTCTTTGATTCTGAACAACATCCTTCTTCATGAAACACCCCACTAAATGTGAAATCAGGTCATAAAGATAGCAGAAGTACACAAAAGTAAAATGCAACAAGAAGCATAAGACTTCTTGAAACGAGCTATTTATTAGTTCTGTCACATAATAAACACAGCTTTATATGAAATCTAAACTGTGCTGTTTGAAACAGAAGCAAAGAGGAAATTCAGATCCAGTCTTTCCTCACTGTGATTGGTTCAGTACCTCCAATGCTGATTTCTTCTGGTGGAGCGTGGTGATAAAATTTTTCCAGTCTTCTTTAGCAATAACAGATTTGTCCTGGATAACTTTAGCCTTTTCCTTTGGTAAAACAGAGCACAGCAGTTCTCCTTTGGATGCTACCAGGTTTAGCTTCTGTTGCCCATTCTCACTTTCTGATAAGAATTCCTAAAAATAGTAATAAAAAACCCTATTGGTGAACTTTGGGTCCCAGTAAAGTCAAACTGCTAGAAAATTTATCAGTGATAAGAGTTTACTGTTCCTGCTTGCTAACATGCTAATGTATCTTTCAGTACATTCATTTCAATATTGCTTGTATTGATGAGATTTCCAGGTGGGATTTCCAGAACTGCAAAGTGTCTGAATAACATATACATTAAAATTCTAGGATTACCTGTATGTTCCGTATTTCATGAGCCAATTACTGGTCATTTAGTTTGATATTATACTCCCTTAAATATCCCTAGTACAGAAAGTGATAGAAGTTTCATTTCAGGGAACCATTATCCTGACAGAGATAACACAGGGGCCCCCTCAGAGGCACACACTGGACTGAAGCCCTGCAGCTATGCTGGACTTGCCATGAGCATGCGGGGGTGTGAGCTGATGCTCAGAACCTGATCAATGTCCAATCCGTGTGATTTATGTCTCTGTATCCTTAATTTATCCTTCCCTGTTCAAAAGTAGTTTTCTTCACAGAAATCTTACACAAAGCTGGTGTGCAAGAAGTGTGTGGAAAAATGCATGTACAAGAATTATACAGAAATATAAGGAAACAGACAGATTTTTAAATTCCAATGTATTGTGATAATCTCTTTGTAACTTATAATTATTAAAAAACTTTGTGAGCACTTAGGACTCAAAGAAATGTAGCAGTCTTATATAGCAATATTTTAAACAGTTACTATCATGATTATGTAATACACATAATCATTAGGTTGCACCCATGTTCAGGAGTAACAGGCTTGATACCAAAATTATTAGGTCAGGTTCAGATTCTGTGTTACACTAGAGGTCTTGGTAGAGAATGCAAAAGGTCTGTTAACTTTGAGATATTTTGACTGTAAGTTCTGGCTATATTAAAATGAAAGATATTGGTGACTTAATGATGCCAAATGGGCTAACAGACAGACCATTAACTTCCAAGAAAAATAAAATTTTAAGTTTATACAGGTTACCTAGACATCTCTAGAAGTCCTAAAGCAGTCCAAACAAACTTTATTTCACCTAAGGCAGCTTTCACAGAGAAAGAGAAAAGGTATGGTCTTACACTATGAGGGGGCTGCAGTGATCAAAAAAAAATTCCACTGTTGAAAAAAAACCGCAGCCTTGCTAAAACATTTATATTTAATGTAAAAAATTACCAGGACTTTTCCCCCTTCTAAAGATATTCTCATCATGGTGAAGTCAAATATTTCATATATCAAGACAGCATTGTTTGGGCTTTTAAGTAAGCCACTTAAGCAAGGGAAAGTGAATTTACCAAAAAGAGGAGGCAGTGATTTGGCTTTTTGTGTTTTCTGAGCAACAGATATGAATTTCTTCTGTTATACCCTCTAATTAAAGGTATAACAGCCTTCTCATTTTGTTATTTACAGTTAAAATGAAAGTTATATTATAATAATAAAAGTATTTCTTTCAATTGATTTATTAAAATATAATTCAGTTGGTATGCCTTTCCACAGAGCTGTTTGGGCTTATTTTAGTTTTATGTGAAAAATATTCTCTTTAAGTGCCTGCTCACACTGCATATAATTTAACTCTGGTCTTATACCATGAGGGCTCCACTTTCCTACATGATGACAAATAT
Organism: Corvus brachyrhynchos; assembly: GCF_000691975.1. Lineage (NCBI taxonomy): Eukaryota > Metazoa > Chordata > Aves > Passeriformes > Corvidae > Corvus > Corvus brachyrhynchos. Next base: position 20,827,616 of record NW_008239110.1, read on the forward strand.
TCACATTACTGTGAAATAATTTCAAGTACTAAGACTCAATTCTGATATCATTCTGATTTTGCAGTACTCTCCCACCTAAAACATGTATTTTTTTCCCATTGTATAAGAGAAACAGACACGGAAAACTGCTATGAGACATAACTGCTTACAAACCATAGCCCAACAATTAAACCCAACAAAATGGAAAAATAAGTTTATTTCTTTGCAAGGAGTCACCTTTAGTGTTAACAATAACAACATTAACAAAAAACAGTAATTAATCAAAGCAATAAATTTGAGCTGTACATGAAAATGATTTGGTCTCAATTACACTAGTATTCTACTGCTATAAAGTTACCTGGATTTTCTGCAGACTTGCTGAAGCTTCATTGATGTTTTGAGGCACATCAAAGCACTTGGCAGTGGTGACTCTTGCATTGACCAGCCACTGCTGAAAATCCCTGAAAGCTGTCCGAAATCTTTGCTGCAAGATCTGCTCTTTACTCTGACATCCTTTTGAAGCTCGCAGGCAGAGGCTGGGTTTATCACATCAGGGAAGAAGAAGAAAGCGAGGGAGGGAGGGAGGGAGGGAGGAAAGGCAGGACTCTGTTAGGTGACAATGCTATTATTTTGTTCTCTGAAACACAATGGTAAGGGTAGGTTAACCTGGATTCCTCCTACCAAATTTATGCACTTAACTGAGGCACCAGGAAATCCATTAGAAGCTTTCAGTTCTCAAAAGTGAAGCATGTAAATTGGGACATAGCTGTCACAGATATGACAGGTACAAGTGTTTCCAGAGAGTGACTCAGTGCACCTAAGCATGAATGCATTCTGCAAGCCTCTTTCTCTCTCTAGGCAGAGGGCACAGGACTACAGCAATTGAAATTCTAACTTCTGTGGCTCCATTATGTCCACAAGGTTATAAAGGATCAATCTGAGTCATCACATCCTTCTGCAGCTACAGAAGCCAGAGGCTGTAACTCCCTGCAAGAATCAACAGAACCTTGTGTCTGAAACGCAGGTGTCACACTCCAAAGTAAATCAGAGAGTGACTTGAGAGAAAGCAAGAAAACAAGCAAATACTACCTTCCCTAGCTAGTTCCTGTTTCAAGAAACCAACTAATCAAAGAAGAAGAATCTGACAGACAAAATCAAGAAAAATATCTCAACTGGGCGGCATAGCTTGTTCTCATTCAGGCATATAAGACATACTGCTACCTCACTTTTTGACAAGGACTCCTGTAATAGGTCAGGTATAGATGTACATTCAGTTTCAGCTGAATTTAGTAGCATAGGCTGGGTTTAAGGAAAAAAACCCAAAAAATCAAATTACTACTTTGTAGAACTCCTGTTGACACCAAAATCAAAATAATGATTCTAACTACTGCATACGTCTGTCTCAAGTTCTAAAATGCTAATTAATGGTTCCCTAAAAGACAGCTCATCCCACACACACACACACGAGGTTAACTATAAACAAGATGAATGTGTACCTGTTATACTCCTTAATCAACCCTGAAACTTTCGAAGAATGAGTACTTAAATCCCTGGAAAATCTACAAAGATCATTCAATTGAGTTTTGATCTCATCTGTCATTTGTTCAGATTTTACCAGAGCATCCAGTGTTTCCTGTTAAAACAAAATAAATGAAAAATATTGGTGAGTAAATATAAAAAAATACAACTTTTGAATCAAAGTTTATTAGAATTTAAATTCATTCATTTATGATCTATGTATGTTTACTTTCAAGAGTATTTTAGCAGCCAAGTCTACAGAACGTTATTTGAAATTATGAGCTTCTAGAGACCAAATTTCTGGATGCCTCAACTTCCTTAGCTCAAAATGTTCTGGAGGCCCATTTTAAGGCATAAATTTCATTTTAATAAATGAGCGATAGTATTGTCAACTAGCTGTACACATATAAAAGTACATACAATTAGAGAATGGCAAATTATATACTTATATAAATATAATTATCCCATTGACTTGAGTTTAACGTGTTTCCATGAAAACTGTTTTGAGCTGTATCCAGAAAGTGAATTTGTGCACAAAGTTTTTTATCAGCTTCAACTCTTTTCACAGATGACTTCATGATGTAAAAGCACAGCTGCTCACAATCCTATGAGAGTAACTGGGTTACTGCCTGTCATTGGTGCACTGGAAAGGTTCTTGCTTTGGAGACAGCTAAGCCAACAACAACAAAAACAGAGATTTTGTTGGCTTGGCTTGCGTCACAGGGAGAGGTGTGATAAGTACTCCAACAAAAACAGTGCTTGATGATGTCCACAGCATCTCCACTGCAGATTCCTGACAGCTATTCCAGCATAATAAGCAGTGCAGACAGACTTGGCTCCTTGCCTCACTAGGAACTAAATTCTTCAGACATTCCTCTCAGACTAACAGCAGAGTTTCTGCAGTGCAGGCAGACCAGAGCATTTGGCATGCATAGAATAGTTTGGCAGTCTGGGAGAAACTTACAACATAAACTTAAGAAAGAGATCATATGGAGATGAAGACAGATTTGAATTGGGACCTGGAAGCGGGAAATAAGGATGTTCCCAAATCACATTTCTGAAGATGCATATAAAAATGTATACACACATATTTGGAAGAAAAAAAAGATGATGGAAAATGTATATAGTAAACAGTTCAGCACAAAATTGAATGTTCAGGAAAAGTACAAATGATGTTTTGCTGCAGCAGACTTTCAGGCCTCCCCTGATTTACATTATTCATTATCATATTATGGACTATCTTCTTTGGGCCAGAAATCTCTTCAAACATGATTAACAGATACTTGAAATAGTCACTTGTTTCAATGCCATACAAAAGTAGCATTTGAACTAAGTAATTATGTAAGAGCAATAGTGCTTAGGAAAAAACCTTAAGCTACTTTTTGCTTATGCTACTTTATGTTAAACTACTGAAACCATTTTTTGGGAAAGCATTAGAAGTAACCACAATGGACATTACCTAAACAGAGGATGTCACAAATTGCCCAGGGCAAGAATCACCATAATGAAATGCTAACAGCCCCCTTCTCTATGTCAAGAAAACATCTCTTAAGACTAACACAAGGTAGAACTGCCTGTTTTCAACACAATTTTTCAGTTTCAAATAACCTACCTCAATAACTACTAAGAGTTTATTCTGATTACATACAGCCTTAGGCACAGCCTACTAACAAACAGGAGCAATAACTTGCCAAACAGAGTAAATTTAACTGTGGCATTTTTCCATACAATGATAACACTGTTGCAGCCACTTGGATTTAATATTGACTCTGACAAGTACAAAAATAATTTTCTGAATTTCAAGTGCAAAATCTGTTGCTCTAATGCTGCACATACCTAAGGGAACAGAGCTTGAGCATAACAGAGTAACAGAATGATCTTGCTACAAACTAGGAAATGCATTTTTAATTTGTGGCCATGGCTAACATGGCAACAGAATCACTGTGAGACAATAGAAATGGAAACTGCAGTGCTATTTTACATTCACAATAGGGCCTTTCCCTGGGGTCCAAAAATGGAAGGATTACTGTCACATTTCCTCTAACTATAAATAAAATGACATAGTAGGGCTGTGCACAGTTACGTCATGAGATGCCTCTGCATCTTCCTCATTAGCCGAAGTTTACAACCATCTAATCTAAATAAAGTGTTGTTACACAGAGCTACAGAACATACATATTATATATACTACTAATAAAAGCAATATCCTTTGAATTTAATATTTCTCCAGTTATGAAATAAAAAATGCCTGGTGCATTGATAACAATCCCATGTCCTCATTTCCTTTTTAAAAACATATACACACGGAACACTTTGCATATTTGTATAATTATTTGCTTCATCTTAATGTCATCTTAGTTACTTTTACACATTATGGCACTCAAGCAAGCAAGTTTCATAAATCCATGCAGGGAATTCTGTGAAAGAGGAAACCACAGAAATAACTTGGCACAGATTCTGCAGAAGGAGATTAATAGGCTCAGTTCAAAGAAAGGTGTTCTGAGGTTTTTCTGAACATGGCTTCAGCCAAGGGGTCAGGAAGCAGGCAATACACATCTCTCTCCCTCTACCAAAACTGCTTTATTACAATGCTACACTGAAAAAGAAATACTCCACATCTTTCATCAACATCTGTGATTCACTGTAGTTGACATACTTACAAACATGTATCTTGATTGTTGCAAATATGTGTATATATAACATGGCAGGGGGTATGATATCTACATGGGGAATTTTTTGCTAGGAGACAATCAGGAAAAGAAACAAACTCTATTTCTCTAAATTCCACTGCATTCCAAAGCAAAGCAATTAGCAATTACACCAGTTTCCAGATTAACTTATTTAAATATTGGACAAGATCTCAACGTGCATAATGTAGAGGATATTTCAAGAAAAGGAAAGCATAAGCCAAACACCTTCCCGATAAACTGTAAATCAGAAATGGCTCCAGTTTCTTACTTGGCTTTTAGGAAACGCTTCACATTTCCTCCATCAAGTGTTACTCTGACTCGAACCACTGAGCAACTTGGAAGCGCAGCCCAGAGCCAGCGTGCCAGCTCCTTGGCTTCCTCCCAGGGGCAAGCCCTGGGTTTAACACCTAAAATCCAGGCAGCGTTTGCTAAGCCTGGTACAGCAGAGGCCAAGGGGAGGGACGTCTTCTGCCAACACCGCTCGCTGTGATCACAGTAACACGCAGAGTTCGCAAAGTCGGGGTTTCACAGAAATACCTTCCGCAAGTATTGATTTTACGACGTACTTGATAGTCCCGCTTGGCGGAAGTTTCCCGCCCGCGGTGACCACACATCTACAGCGGAAAAGCTGCTAGGAAAAGAGACATGCCCTTACTTTCTCCTTGCGCCAGCTCTCCACCACC
>NW_008239110.1:20833253-20976410 GCF_000691975.1 Corvus brachyrhynchos
CGTCCCGTCCCGTCCCGTCCCGTCCCGTCCCGTCCCCCGCGTCCCGCACCGCCCCGAGCCGCGGCCTCGTGATGGCAGCAGTCTGGAAAGCGGGGGGAGTAAAACCCAGCCAACAGTGTGCGGGCCTTGCGGGGATTAAACAGCAGTTCTGAAACTGTCTTAAGCTTTGGAGAGAAAGAAATAAAGAATGAACGTGTTTTAAATATGGAAAATACAATTTAGGTCGAGATGAGGAACATAAGGACTTTGTTGTGATCGTTTTCATAAGAAATGCTGGTATATAGGTGCTCGCAGCAGTCCCAAAAACACAACTGCAGTTTACAGCCTGGCCGTGACCTGTGATGTGCCAGAATTGGTTGAACATGTTTTTTTCTGAGTACATGGTTTTGGTTTTGTTTTCAGAGCTAAATTCTTTCTACGGGATCCTATTTCAATCTCGCACATCTCATACACGGGAATCTGGAAGCTTTCAGCTTAAGAGACTGGAGAATGTATAAATACCATCCCAAACGCTGCATGCTACAGTCACGTTATTTTTTCTCTCGTTCATCTTACAAACTAGATGCTGCTATCTCCTCCCTTTCCCGTTTTACAGATCAGGAATTTGAGCACAAGGGAGACTGAAAATTACCCAAGAGTGTACCAAAAAATCTGTAATTTGATCTTGGGAATCCTGAATCTTTATCTAGCATTCAACTTCACTGCCCCACTCTCACATTTAGGAGCAGAAAAAAATGTTGCTAGCCTGAATATCTGAATATAAACACCAGGCTCGGGCAAAACATGTAGCCTGCTTTAATGTTTGCATTCAGGAATATGCAAATTTCTTAAGCACTCAGATGACTAAGAATAGGTGCCAGGCTAAGTAGAGTATATACAGGGAGGCAACTCATACATTTCTACCATGTTTGAGGAGAACAATCCTTGTGCTGCTTTACACATTTCCATTTCACGCAAAGCATGAAAGGTTGTCTCTGATTTAGACAATCTGCTCATGGAGAAAACATATTTGGGGATGAGGAAAGAGAAGTATTCATTAATCAGCCAAGCCACATTTTTCTGTGATGCCACTAGGCTTCCGCTCTTGCACATTGTTTCCATGTGTGCTGTGGTTAACTTAGGTCTGATTACACTTTTACTCCATCTGTTAATATGAGAAGGGAGTAAAAAACAAAGCACAGCTTAGAAAGCTTGATTTCAGCTCACTGAAATGTAATCACCATTTCAAAGAAAAAAAGAACAAGACTCCACAACTGTTAGACTGCTTTTTTTTTTTTTTAAAGTGTAGGGTCTGAATTGCAGAAGAAATCATGGAAGCTCACTTACATTGATTTTGGCCAGCTTTTTCTGTATAGTTGGTGTATCTCCAGACACATCTGACCAGCGGTGAAGCTCTTCCTTTGCAGAATGAAGCCAGTCTGTGAATTCATGCACAGCATCCAGATAAAGCAAATGATCTTTCACGATATCTTCCACTTTCCTCATTTTCTCCTATCATTCAGATAAAAAAAAATAATAAAAAGACCATTAAAGTACTTAAATACTATGCTGGCTTTAAGCATGCAGTGCTGGTTTGACTCTATAGCATGCATTTGAATAGTGAATAGCTTGTGGCATCAGAACACTGCTACACTGCAAAAGGTTTGGTTAAAGTTGATCTGGACAAGCTTTTTCTGCAGAAACCTTCTGAAAACATATGGAAAAATATACTTTAACAGAGTCCAACGTAGAGTTTAGCAGATATCAATGCTGCAGCTGTGTCACTCTGGCATGCTTTTCCCAAGACGCTCTGGAGAGGGTCTTGCAGATCACCCATGAGCACTTCCAGGGAGCAGCATTGCTGCCAGAAACCCAGCTCTTACTTAGAAGCACCAAGTCTTTACAAATGCTAAGCAGAGTCATGGAGATGTCCCATAGGAAAACCACAAACAAAAAATTCGGCTGTCCAGAAGTACAAAAGGAACTTATGGTGCCGAGTCCCATTTTGACCATCACATCAGAAGTGGTGGCTCTCCCCAGCCACTTGCCCTGCAGTGCTGGAGGATGCTTTCGCTGACACAGACATGCAGCTGCTTCCTGGCTCCATCTTAGCTTTTTAATGTAAGCTTAGACTGGGGTCAGTTTATCTTGCTGTGACACAGTGAAGGAGTACAGTGGTTAAGATTTGCCTTTGGTCTGACTGAGTAGACTTACTGTTATATTCTTTTGAGATAACACTAATTAATGTTTATCAAAACTAACTAAAAGTGAAATGAGCTAATCAAATAGATTTTTACCCCTGTGTAGATACTCTAATCTAGATTGAAGTGTCTTGATGCCAGTTTCAAACTAAACCACCTACAAATTAAACTCAGGTATTTTAAAGTTTGAGTAACTCAACATTCAACAAATGCTATTAAAAATTAAGTTAGATTAATAAGCCCTGCTGTTCTCCCTGAAAATACTCTTTATAATCTCTCAGAATGTGTCAGACCAACTTGACAATGAATGGTTGGTCTAACTGATCGTTTACTTTAGGTCATCTTAGCTGAACAAACATGACCTAAAGTAAATCCTCAAAGTTTTTATACCTTAATGTGTTTTATGCAGCAACAGGGTATGTTGTCCACGTGCACCTGACTCTAACCAAACAGCCTCCTAGGGAAGCAAAAGACTTCCAGGAAAGGAAACCATGCATCCCTGTGTACATTGCTCACACCAAAATACAGCACCAGTACAAGGGGAGGCAAGGTGTTGCACTCCCATCTTCTGGCTGGCAGAAGGTCTCAGTCAGCTCACATATCTTTCCTTAGAAACCAAAGAGAATGCCTGTATAGCATGTGCAGTGCTTAGTGCCTTGAAACACCACAAAATATGGGCATATATCTTTTTGACAATAGGATTTCTCTTTCTGACAATATGTTTCCTGCTCAGAGAGCCATTTTATTCTTCCCTTTCTAGGCAAAGAAAAAAATAAAAAAAATGCTAGGAATGAATGAAAAAGAATTAGTTGAAAATAAATATGTCAGAATATCAGGAATACTGTTGTATATAAGAAACTAGGAACAAAATATATGGCCTTCACTTTCCAAAAACCATGCCAGTTTCAACTCCCAATACCATTTTTGCATTCCATTATATTTTAGTAAACTATATTCAGTTTTTTTTATTAGACTCAACTATACCAGAGGCAAGATTATTCACAGTCAATCCTTTAGTTACTAAAAAATACAAAAATCAGAAATTTTTAGCTATATATACAAATGTCTAAACATTTTACTTACCTGAAATGGAGATCTTTATCTTACCTTGGCTACAGTTGTGATGTCATTGAACTGTGTTTTTAGTTCTTCTTGAGCTGCATCTCCAAAGGAATCATCCCCTGTTTTTTCATATAGTTCCACAGCTTTTTCAATGAGTTGCTGTAAATCACCCAAGTGATCCTCTGTCTCAGAAACAATAGCCTGGAAATGGTCCAGCTGAGCAAACTTCTCCTTCAGACCAATCTGTGGTTCTAAAGGCTGTTCTACTTTGTGATCCACATTCTCTAACCACTGTTCCAGCTGGTTTTTTCTTTCCAGATAGTCATTCCACTGGCTAATGACAGAATCTAGGCAGCTTACATTAAAAGAAACAAAGTGCAGATGAGAGCTTGAGAGCTTTTGAACAGTTTGGGGAAAAAAAAAGGCTGCTTATTCCTTAATTGTTATATTGTCTGTAGCCATGCACAATAGATTTAGAATATACTTTTATTCTCCATCTTGCTTTTGTTTTCTATATCAACTTGCATCCAAGTTATTTTAGAATTCTTGTGGCTTTTGGGCCACTTTGTACAACCAATGTAGCTGCTCCCCTATTACAGGTTACATGAGCAATCTGTCTCAGACTAATGAAAAGCACATTTCAGTGTTCAGCAAAGTAAAATATGGAACATTACTGGAGTTCTTTATCATCAGAGTAATAAAATATGCAGCAGCCTATGAAATTACTGTCAATTAAGAGATATTCTGGCACGTTTTGAAAGAACAAATCCATTACTTATAGTCTCATTTACAATTTATAAGAAGTATTCCCTTCTGTTATATATTGCTCTTCCTGGTAGATCACCATACTTCTCTGGGATTTAAGTTGAGGAATGTAATTCTCATTTCACTGGACTTAGAGATAGATAAGGGTGTGGTAAGGATTTCACTCAAAATACCATGGTCTAACCTAATCTAAACAGTATTTTATGATAACAATCGGGTGAAATTTGAGCAACATCGTAAAGATAGCCCATTATCATCTTCTACATACAATTCTATTACGATTTTGGTGCAACTAAGAAAGTGGCACCACTTTCAGTTACTATATGTTAAGAAAAACATAGACAAACTAGTGATAGTTTTCAATCTATTGAATAAGAAACAGGTGTGATAGAGGCCCAGAAAGTATTGCCACAGAGAAATTGAGAAACAACAGTCTGTCCAGAACAGAGGAGATGGAGGCCTTCAGATATATAAAATTATCTCACACAGTCAATAAGAAAAACTTTCCATTTCTACACAGGTTAAGATGAGATGAAATCAGCTTAATATGCAAGAAAGATTATTTGGAGTTGATATTAGGATTTTTTTTTAATTAAAAACATAATGAAAAACAGAATTGAGAAACCTTCCCTGGTTTATGTATGGAAAAGGTGGACAAATATCTGTCACATTGTGTCACATTCTTGGTCCTGCCCAAGTACAGGCTCAAAAACTCAGAAAGCGCTTTCTAGATTTTTCTCTGTATAAATTTGCATGATTTATATTAATTTTTAAATCAATGTGAAGTACCATTTCATATGAAATTTGATTCATCTGATAGGGTCCACTCATCTTTTTTTTAAAGAAGTGTGTGTTTTTTCCAGGCAATTTTGGTTGTCTCTGACAGTGCAAATTTCCCCCCACACACCAGTAATGAATGAATGTACTTCTACATGCTGTAAGGTAGCACTCTGTAAGCAAAGATGGCAGGGTCTGACCTGTGTTTTCCAGGGATTCTTACCTCTGCCAGCTCACTGAGGTACTGATGATGTCGTTCCATACATCCTTCAGCGTCTGCAGCTCAGTTTGTATTACTTTTTGTCCTTCCTCATTGCTGCTTTTAAGTGCTTGTTCTCCTTTGCCAATGGCCATGTTCAGCTTAACCTCACCGTCACCTTTGAGTAAGAGGATCTCCTGTGGGGCAAAACAGGTCAAAATATCAACTGTAACCTGATGAGAAGTGAGAGCTGTTATTCTTTCAACAGTGAACACCATATTCTCTGAGCTCATCCATCCTGAACAATCATATCCAGTATGAATTCCTAGACACTTTTTCTTCTAAGGGCCTGTACCTTGCTATGTGCAAGTGCTCTAGCAGTTTTTTCCACAGCTATACAGGTTTTTCACTGCATTGGTCAAGCTAAAATACTGCTCACATTGCAGTAGATGCTGAGTAGGTCAAGCACTGCACAATAAGACAGCACCTCATAGCTATAAGAAACCTCAGGAAAGCCCATGGCAGATCTCCTAACAACCTTCCTATTAGATGCTTATCTAACCTCTTCCTGAAGACCTCCTGTGATAGACACACCACAGTCTCTCTCTCTGTCAATTATTCCAAGGCTTCCCCTCTATTAGAAAGCTTTCTGGGACCTGAATACACATTTTCATAGTTCATTATTCCTTATGAAATGTAATACCTGACACCTGTTTCCATTAAACTTCATCCTGTTTTTTCTACTTCCCATCCCAATTTGTCAAGATCACCTTAAATTCTGATCCTCTTCTTCATAACCATAGAAATAATAAATTATAAAAATATACCTTTCCCACTGATGTGGCCCACATCCAATATTAATCTTGATGTGTAATATCTAGTTGTATCTTTCTTTACCTGAATTTGTGTCAGTCGTCTTTCCAGTGTGGCTTTGCTTCCAAGAGTGCTCTGTGATGATGTCAGTTTATCTTGAACCTCTTTCACCCATGCCCACATACTCTGCAATGCCTCCTCAAAAGTGAGATGCTCTTGGAGTGCAAGCTGACATGTCCTCAGCTTCTCCTTGACACTTTTGACCATATTTTGATAATTGGTGAGATGTTGAGAAGCCAGACGCACTTCCCTCCCTGCACCATGGCCATCTTCATTTAAAGTCTGTGCCATTTGGGACAGCTGATCAAAAGATTCCCTGAAAGAAAATAATGGGACTAAAAGTTTCAGAAAGCATATAGTATTACAGCCACTGGTAGAAGTTATCAAGGCTGCTGACATAATTACCTACTCCACCAGTGATAAGAGTTCACAGTTAACTGAAAAAATCAGTTAGGAGAGACTGAAAGAATATAAGCAGCGTGTATCAATTAATATCTTTTCTTGTGTGCAGTACCATTTCTTGCAGAATTTTGGTGCTCAGAATGATCACACTGAAATCTTTGTGTTAAACACTTAAATTAAAAGCTACCTTAATTTTCTTTTCAGCAGTCAAACTTTCCATTTCTGTACGAACTACTACCCTTTTGTACCTGCCAAAGCTTCTAAGAAGTTCGTAGTCTTGGACAGGTAGGAAGGCATGATGGAAAGGTCATTTGTCCAGGATTAGACAATGCCTCTGGGGTTCAGTACAAGGGTCAGTAAAACAGATTAAAACTGGGTCATATCCAGTTAATCTCAGTTTACTTGATCACCCTTCCTGATACCTGATACCTGGTGAGTACAGGGAATTTCCATCAGACCAAAACGTCTTGCATCAGTCTCAACGCAATAGGGACTGAGAGGGTGTTTCTTTTTAAGATGCTGTCAGACTTGGACAACTGACTACTATTTTTGTTCTATCTTCACCAACCTTATAATAAAAAGAGAATTTGAAAAAAAAGTGCGTACTCACACTGGCAATTACTTCACCATCTACTGGCTAAGTCTGAATTTTAGAAAGATTTTACAGCTAATGTGGGTGCCTTTTGAGCTCTTTTATAAAGCAAGCTTCATGGGACAGAGGATTCTGCTAATCTGGTTGGATGTGAATGTTACAGGACAGAAAGAAAATTCTAAAATGGCTATAATGATAAATATAATTTTCACTATTGCTTTTAAAAGCAAGATTTTTAACATTTATTTTCTAAATTATATTTTCAGTTTGCATTAATTAATGAAGTATGATAAGTTTTTAATCATAAGAAATTTATCATTACCAGATACTGGAGTTGATTGAAATTCATTAGAAATGGAAACATCTGGATTCAGCCTCTTTTCACAGAGTATTTTCCAATACTTTCCTCTAGCTTTCAAAAACACACTTTACCCCAATAAAGTTTAATTTTACTTCTGCCCTAGTAGAGCAAAAAAAGAGAGAATTTTAGAAAATGTATTTTCAATATACCTTGAATTCAGCAACTCTTCCAGGAACTTTTCCACTTTTTGCACCTCCTTTTTCTTCTCAGAAATAAGCTGTTTGTTCTCTCCTAATGCTTCTGTGCTTATTCTTTCTTCCATGTCATGCATCCACAGGGCAAGCTTCTTGTACTGATCTTCAAAGCTACGGAGCAGATAAATACTCCCTTAAAAAAATACTTCTCAAATGGAGTAAAGTTGGAAGAAGTTAATATCCACAAGACTGGGTATCAATTTCGTGCTTCAAGAATAAGAGTTGTACACAAAACATAATTCCACAGTGACTACTAGTCTAAAAATATTCAGCAACTCTCTAAAAATGTTCAGCAAAATCATGGGAACTACAGGGCGACCAGAGGCCTCCAAAATTTAAAGTGACAGTACTTTTATTTATTACTAGATTCAATAAAAGCAGACCGAAAGAAAGCTTTTTTCAAATTCTTATAATGATTTAGTCTAAGAACAAACAATGGGTAAAAGTAGGCTTTTTGTCAACATTTATGTGTAGAACACCTGAAGTGTTGTGTTTTCAGTTTCCACTACAGAAGAGAACTGGAATCTTGAGTGCTAAAAACTCACCAAAACAAGTTCTCACCCTAAGTTTGAAAACCTTTTTCTTACATGCAGGCACACTGTCTCATCCGGCTGTTTTACCCATTGCTGTCACACTAACTTTGCTTTCCATTAGCAACAGTTTTGAATCTGGTTAGATCTGAAAATATTTTAACTCCCAAAATTCCAGCCCTAAGCAGTAATTTAAGAGTGTTTCCTTCTTGGCTTCTTAGGAAACATATCCATTTGGAATGGGACAGAACAGGCACATGCTGTGTAAGAAGCATTCTATCTTCAAACCCCAGGACAGAAATAAACACTCATCACACATTTTCCATTCAGAAAATGGAACTTAAATTACTGGAATCCCAACTGATTTGGAGTTTCACAAGCTACGCAGAACTTCTGCATACATGATCCTGACCTTTCATTCTTTAACCAAATCAATACCCTTGGAGAAAGACCTGTTGATTTGTTTTTATCAGAGAACTTCAATTTCTCCTAAATATTTCCAAAGAAAAAAGCAAACAGGACTAGAGCAACCGGAAAGAATTAATTTTGCCTTGCACTTTGGCAGCCAGAAAATTTCATGCAGTCTGTTTGTGACTGCTGGTATTACTCACCTTCCCAGGTGTGAGGCACAAGCTTCCAGGGCCTTCTTGTCATTCAGACACTGGTTGAGGAATTCCTGGAAGTTCTGATTAGACTTTGCTATTTGCTCCTGCATATGGCTCACAACTGGTTTGGGTAAACAACCATATAGACTCTCTCCTTCCTTGCAGGCAGCATCTAATTTGTTCTGTCCTTCACTAATAGAATCCAGCACACCCTGTGCAATGAAAGAGTATTGTTTAAACACATAAGATTTGATAATTAAAGATAAGCAATATTTCTGTGACAAGTGGCTAGATTTCTCCAATAAGATGAGAGCCATGTCTAGCTATGGAAAAAATTTCTATGCAGATAGTTCAAATAAAATTTTACTAAGTGGTGCCACAATTCACAGCACTCAATTTTCTTATTTGATCCCAAGGTAGCAATGGCTTTCTCTGAATAGTTTAATAATCTCTTGAAGATGTTACACATTTCAGGAATTAGGGTTGTTTACAACAGGTGTCTGCTACTTATGTTCTGTCTCATCAAAAGTATATATCTACGAGCTTTGACAAAGCAGTATTAATCTGAAATGTTGAATAAGTAAAAGTGTTCTAAAAATAGGAAAATGAAAAGAAGAGAAAGAAAGCAAAAAGGAAAAAAAATATTAATAATCAGAAACAAGAATAGTATAGTTACACATAAACCTTCCAGAAATTAAATTCTGATCTCTCAGAACAGGGACCACAGTTTTCACTGTATTCCCTCTAGAGTACATACTGCTGGCTTGAACCATTCATATATTACCTTTTTTAAAACAAAACCAAGTGTGTTAGCATCTATAAATTATTTTAGATATATAATTGGTTACCTATACTAAATTGCTAATTACTGTTTGGGGTTTTTTTAAAATTTCTTCACTATACCTGCAAGTCATGTAGCTTTGCCTCTATGGCTTTGCTGTCCCCAGACCTGTCAGATGATTCTTTTACTGCAGCCTTCACACCAGAAAACCATTCCTGGAATTCTTGCATAGAGTCTTATTCAATAAAAAAGTATAGAGAAGAGAATAATTTTTAAGATACAGCATTATCCACAATATTATACAGCTGTTTTAAACAATTCTTTTATCCTTCAGAAACAGTGTGTAAAAGGTAACAGAGTAAGTCTAATTGTCTTCAATAATCTTGAGAGTAGGATTAATTTCACAAGAAATTAGATGTTTCCACTATAAACATCCAACTTTGAACAGTCTTACTAGGCTGCCCTTGACAGTCAATTTCAGTTTATGCTATGTCCCAATTTTATGCTAAATAAAACCTAGACCAGTATCTTAATAAATAAGATTAAAAGTTGCTTACTTTTCTCCACTGACTATCCAGGGAGCCCAGGAAATACTTCAGATGTGTACTTTTACATTATAAACACCTCCATTTGGTTATATACCTCTCTTTATTGCAAATACACAAAGTGTATTTATGCAATAGAGGTGAATACTAACAGTGAGGAAAGGTGCATTTTCATGCATATGACATGGTTAAACTTGAATGGTGTTTATGTAAAATGCTTTGTTTCATAGCAGTTATCCAATGAACGTTTGGTAACAGGACTTTTTGAGAGGCTCCATACGAAAACAAAGTTGTAATTGCAAGTGACATCACTGGAAACTCTGGCAGACTCCAGAATGACTCACGGCTGTGGATAACAGCTCACTCATATTAACCAGCCGGAAGACTCACAGAGGAAATGTTTTTCCAAGGACTCTTGCATCCTGGCCTGAGTTCTGGAACGGAGCAGATTCACAGCTTCGTACTTCTTTATTAACAAAGTGACAGTGCCACCAAGAGCTTCCAGCTCTACCGAAGGGTATTTGCGACAGAGGCTGTTGAGGGTCTCACAGGTTGAGTCAATGCTGCTTTGCTGAAGCTGAAGGTCCTTTTGTGTTTCCTGAAAATAAAGTTACAGCACAAATAAGATAGTTATAAAGAAACAAAAGAACTGTCTTTTTCTCAAGCATTCCCTACTCCACCTATATGTTCTTTCCTCCTGTGCCCTATAAGTCAGCCCAGACACAATGAAGGAAAGAGGCTCTGGATCATGTTTCCTTAATCTTCCAAGTGAGATGACTCCTTGAAACTAAAGAGCCATTGCAGAACTGTGAAAAGTGCTGCTTCTCATGACTTATTACTCTACTAGAAATAAATAAATTTCAAGGCATATTGAATAGAAATAGGTATTCTCAGCAAAGTCTGAAGGTACATGTGGGATGCAGTATGACACTGGTATTTGGCAGGACTTCTGAATAAGCGGGACTTTACATACAACTTGAGAAAAATGTTTTCTGAAAACTGAATGTTAATTGGCTATTATATCAATATTAACTGTGCTCACAGTCAAATATCTCCATGTGGTTTGTCATGTTATGATGTGCTTAACTGCATGCAGTCAAGAGAGCACTTAGATGTAGAAAAAAGAATTGCTATATATGAGGACTGAGGAGGACTTCTGAGGTAGAAGTTTGTATCAAAACTGAGTTTGGACCAGTGTCTTTTACTGTGGTGAATTATGAGTTCATACCTTATTGCAAGGGAGTCAATGCACTTGCAAACATACTGGAGTAATGACCAAGGAGTTCAATGTAACAAAACCAGTTCTTGGAACAACAAAGACCGTGTTATTCATTAATATTTTCTAAAAGATTTGTATAAAGTTAATAAATCAGAACTTTTTTCCATTGGTGCAACTTCCTAAAAACTATCACTGTATTATTTGCTAATATTTTAGCAGCTGTGCAGGATATATGCAGTTTTTATCAAAGGAAAATTAAGCGTAAAGCTCAGAAAAAAAATCCCAAAGATCACTGCATAAGGAAAAGTATATTAATTTTCTTCAGCACTGACCTTTAGTTTATTTAGAGATTCAGGATCCAGGTTACGTGCACAGCTTAAAAGCGTCTCTTCCACTTGAGTTAGCCAGTCTGTCATCTGACCTATCAGCTTCTGTAACTGCATCTTCTGAGTACTGAAATCTTTCAGTGTCTCTTTTGCTGTCTCTGATATTTCTTTGGCATGTTCCAACTTCTGCCTCAAATCTGATTCTATAAACTAAAAACAAAATGTTACTTATTAACGCATTGAATAATAAAAATGTTTTGTATGGTAAATGCTTATTGGCAAAATGGAAAGTAGGAAAGTGGCACACAATGATAATTTTGCTCTCTTTACAGCTTTAACTGGAGATGCTTACATACCTACAAAATGTCAACCATTTGGGATTCAGTCTTAGATATACAGTAATCCAAAGAAGGGATGCTGACTTATAAAAGGCCAGACTGCAAACTGTTGCAGTTATTATCCACTTCTGAAAAATCGAACAGTTGGTATTTTTCCTTTACTAATTTGCCATATATAAAGAACATGACCTGCACTCAAATAGCTTGATAAAAAGAAATACCAATTGGTGAATGAGCCTTAAGAGCACTGAGGCTTCAATTATCTCAGTGTAAGGCAGGTGAAAATTGAAGACAGTACAAAAAATCAGCTAGAATCGTGCCCATTAACCTGTTTGAAGACAGCAATATGCAAAATTATAGTAGATGATTGAAATCCTCTGAACCCAGGATTCCAACAGTAGATGTTAGCTGAGCACATATCACTAATAAAAGTACATCAAATCAGTCATAATGTGGTACTATGGATAAATCAGATTCACAGAATCCTTTGGGTTAGAACGGATGTCTGTAGATTCCTTAGTCCAAGTTCCCTGCCAAGGCAGGGTCACCTACAGCAGGTGACATAGAAACACGTCCAGGTGCGTCTTTTCCTTCTCCAGATGGGGAGACTCCATGACGTCCCTGGGCAGCCTGTTCCAAAATGTGGGCAAGGCTTGAGTGTTACATTAACTTCTATTAAAACTGATATGTATCAAGATATTTCCCTGCCCATGGAAATTGCAGAAGTCAGCTTATTTTTTAAATTTCTGATGTTGAAAGTTAATAATCTCAAATACCAATTTCTGTTTGAAATCAAACTGCAAAATAGTCATACTTTGGTTTTGTGACTGCCCTAGAACATAGGAATAAGTATCAGGCTAAAAGCTCACCTTTGTGTTCATTGTTTTCTGTTTTTCTTGTAAGAGCTAGTTCAGCGCCCTTATTCTAGTCCACCAAGGAATACTTTTTGGTTAAAAAAGCAAATGAACATATTTTACTGCCTTATAATCCTTTCAAGGAAACAAACTGTGCATGCATTCACGTATGATGTGGCTCAATGTTGTGCAGTGCAGAGAGTATCTGTAGTCTCATATCCCATCAGTTACATTATAAACTATTTCTTCTATTTTGATTAACTAAAAAATACTTCTACAATCCTAATGCTCAATTACTTTATCGCATACTGTTTATACCAAAAAAAAAAAATCAAGGCTACCTAGAGAAATATGAACAAAGAATAGTTATGCTACATATAAATAATGATGCCGTATCTGCCACCTTGAAAGAAAAAGGTAGTGCAGGATAGACAGAAATTTCAGGAGGAATGTTTTCTTAGTTTTTTGAGCACAATCTGTGATTACCAATGTCTTTATTTTACCTGGAGATCCGCAGGAGGCTCTTGACAATGGGTCAGTTCTTTGAGTTCTGAGATTTTGGAACTAAGTTGCTCCAACTTCAGTTCTTTATCCTTGACTTCAGTCTGTAAAAGAGATGTGGTCAGATTTTCATACCAAACTACAAGAAGCTTTTAGACTTTCAGAAGGATGCTCCACCAGCTTCAAAATTGAAAGAAAATGAAAACACAGTTTAGAAATCAGAGGGAAAACACTGCCGTTCTACTAATTTTGTGCTCTAAAAATCTCCCATCTCTTTTTACTTGTTAGTTCAGAGAAATTTTCCCCTCCTTTGAAATAACCATACACATTATCAGCATTTAAAATGCTCTAAAAGTTTTAGTTTGTTAAAACTGGAAAAATAAAGATGAAAATGTCATTGTTTATTCGACTGGAAGTATCTACTGGGGGTGTTAGGTTCCACTTAAAGGCATGCAGACTATATTACACGTGGTCTCTGATTTTTATTTCAAGCAAGTGAGGTCTTGATAAAAAATTAGACACAGAAATAGATTTTAACCTCAAAACGGATTAAAAAATACTGATATATATGCACTGACATATCTGGACCTTGTATTTATAGATCCAAGTTATAAATAAATATCTACTTATTAAAAAAATAGTACCAAAGTGAAAGTGAAAAATCATAATTTGGAGTTTTGAAATATCAGTATCCTGTTGCCCACAACTTCCTTTCTAAAAATTTCAAGCAGATCATTCCAATTAAAAGACTGAACAGTGGACTGCAGGATTAAATTGCCGAAATTAACATCTGCCCTAAATGCCCAGAAGAATACTTGGGGGTATTTTGTGCTAGGGAGGATATAATATTAGGTAGCCGGTCAAGAAAGTGACCACTGATTTGGGCAGAAGAGGTACACTGATTGTTTCTGTCCATGCTCATCTGTTTCTGATTGCTGAAAGGGCAGGATCCTGCTGGCACTGAACTGCTCTTCCTCTTGCCTTTGCAAAACAAAGTGCAAAAAAAGTATTATGGACTATACATTCTGTGACTGTAAATGGGCACACAGTGCTCACATCTGCTACTCTGGCACTCCTGCATGTTAAGTACATCTGTGTTTTGGGTACTGTCTGCTTTTACTCCAAATCAGTTTTAACAGCAATGAATTTAGGTGGTCTGATTGCTACATAAGGCATTCAATAGCGCTTACGCTGAGCAAAATAATGATTTATTGTTTTATAATCTATCATAATACTTGATTAAGTTCACTGTGCCTCTTCTTAAACAGGTAATTTATTTCAAATGAAGTAGAATATGGCTCAGTCTGTGATTGATCTGATATATATTTTAAGCTAATAGAGGCAGAATGTATCCTGAAAACTGGCTAGATTTCTAAAAGAGTTTAACACTATCCAGAGAAGAAAGTCATCATCTAACTGAAATAAAATTCACCTTCCAGTCCACCATATCGTTTTATTGTCTGAAGAATCTACTTTCCTGGATGAGGTTTTAGAAACTACTCATTTTTTTCCTAAACTGCAGCTGAAGTTGTCTAAAATTTCCATTAGTTTTTACTGGAACAGAATTCAGTCTAGAACCAAATATAACTGCTAGGGCCAAAATAACTGTGGAGCTTAGATTTAGTAAGATGTGCCATTCTTGTTTCTGTCAGAAGCAAACACCTTAAAATAAAAAGGACAGGAATGCTCTCAGCTAGCTGTTGGGTTAGGGTACCACCACTTGAACAGAGGACACAGACAACAGCACAGCCTTCTCTCTGGGCTGGACATCACTTGACATTTTGGTCCAGAACATTTTTATTACTGACTTATGGGTAAGAACCTGGAAGTCTTTTAGGAGGACCTCCATTCTCTGACTGTTACTGAAGTTGCTGATGCCTTCATTCAGTTGAGAAATGCACTTATTACACCATCCATCTAATTCATCTCCAGTTCTCAGGATGTCATCCCACAGAGACACGCTTACACTCAGTCGGTCAATGTTATCATCAATTCTTTCAGACACCTTTTAGGAAAGAAGAATGTATCAATACCATTCACAAATTAATTTTAGACTTCTCTATTTTGCAGACAGTTTTAAGGCAAGTGCATAAAAAATAATTAGCAAGCTTGGGTAAATAATTTTCTTAGATTTAGTTTTAAGTTCCGAATTCTGAATTCTAAGATCAATTTAATTACCCAGATCATAAAACAAAAATCTTATGTGTCTTTTTCTAAATATTCATACACTTTTTACTGGGAAAGCTTTTGTTCAAATAAACTTTATCTTTCAAAAAAACCTACATGTATCTTTCTTACATAATGTAGGAATTTGCTACTAAAGCAGTATAAATGTGTAAATGTAAAATATGAGGTAGAAATTCTTTACTGTGAGTGTGGTGAGACACTGGAACTGATTGTCCAGAGCCATTGTAGATGCCCCGTCCGTGGAAATGTTCAAGGCCAGCTTGAATGGGGCTTTGAGCAACTTGATCTAGTGAAAGGTGTCCCTGCCCATGGCAGGGGGGTTGGAACCAGAAGATCTTTAAGGTCCCTTCCAACCCAAACCAATCTGTGATTCTGTAACTAGCTTTTATGTTATATTTCTGTCCTATAGTGATGTCTTTCTCAACATATTCATATCTTTTGTGGTTTAGTGTAATGTAATTTATTGCCTAACTTATTAGTCTGATTAACAAAGTATTGCTGGTATGCATTAGGTGTGAATCCAACCCAACTTTATGCTTAGAACTGTGCAGTGAGCAAATTTACAGTAGTAGCATTCATACACTGCTGTGAGACATCATTTAAAATCTATCAAATTGATGTCACAACTTTGTGCATGCAGTGGATGCCACATCCCTCTAAGCCTTTGAGTTATACTTCAAAGTAAACTTTACTAAACAACTGTACTCTAAGATCCTAAGAAAATAGAAATATTATAAGCTTAACCAAACTTCAAGACTGTATTTGGCATATAAACCAGATTCTTACATCTAGCCATTTGTCCACCGTGGAGTTCATATCTGTTTTCAGTGCAGTGGAGTCACAGTTATGCACTCTTTTCAGTTCTGCTAATAAATGTTTTCCTTTATTAGTGAAAGTATCCAGGTCTTTTTGTTTATCACTCAGATCATTCCTGGCAGCCTCATGCTGTGGATATAAATATTTGCTTGTTTAATGAAGCCTTAAAGAAAGAAAGAAAAATCCAGTTCTCCAGGTATCCATCCCTAGCCCTGTGTTATGAATGGGATAATGCTCATACCTAACATTTAACTATTCCACAAAATACAAAGCAACAATATGATTTTCTCATGAACATAATCAAATAGGATGATTGTTCTCATAAATAAAACACAAGTGGCAGTAACAAATTCTGAATTCCTGTCACTTGGTACCCAGGTATTTTCTAGACTTAAAGGAATTTTATTTTTTTTATTTGCCTTTTCATTCTTCATCATTGAATAATCACTTCAGGAGTTATAGCAGGGTAAACAGAAGGTGTTGCTAACAAAATTTAGAATTAAAAGCCCCTCACTATTAGATACTCTGGAAAACAAAAGTAAAGATCTGTTCTGAAAGGAACTAGACAAAATCTTCAGGGTTACTAAGTTTGCAACCCTAGGCATGGGGAAATCTTTAAAACACTGTCACTGAAAAGGTGACAACGTGCTGAGGAAGGATCACAGTTTTTTCTACAGCAAGTACGAGAGAGCAGTACTAACAATAAGCTACTAAGCTGGATGCAGTATGGCCAAAACATTTATTGCACTCCAACTTCTTCAGGCCTAGATGTGGCCACTGCTGCAGCAGGGAATTCTCCACAGCCCAAGTCTCAAAGGAATCATGTGGAAGTTACATGAAATTCTTTGTTAGACTGGTAAGCTCTGTTCCGGCTTTTTGTTCTTTTAAGGTGTGAAAGAGGCCATAAATACACACAGTTTAGAATAAGGTTTATACAGATCTGACTGAAAGTTTTTGAATCAAGAGCTCAACAGGCTTCCAAATTAAATTAAACTCCAAAAACAACAGAAAGAATTTCACTCAGAACTGTGTATCCTTACAGGCTGATGGACAGCAGAATTTAGAATTTTTGAAGTACAGTCCAGTGAAATGAATGGAATGTCGGGATCCAAATACCATATCTCTGATCAATGGCCAGTATCAACATTATACACCATGGAAGAAATTCATGTTCTTTTGTGGCCTTTTATCTATTCCAAAATTTACCCAATATGGAAAAACAATGAAGTATGTTGACTAGAACTATCCTTTCATACTATGATAGGAATATATTCTCAATGTATTTTATATAAAGAGCTTTCCACTGTTTTCCAGTTATGCTTTCCATATATTAACAATCTGCATTTCAATTAAAGTTTTAAGTAGCAACAACAGTTTAATAGATTTCATCAAAATACAAGAAAAGGACTATATTCTTTCCTCATGAGAGTCAGTACAGTTTAAACCCTGAAGGTCAGTGTGACAAGATTTGACAGAAATTCAAGGAACTTTAAACACAGCTCAAGGACACCTTTCAAACAAAAAAAAAATCCATCCAATTCAAAACTAATTTGTATTCCTCAAAGGAAAATATATGTCATTACCTTCGATAACGTTCGCCTGATATCTTCACGATCCTTCCAAATGGATTTGGTCACAGAGGTGCTGTTAGCACTATCTATGACTTTCATTACTGTTGACTTCAAGCTCTGATATTCCTTCATCAGATCAATAAGAACGCAAGACTGCTCCTTTCTGTAATATGAAAAAGCTGTGTTAGTACCACTTGCTGTCATGTTTCTGACGGATAGAGAATGTGACACAGCAATTCACCTTAGGAAAACCAGGATGTGGTACGAAACAGGAATAGGACAGCCAAGGAAATATGAATATTTTGGTTTTAGGAATCACTGTAGGTCCACCACAAAACATCTCACTGAAGAGACAGTATGTGAATTGCCATCTCATATGTATCAGATACCAAAGCAACTGACTTCAGGAGAAGAAAGACTGAAACTGGAATTCAAGCATCTCAGTTCCCAAGTTTAGCATCTTTTTGACTGGAAAGCACATCACAGTTCATTTTTTAAAAAAACTTTTTTCTTTAACATGGAGTATTTTTTGGGTAAAAAGAAGCAGAAATAAAGACTAAAGCAATGCACGCTAAGGTCTGTTTATTTTGTCCTCCAATTGTCAGATGCATGCTTTTGGGACTAAAACATTATATTCAACTTACCTCCCTTCTACTGAGAATAAATTAACCTGCGCTTTTTTTTTCCCCCACTCTCTCTCCAGGAAAGCTTATTTATGCTCAGGCAATGGACCAAGGAAAAAACCTATTCAATCCATTCCCGGTGTTTATACTGAAGAGAGAGAAGCAAAACTAATACTTTGGATATGCTTAGTTGTAAAACAGTGTTTTTCAATGAAAGGATTTTGGCAAACATCACATTGTCAAGAAGGAGGAGTAACTGTTTTAGGAGCTGGCCCTTCTCTGAATGCTCCAAAGAGCTCTCCAAAATAAGCAGGTTCAGGAGGGTCTAAAGTTGGGTCTATATGAGAGAGAAAACACTAATAGTTCTCCTTAAAGATGATTGTGAAGCAGTTAAGACAAAGAAATGGGTATGATAAAACTTTCTCTAGTTTCTTTAGCTTCTTTCGTTATCAACGTTCATTGATAAAACTGATCATCTGATCATGTATCATACACAATTAGTGTAACTGGTTATACACTGATGATTATTATGAGACTGTTCCCTTGGGCAGACAGAAATCTAAAAATTATTTAGGACCACTAAATATAGAATTGTCAGAAACACACATCCAATAGAGAATGAAAACGTGCTAGAAGGAGAATAGGTGCCAGCTAGAGTGATAGTGAAAATGCAGTGGACATTTCTTATCTTCCAGAAGAGTAAACAATAACACGCAATATAGCATGTATGTAATAGAAAGTGTATCTATCAGTACTGTAGGACCTATTTGTGGCTTTATTAATAGTATAAGTACAACTGGTACAAATATTCTTGTTAACAATGTGGTTTTTTCTTCTACTCAGTATTTAACCTTCAAGCCCTGTTTTTCATTGCAACTAACATAGCAAGAAGATATTACATGTAATAACTGTGTCTCTTTCCCCATCTTCTCCTTTCTTATCTTCAGCTAAAGATCTACTTACTTCTCATGTATAGCTTTCTTGGTATCCTTCCACAGAGATTCTAAGCGACTGATCTCTTTGTCAGTCTCAGGAGCAAGTGTGATATCTTTTTGAGCTATTTGTTTTGCTTTGTCCATGAGCCATTGGAGTTCATGCTGGTGAGAATTCAATTCTTCATCTAACTGGTTAAAGATCCTCAATCTGCAAGTTAAAAGACAGGTTTCAAATTTACTCATCTTCACTTTTTTTTTTGTAAGAGAAGAGAGAAAGAAAGAATGAAATATTTATTTTTAGTGTTACTGTGCATAAAATTCTCTTTTTCTAATATTTCCTACAATAAAGCATTATTTGTTTTTTTTTTTCTACTAGAACTGGGCCCAGAATGTGATTTTTTGATACATATACTGCTATACAATCATATAGAGATATATATATACACCTTCCCCTCAAACAGTCACCTAGAAATCCACTCAGATATTTAGATTAATAGTTTATTACAGTAAGTGTTTTTAATTCCATCATCCCATCTTCAGTTTGTACATATCCCAAAATAGGATTGAGATAGTTATGTTAGATGGGGCTTCTAATAGCTGTTTGGATCTTAAGATTCATTTGGACAAAATGTATTTTTGAGACATCGACTTTCATGACTGTTCTTTCAATACAGAAGATTAGCGAGACTTAAGTGTTTTGTGCAACCAAATAGTTCACTTAGACAATTTTATTAAGTAGATACATATGCTTGGCAAAAAATAAAGTACCCAGGTAGAAAACACACACATGCCTCCAATGAACCATGAAAGGTCTAGAGATTGCAATCAAGTGTAAAGGTGCCATTGTTTCTACCTTTGCTGGAGGGCTTGTAGTGTTGTCTCCTTCAGGCCCTCTTTGTCAGCCTTTTCCTCAGTATCTTCAATGCTCTTCAGTAACTGCTCTTTATGCTCCATGAAAGATCTTTGCAAGGCTCCAAGAGCTTCTGCCTCACTTTGCTTGGTTCCCAACAGGTTTTGAACTGCCTCCATTTCCACACCCAGGTTATCCACCATAGCCCTGCAGGAGGTCCTCTGCCCAGAAGTGCTATATTTCAGATGATATTGAGCCTTAGTAAGGGAACCATCCAAACTGAAAGCATCAGATTCCAGCTTGTTAAGATCCTTAATAACACCACTGAGTTCCTTCTCCAGTAATTCAGATTTAGCTTTATCCATATTTCCTGTTTTCTCCACTGTCTGCCTCAGCTGGTGGAGCACTCCTGATGCAGCACTGTGGAGCTCCAGGAATACTCGCAACTGCTCCAAGGCATTCTGTCTTTGGCTAGTTATTTGACTTGCCTCCTGGAAAATCTGAAAGCAATCTTCAGTCTTTCCCTGCAACGTCTGCTGGTCCTCTGGGCTGCTGAAAGAACCCAATTTCTCTACATATTCCTTCAGACTTTGTAACTCCTGTTTCTTACTTTCAACTTCCATTGAGTGGTTCTATGGGAAAGAAAGAAAATAGAGCTGAGTTTCTTCTTCAAATCAAGAGCTCAAGAAATATTTTAGTACTGAACTTACGAGTGAAACAAGTACTGCTGAGGGGTTTTCAGTAGGAATAGTTCAGTGTTACAATTTTACTTTAAACTTGTAAAATAACAGAAGACTGTATGTGACTGCAACAGCATATTGGTTTTCAAACAAATAAATTACTTGCTAGTTCTAGAAGAGCATTTAGCCAAATGCACTGTACAATTTCTTCATCTTTAATATTTACATCCAAAAGTTTACCTTATTGTGAGATGCAGCTAGTTGTTGATCAGCTGTGTTTATCTCTGAAGTGGCTTGTAGTTCAGCAAGAAATTGCTTAATCCAGTCTGAAAACCTGAGCAGGAGCTCATCAAACTGCCCATGCTCAGCAACAAGTGATTGAAGGAAGTTGATCCTATAGAATGAAAGTACTTGATGCAATTTAATCACTTCCCATAACCAAACCCTGGTTGGTCAGCATTAAAAATCATGCCAGATGCAAGGAAATTAGGAAATACTGCTTTATTTTGCCATATTAATTTCTTAATTCTGGGGGATAACGTAACATTTGAAAGCACCTTTGGATCTTTCCTGTTTCCACTCTTTTATTTATATCAGCTGTTAGAGGTACCCCAAACAACCAAGGTATGTTCTTCAAATTTTCTTTATGGGTGTAATCCCAGCAAAGAGAATGTTATTGATGGAAGCTAAACTTTAATTTTCAGTCACAGCTATTCTGTTTGCCCTATCATCTGAAACACTGAATCAAGGTGAGAGTCTCATGAATTTAGGCAGGGAGTGAGGAATTTCATGCTCAACTTCCACTGAAGTAAGCAAGGGTAAGTCTGATCAGAGGAACACAATTCAAAGGGACAATGTGTCCAGAGGAGTACTCAGCAGAATTAAGTACCTAAGGACCAAGACTAAACCTGACCTTAAAAAAGACCTTGTCATTTACCTTCCCATTTCCCTTAGAAATTTCTGTACCTAAATTTCAACCTGCAGAAGATCATTATATAGTAAAACAATCATATTGATAAAGCACCTAGAAGATTATGTCATTGATCAAGATCTATGATTCAAGCTACATTACAAATAGTAAAATACGTGTGTTCTCCATGGAAAGAATCGAAATCTAAATTTATTATAACATACAGTTTGAAATAAAGGAGACAGTTTTTCTGAGCTTTACATGAGCCAGCAGCCTAAAAATTGAGCATTTATAGTATTTATGGCAAATTAGAATTTCAAAGGGATTTTAAAAATACAATAGTGTGGCTTCGCACAAGGTAAAGCACGTAACTGAAAAAAAACAAGAGCAGATTATTAGAGATTTCAGAATTTACTTGGGAAATTGTAACTGAGGAAATGCAAAATTGCCTTCGTTTCCTGCCCCACACTCCTTGAAACTGACTCTTCTACCAAAAAAAATTGGGGAAAAGACAGCATCATAAATCTGTGGGATTCTCCTCCCCCCATTCCTGGGAGCTCAGGGATTGGTATTGATTTTAAACCTTTGTTTTCCCAATGGTAATACTGTAAAAAATATGTTTTGGGATTGGGCTTCCTTATCTGGATATCGGTTACTTTAACACGCAAAAAACACTCTGAAACACAAACCTTTGATCAACAATTTGTGGTAAAGCTTTCCACCTCTCATCCAGCTCTTCAAATTTTTCTTTTATTGTTTTCACACACTGCTTGGAAGCTGTTGGAAATAGTGACTCATTTAACTGTGAAAGGCTCTGATAGACTGAAGCATGGGACTCAATATCAGCTCGCAAATCCTGGGATAACAAAAGAATGTAAAATAGATTAAGCATTGCACCACATTATGCAAAATAACAAAAACTAATAAAAAAACCAGCTACGGATTTCCAGTACGGCACTTCAAGACAAGTGAGTGAGCAGTCAAATCCTTGGAGGCCTATTAGGACAAGCAGGTACTCAACATCTCTCAGACAGCTAAATCTGCAATAGAAGTTCAGAAGGGATTCATCAAAGTTGGGGTTTTTTTCTCCTTTAGGACAAAGTGTGACCTTTCCATACAGCTCTATTGTATGATGGCAGTGGCTAAAATGAAGACCACATTTTGCAACATATTTTGTGTGCAGCAAGAGAATTGTGAGGAAATGTTGCAAACTGGCCCAAACAAAGCAAAACAAAAACAAAAAAAAAAAACCAAAAAAAACCCCCCAATAACAACCAACCAACAAAAAAACCTAATCTCCAAACAAAAAAACAATCAACAACAACAAAAACCCCCAATCCCCCAAATAATTTTCCTTTTCTTCAGTAATATTTAAAACTGACAACTTGGACAACTTGGCTTCAAGGCAAGTATAAAAGATGTTACATTTGGCCAACTGCTTCATATTCATCTAAAAACAAATGGCAAAAGTTCCAAGGGAAGGCATAATTTAGAATAGGATGAAAGTCTGGTGTTTGAAAAAAAAAAATCAGAAAGCAGACTTTCATTGTGATTTCAAAATTTTCGAGCATTTTTTCATCTGAGAACCTTTCCTCACATGCAAAACAAAGAAAAGAAATATTGCTGAATAAAGGAATTTCTCTAGAGAAAGGATCTTCTAACAAGCAGACCCATGTCCTTCCTTGGCAGATAATAGGATATACCAAGGCACCTTTTTCTTTTTCCTTAAGCTGGCATATTATAGTTAAAAGGAAGAGTAAAGTAATTGAGAAATAGCAAGTGATAATGTAATACTTCCTAGGAGATTTCCAAAGCCCAGAATCAATTGACTTGTCAGACTATAGCTAAGCAATTCCTTCCTTTAAAAGACACAGAAATACGCCAGGAAATGTAGGGGGACCATATGTCAGTTGAAACATACCTGCAGTGCCTGCAGTTCACCTTCCAGCTTAACTCTATCAGCAGAAACATACTGCTCTGAAGGCCTGGCTGTAGCTTCACACCCCTCCAACCAGGCCAGGAAGGCAGACAGCTCCTTCTCCTGCCTAACAAAATCACAACTTAGAGTTACCAAGTCATCCTCTCAGTCTCACACACGGAGCACAGGAAGGTCTCTGTGTCCATCACAACAGCTGGGAGAGTTTACTCACTTCTGCCACTGAGCCAGAAGAGTCTCTAATAAGTTCTGTTTCTCCTTAGCACTTTCCAGCACTTTTTCATATTTCTGCTGTAATGCTGTGACCTCCTGAGCAGCTTTTTCTTTGTTGCCCACCTTTCGGACACTGGCTGAGAGAGAGGCCAGAGCGTTGCTCAGTTTTTCCACAGTATGACAAAGGTCCTAGTGAACACGTAAAAGAAAGAGAAGTCACATGCATGAACAATAGAGTTATGGTAACAATGGTGGGAAAAATTCTGTAGTTCTACTCATAAGTTTGAAGCAATGCTACATCCATCAGATCATGGAGTCACTTCATAGCTTAGATATTGCTCAGGTCCACCCTAGGTACACGTGTTCCAAGCATATCAATGAATTAGCCTGTAGTGGCAAAAGACTTTCCTAGGAACAGTGCTAAAGAAAAACAAAGGAGTCAGATCTTCTGAATGAGCATGCAACACTGCATCATGAATGCAGGGCAAAGCTCCAAATTCAGGAAAAAGCTCAAGATTCCCTAAGGTCTGTCTAAGAGTTGCTATTATATATAAATATATAGAGTAAACTCAAAACCTTACTCCAACAGGTAAGGACTACCAGACTTGCAGCCAATGTCATGACACGGGAGTAGGGAAATGTTAATTACATTTTCCAGTGTTGCTGTTTCTAGAAAGCTGGGAAATTTGTCCATATGAAAATGATTGAAATGTAGTGCAGTGAGTTAGAAAAGCACAAAATGAAACAGATTTAAAATCACGAAAGTTCCAACTCACAGGTGTGCAATAGTAACAACAATAGTAATGGCTGTAATTACAAGAAATCATATATAGGAGGAAATACAAATTATACAGGAACAAGCTGCTGATAATTTCAGATCAAGATATTTAATCATCATGATCCCCAAAGAGAACAAGACCTTTTAATAGCATACTTAGCTGTTATATAATGTTTAAAAGCCAATAAAAATGGTGATTACAAGTGCTGTCTAAATAAATTCCCCATATGCAAAACATTTTTCCTCAACTAAGTATCAAGCTTTTTTTGAAGCAGACAGGTCAGGTCCCCCTTGAAAAAAGCCTTTGCAAGCAGTTACCTCTAAGTTCAGAAGACATTATATGCATTTTACTGCAAGAACAATACGACTAAAATTTTTTGTACTATTTTCTTAGAAAGAAAGGCTATGATTATTGTTGAAAAAACATACCAGAACTTACAAACAGATATACTACTCCAAACTCCCTGAGATGGGATTATTTGTAGTTTGAATACCAATCCGGTATTTTTTTCCTTTTGTAGGGGACTGAACCACATATCCAAATACCCATGGACTTCTAGCATCACAGGTAAAAGTTTCTAAGTTGAAACTCTGTCCAGTCTTTTCATTGCTCAAGAAAAACTACTTCCAAGCATATATTTTCTTTAATCATATGGTTTTCATGAAAACCTTAGAGGAAAAATATCTAGCAGACTTGTTTCTTATCTTCTGTTTTTCATAATGTTTTAGATGCATAAAGTTAAAACCAATAACCTGAACGAGGTTAAGTGGTACTTTTAGGCTTTTTTCCCCCCTAGGCTGGGGGAGAAACTTTCCAAGCCTGTCTGAAATGGTGACAAGAAATAGCTGAAGAAGTACTTAAGCCTTCTCTGGGGCTGCCCGCCCAGACCTTGCCTCCTTCTTGTCCTGGGTTGTGTGGCATCAGGCAGCCCCTGCTCTGGGGGTTACTGGCATTTGTGTAAGGAGGTCAGTGTGGTACTGTGTCCCTGGACTCAGTGCTAGGAATAACTGGCCACATGCTCACCATGCAATCCTGAAGGGCTGCGTATGTTGCTGCTCCCGAAGAGCATGATGTGAGAGGCTCAGCTAGCTTAGCTTCAAATTCAGACACTGACTGCTGCACCTATGAAAAAAAAGGCAAACCAGAAGCCTAAGAGAATTTTATATCCTAAGCCTTTGTAGTGCTGAATGCCTTTTGAAGTTAAAAGATGCTAACAGTGCTCAGTTCCCCCTGGCTGGGGCAATAATAATATTTAAATTATTTTACTTACAACCTTCTATGAATCAAAGACTGAGATTAAAGTGTTTGTCACAAGAATGGATGTGGTTCAAAAGTACAATATCCAGGAGAATCACTTAGGTTTTCCAGAAGACAACATAGTTTTTTGAGTGTGTATATTTTACTGTCTTTCTGAAGCTGCCTTTTAGGCAATTGAAAGCACAGATTTATGTATCTAGGTCCTGCAATTACCTTACAAATCTCCTTATTTATTTCAGCTCATCCTATTATGATATGAATTTTATATTAGATTTTGGAAAAATATAGAGTAATTCTATGAATTGCTGCAAACAATCCATTAGATTTTGCATAGTCTACCTGTTTAAGACTTTCTTCATATTTCTGCTGCGCTGATGCATTCCCTGTGATTGTTCCTTCCAGTCTCTGTGCATGATCTCTTAGCTCTTCCCAATACCTTTTGACCTGAGTCAGTTTGGCTTTGATATGTGCACGTTCTCCTGAGGTAACAAACTGGGAAAAAGACTTGGCTTCCTCTTCTAGATTTGAGATTCCAGTTGTTTTACCATCTATCTCTTTATTAATAACCTAAAATGTAAAGTGATAGTAAAAAGGTTCACAATAAGTTTTTAACTATTAGAACAGTATTTTCCAAATGTTTTTACCTCAGCTACAAAAATCCCTCACCAAAAAATTACTAAGAGGAGAGTTCATTGACCACTTGAAATAACTAGTACTAAAGTCTTTAATATGATCTGTAAATACCCTTTTTCTTCTTGAAACTAACACTGGCAAAGGTTTAAAATACAGACTGCTCTAGAACCAGTGCACATGAAGAGCAATTAGAATTGGCTGAGGTGCATATTTTCATAAGCAGACATGATGGTTCATATTTTATTAGCATCCCTTATTTCACAGGGAAGTCATACACAATGCTCTTTAAGATTCAAAATAAACAGAAGATGAAAAAACATGACTGTGTAACTGAAAAAAGTGTTGTTAAGGAGCTGAACCCTAACAGTTGGTTACTAATGTTTAATAGGGTTTCAAGGACTTAGAAAATAAAACATGCCATGATTTGAAAAACAGTAGAAATGGATTCCATTTTCTAATTTAAAATACTACAGTACAATAAAGGATAAATTTAACTAGACTGTAAGGCAGGGTGAGTGTGCCCTTAGGCAGAAGATTAAATAAAGAACCACATTACAGTATAAATAGGAAACCATGAAACAAGGGTGATAATGGTTTTTGGCACTTTTCATCTGTCTTGTGCCTCAGTTACCAAATGCATGAAGACAAACTTGCACTGGCTTTACATTTCAGCAGCTCCATGACAGCAATTGTCTCCTATTATTTTGCACTTGTCTTATTATAAATTAGAGGAAAATCTGGCAGCTACATCATCCAAGAAAGAAACTTACAGTGTTTCGTGTTCAGTGGCTATTTATTCAGTTGGCACCAATGAACTTGGAAATAAGCTTTTTTTCACAATAGGTTTTTTTTTTATTTAAATTACTGCTGATGTATCATGTCCATGGAGTTTTCAAAAGCAATGGAAAACACCCAGTGGGAGAGATTTGAAAGATCCAAGTGAGATCTTTAAAACTGAAATAGGCAATAGCATTCTCATATATAAAAATGTTAAGATGCGTATGTATAAGAAAGCAACCAAAAACTTTCTTGCAAAAGCACTCTCAAAGCATAGGTTGTGCCCAACATCTGCTATAATTGTAATAAAAAATATGGTCTCTTTCTTGCCATTATAAAGCTCAGGACTGGCTTACTGCAACATTCAGTCAAAAATTAGCAGGGTGACTGTCAGAAAAAAAATGTGGTGCTATAAGAATTTATAGTTTCTCTTTATGCAATATATTCTGAATTAATTTGGATTATAAAATATCTTTTTTTTTTTGCATGAGAACATGTTGCTGAGGAAAAATACTGGATTTGCAGCCCTGAAGCTGAAATTATCTAACAATGCAGCAGATACAAATGAGGCAGTGCTTTCTCACTCCTACGCTATTCTGTTAAATTCACTCAGTTACATAAAAGAAGGTGGATAATTGAGGCTTTCAAACTCTCACAGAGTCTGCCACCAATGGTAACTACTTGTGAGAACTGTCATTTTGTTCCACCAGGAATTTCAGGGATATGTGTAGGTGAAAATCTGGCTCTGCTGAAGTCACTGGGGCTTTGCAATCAATGTCACCAGAAGTAGGAAATTACCAGTACCATGTAGGATAATTACATTCAGCTGACCCCAGGCTTTTAATTTGGTCAGCCAAAGGTATCAAGGAGCACACTGTTTTTTAGTCATTTGCCCTATGTTGAAATATTCCTTACTAAAGTGGTGTCCTAGAAATTATGAACTAAGTATGCTGATTAGTGTTGTGACACACTCATTGGGAAACTTAAGACAAAACATAAAAAATTCTTCAAAATCAGGCTCAAAGCAATGCTGCTGAAGTAGACCTCTAGCTATGTCCATGCACTGCAGGTGAGATCACTCATTTCACACATCACAGCTCATAAAGCTCATTAGTGCACAATGATGTACCCTATGCCTCATGTGGAGGATTCTCTGTTTTATGTCTGTTCACTCAGGTGTTCACAAACATCATCTGCTGACCATGGTGTTTAAATGTGTAAGAATTATGATGGAGTTTTCAGAAACTTTCAATGCAGTGTAAAAATCATTGCTTATCTGCTTCTATAGTAAGGAACAACTTTTCTGGGAACTTGGTTGGAATAGGCTATTGGGGCTTAAGAAGGCTCCATTTAGACAGACAAGAACTGACACGCAATAATGCAATCTTAGCATCACTTGATGCACTCATTTTCAGTCTTAAACATTGAAATCCTGTCCACTAATTATTTAAAAGCAAGACAACATGATAATATATGCCAGTGGAATAAGTGCATACATATTATTTCATAAGGAAACTGTTTTTGAATTGCTGTGGTGATGAAGCAAGAATTCAAGCATTGTTTTGTTCTTCAGTGATGAAGTCAAGAGATTTATTTATTTTGTCTTTGTAAAGTTGTGAACAAATTACGAACAGGAAAATCTGTTTATAAACTGTTTCTGTCACATGAAACAAGTGCCTTTATGGGATCCTTTGGAAACAGTGTCAAGCTGGTCTGCAAGCAGCTGCACACCTGTGCACCTTCTGAAGAACAAGTAGGTCCCAGAAAAAAGAAAATGGCAATGTGCACTGCATACCGAAAAACTCTGCACCCTTAGAAACATGCCATTCCAGAGAAGGTACACTTTCATTTGTGGAAGGATACAAAGTCAGCCCTTGAAATGCAATGCTTGGAGACAATATGCACCTCAGTCAGCAATTTGAAACTAAACCACTGTGCATCTACAGGAATATACACAGAACTTAAGACAGTGCAAATACAGTAACAGAAAATGTTATGTAAGTTTTCAAGCTACCAAGAGCAACAGTTTCTTTATTAATTCAGCATAAAAGATACATAAATCAAGTTATAACTTTAGCTTGCAAGATTAAAATCAAGTTCTATAGCCACTAGCTGATGTATGTTTTTTAAAAAACCCAAACTTGTATTTATGTAGTTATTTTGTACACCAGTTGAGATTACTTGAAAAATAAGACAGGTATAAATTATGTTTTTAACCATACACACAAAGATTTCACATATGTAAACTAAACACTAAAAGAGAAGGCAGCCTGTAAGAATTTTTCTTTAGTTTATGTAAGACCTTACTGCTTGGTATATTAATGTATAAAATGTACCATTATTTCATTGTGGTAGTTTTAAACATGTAAAATGTCTCTTCTCCCATTTGGCCTCTAGCAAAGTAACAGATAAATGGGCTTTTAACACTCAACATAACAAGAACTAATCACCTTGATTTGGCTGATCTGTATGTCCAAAGGAGATGATGATGTTTCCAAAGTTTCCAGTTCTTTTTCTTGTTCAGCTATCCAGATGGACAGAGCTTCAAAATTATTGCCAAAATGATCCCACTTGTTTTTCACCATTTCCATGCTTTTAATACTAAAATTAACCAAATCAATTAGAGAGAATAAACAGTTTAATATAATGAAGCTGCTCATATTCTTGCTAAAATAACAAATGGAACTTATTCAGTCTAAAAAAGGGTCATTTTAAAAAGCCCTCATTTTAGAGGACCAAGTTGTGCATTAAATTGCATGGTTCTCTCTTAGGCCATGCACCAGAAGTCAAATAATTGCATTAGCCATAGTGGGGACACTGAGAGGTAAAAGAAAGTACAGCTTCATTCATCAGCTGCACAAGAATCTCATCATAGCACGAAGAGAAAGGAAAAGGAACATCAACAGGATGAAATTTATATGAAATAATATGAAATTATGATTATATCAGAAATCTAAATATTTAGATAACTGAGTGCATAGGTGTTCATAATTTAGTCCCTAGGCCAGAATGATTAAAACCAGTGAAATGTGGACATACACATAGTCACCAATGCTTGACTGCTTTATTGATCTTGCTTTTTTGTAACAGCAATCTCACCATTTTACAGGAAGTTTGTGTTTGCTGTGGCAATGATTTCATATCAAGCCGAAGAATCAACAACAAATGTGACTCAACTCCCTCAGAGTCAATAGTTTTATATTCTTTGAAACATACATTATAGGTATGTTAAACAGAGACAGATTATGACTGATTCTTCTATGTCAAGGACTGCAAACAAAGCACCTTTTTTTTGTCACAAGTAAGAAGTCTAAGGCCATTATACAGGGCCTAACAGCATTAACTTCCAGTAACTTCCAAGTTTCTGCTCCTTTCAAGTAATTGAAACCAGTGCTAATGTAGGCCCTGCACACAGCTTGCAAAACACACATTTTCTATTTCACTGAAAATATTAAAGTTTCGTCATAAAAGTTTGAATATTACAAAATTTCAAAATACATTTTCCTTCTAAATATAGCCTAAAAACCATTCCATGGTAAAAAGTTTTAAACCTTTTTCCCCCCTCATTAAAGCTAGAGGAAGCTTTAAGAAAAGATGTAGCCTAAAAATGTAAAAATTGGCCTTTTAATTTTTTCTCATTTATTTTAAAAATTAAAAAAAAATAGGAATGTCAACAGCCATTTACTGATAAGAGTGCATGCAAATTCAAGTTATTTTTAGGAAAACAATGTGCAAAAATATTTCACTCAAGTCCAGCCCTTGAAAATACAGCTGGAAATCAGAACCAAAGGACCAAATCAGTGGCACGACTGCTGTTGTATGCCTTCGTTGTAGTTTAAGAAAGCCACAGATTGTAAAGAATATAATCCCAAACAAACTGCACAGCTCTGCACGATCTCCTTGGAAAACAGATGGGCTAAGTTCTTACAGTAGCTGACTGTGGAGAGCTGCTCAAACTTTCCTTTTCCTGTTCATCAGGATACTTATGCACCTTATGAGTTTGGAATACCTTCACTTTAAATTACTCAGCCAAGATTTTTATTGATGATGCAAGTTAAAATATAACCCTTACACACTTACTGTGAGTTCTGTAGATATACTATAGAGAGTTGTATGTATTTGCATCTTTTACAGAAGGTATTTAGCTTTTTATTATGTGTCACACACTACCATAGACATTCTGTATAATCCATACATTCAACTAAAACTATTTCATGCCTACATTGAAAGGCTATATCAATGATGACTTCCATTTAAAAATAGATGACTTTATTTAAAAAGTGAATATTCATTGTTGTATGGGTAAATTTCTTGGACTGAAAAGTCACACTAGTTTTCTCTCTAATACTGGAGAAAACGATGTGTAAGAGATGGTAGAATTTGACTGCAAATCACTCTAACACTTTATATTGGAGAAAGCATTATATAAAAGGTCAGATCACCCTTTGCTGCACAGGCTAGTTATTCTGGTTTATAGCTGTTCTTTCATATCAGGAAGAAAATGACACTAAATTAAAAGCAGATTAGCATGATGGTGGTCATTACAGGGGAAAAATCCCCAATTATTTGGGTATTGCCCTTTGGTCATATTCTCTATGACTTGTGTATGAGATCTAGTGTATGCAAAAATACTGATTTCATACATACATACAAATGTAGGTATATAGGGATATTGCGAGAATAGCAACATTCTGAATTTGAGTAACAAGTTCAATAACTGAATTACTCATTTGAGAGAAGGGATGAAATTTTTAGAAATACAAAAAGCTAAAAATATTTATCAAGCTTTCCTTGGAGTTTGAACGTTTCATTTTTAAAGAAAATCTGGAAAATGATGCCTTTTTTTTTTTTTTTCAGCAGAAGCAGCTTTTGATATTGCCCATGAAATACAATCTGGGCATTCACCTAAGATGAAGGCACTTCTTGACACTCCTATAGAGAAAGTGGAATACTGAAAACTGAGGCAAATGTGGTAAATGTGCTGTTCTAATACTCCAACTGAGATTTTTCTTTCCAAAAGAGTCCAGTACCTCAAGAATGAGCTCGATTATCCCTTCTTCACAAGACCAGGGCTTAAAGATAAGTGACTGGTTAAATATAACTAACTTTTATGAACTACATAGTATTAAAAGAAATACTACAAAGTATTAAAAGAAAATATTTTGTTTGCACACACTCTTTTGACGTATTTCGTACCATAACTTGGTTACTATGCCAGAGCAAGCAGTAAATGACAGAACTGATGAGACAACACAAAATGCTGACAAGGTATGCTAGAAATTTGATACAATCTTATAGTGAAGAATAAATATTAGGACTTGTTAAGAACAT
This sequence comes from Corvus brachyrhynchos, assembly GCF_000691975.1. Classification (NCBI taxonomy): domain Eukaryota; kingdom Metazoa; phylum Chordata; class Aves; order Passeriformes; family Corvidae; genus Corvus; species Corvus brachyrhynchos. The sequence continues at coordinate 20,865,856 of NW_008239110.1, forward strand.
ACTCTTCTTCAAGAGTAACTTCCACTTTTTTCACTTGTTCTTGGATTGATTTTGCCTGATGCTGAAGGGACTGCTTGTTCTTTGAACCAAGCTGTATCTCAGAGGAATTCTTCACCAAATTCTCAGCCTGTACTGCCATTGCTTCAGTTTGTTTAGAAAGTTCCTGTAAGGATGCAAGATGTATTAATACAGCTATAAAGAGTTTCATATAGTTACACAGAAAGTATTTTTCCTCAATGTTTGTGGTTGGAAAAAATTACCTGTGTCCTACATGTAATTTGAATGTGTAAATACATAAACACAATCTCTGAAGACAGTAAATTTTGTATTGCATTTAAGAAAAGTTCTTTTGAGCAAACTAGATTGAATTAAATTTATCAAGGGAAGCTTTATGTGCAAAATTTTTTAAGTCAAAAAATCAAAGTTTCTTCTATACCTCTTCAAGAAATTTATTTTTGCATTGCAGAAATTATATGCATCTTTACTTAATTTTTAAATCTTACCATTTACAAAGTGGATTTTGTGGTATCTCATATTTTGTATTTTCACTTTGATTAGCACCTATTTTCTGTCAGAAACATTAAACCCCCACACCAGAACAATGGATGCTGAGTATAATCAAGGTAGGTATAATTTATTATTGGCTTCACCAAGGGTTAACAGCAGTGTGTAAACCATGGCACTTAGGAAAAACAAGCACTATAATTACTTCCATAGTAGTAAATAAAATGGGCTGGGATAATTCTGTGTTACTAAGGGCAAATGGCATGTTATGGCTTATGTCCATGGGGTAGAAGTCTCTCCTTTTTCTTCTCAGGTCTAAGAGTGCTATTTGTGACATTTCACACAACCTTGCCAAAGTGCACCCTATTAATGTTGATATGCAAGTGCTCAACACTGGATTACCAGCATAGATGATTATTGAGCATAAAATGGGAAGTCCTCAAAATATTATTAACTTTCATACGTATCCTTCAGATGCAGACTTAGAGAAATCATTCACTTTTTTTTAATAAAATGACTTTTTACCTCTGAACAGTTTATGCAGTCTCTCATCTGTATATGCAATTTACACCAGCATTAACAGGAAACCATGCAAAGATTGAAGGCAATACACCCAGCACATGTCGACAGGCAAGGCAGAAAGATACCTCAGTTCCTGCATTTCACACAGTCAGTACCTTGGTCTGATCCAGTTCTGAGGAGAGGCTCTCTAAACTGCTGAAGTTTAAGATACGTTCAAGTACAGAGCTTGCTTGATTGAGATATTTTACTACTGTTTCTTTGTCTCTTTCAAACTGCTCCCATTTATTTATTGTGACCTAAAAACCAGACAAACAAAATGAAAAAGGAACACAAAGAGATCAAAGGGGAGAAAACAAGATTTCCATTGTACATTACTGAAAAAGGAAAAACGAGAAAATCTTGACATAAATTAAAATAATTTTTCCTGAGAAGCCATCTACTCAACAGTGAGTAGATGAAACTCTTCTAAACCAAATAAAACTTTTTTCCTTGAATTTTCATTGATTCATACTATGCTGTGCTAAAAAAGAACTGTTCTCTAAGTTGCCAGCAATATTTAAATCTTATATTTGAATGTCCTGTAAGAAGTCTGAAGTAATACATGCAAAGACTTATGGTAACAAGTAGTCAAAAATATCAAAAGGATTTTCAAATTCTTTAATGAAATAAATTACAGTAAAATGGTAGAAGAAAATCCCTACTCATAGGAAAATCACACATAAGGACCTATCTGGTCTCTTCTGATAATGTAGAATTTTGATTAACATACAGCATTAAATTACCAGTCATAAGAACTATGACAGCTTAAACAATTATTTTCTTGATTCTGAAGCTCAGATTAAGACTTTATATATGGGAATTCTTAGAGAAAAAATGGGTTTCAATAATAAATGCTTACATTAAGAAGTTATTTGAGGTTTATTGATCGTGTTTCTCATCTTGTGTTTTCTCATGGGAAATAGTTTCGGTGACTTTAAGTGTTTGGATGGAATAGCAGCCATTTAGATTAACATTCTGCTAAGAAAAATGTAAAGGGCAAACCACATACGGGTGCAAGAAGCTATAAATTCTAATCCCTGTTCAGTCAGTGATTATTTATACAAGCTGAAACAATCCATTTGATTTCCCTGTGACTTTCTCCTTCCGTCTTTAAATTTAGGATCACAGCATATATTTCACACAGTAGTTGTGAGGATTATATTTGCCCATCAGGTGTTACTAACCTAATATCCAGCCTAAGGAAACTCAACTAAAGAGCAATGTCATCTTTAGTAACCAGAAAAGAGACATCTAAAAATTAATTCATGGATAAATTATTTAAAACTGTTAACTATTATGACTGAATAGTTAGGATGTTTAAACACTTCCAGACAGAATGCTATTTCTTTATTATTTAAGAGGTATACAGTAGCTTCAAGAAGTTTTCATAGAAGTACTGATCATGAAAACCCCAAGGACCAAGAGTCAGAGGTGAGAAAATGAGGTTTTGATATTAAAAAAAGTTGGGTATTACTAAGTTAAAAAAAAAAAAAGAAGAAGAGGAAGAAGAAAGCATGAGGTCTTATTTCCATGTGCAAATGACCCACCTGCAGTTGCTCTTCCCGTTTCTCCATAGTCTGCTGCATGTTCTCCAATGTTCCCTCTAATTTTTGTAAATCCTCTCGTACTGTGCTGGGCAGTCCACCTTCAATCTGCAACCGCTTGGCTTGGGAGATCTGCTTTTGCACATCTTGCCTTTTTGCACGGAGTCTCCTTGTCCTTTGCTAAAAGGATTCACCCAACAGGAACGATTAGACTTCTTAGCCCTAATGGGAAACCAGCACAATACAGTCCCTTTCTGGTTTTGCAGGGGCATGCAGTGAGAGTAAGAGGCAAAGGGATAAACGGGCAAGTATCCTTGAGACTCTCACATACTCATCAAGTATATGCCCTGGCTTCCAAAATGTCAAATGCCACCCTTTTGTGGCATATGCATGTGAGAAAAAGAGTAGAAATGTGGCCATTTATCCAAAGCATATTTGAGAAAGCAGAAGCTGCAGCAGTTGAGCGACCACAGCAGGAGTCACGGGTTCATGTATTCCTCATTACTGCATCCAGATCTGCTCTGCACTCTTGAGGCACAGGTTGGAGCCTCAGATTGAACAAAGCAATACATCAGCCTTATAGAGAGCAGTAGGGGATTGGCTAAGTTGTGTTACTCTGTCCTGGACATGTTTTGATCTGTAGCACTATCAGAAATTCCTAAGAATACATCTTTCTAACGTGCCTGACCCATGCCAGCCTTGCTAGGTAAACTCACAGCTAGCTCAATTCTGCTCTAGGTACCTTCAGGTCTGTGTCAAAGTGTGTTTCCACCTTGACAGACTCCACACCCAAGAAAAAGAACTCAAGGAGAAGTTAACTATTTCTACTACCTCTCCTAAAATGGATAAGGAATGTAGACTATTTAAAGAATGAATACGAACCTTAACACATACCCAAAGAGTTTAGATAAGACACAGGTAAGACTTGGTAGTGGCTTGGTCAGACAGTAAGCTGTCTGACTCCACAGAAATAAATGTTAAACACTTAAATAATGCTCAAACATTGGCAGCAAATGACTCCTATTCTCATTAGCTTTGAGCAGCTCACGAAGTTAAATTCCCATATTTGGCCTTAAAAGCTGTGATTCTTGCTGTATGCAAGCCATACCATTGATTATTACTGTAGCCTGTAGATGTTTTGATCCATTATCAGTGCATAAAAAACCTCCTGTTCCACTCCCACAGAATGGAGGCCCATCTGTCACAAAAAACAGCTATCCAGAGGAGATAAGGCTAGAGGAACACCTTCCCTCCAACATTTAGAGTCAGGGCCACATCAAACTGGTAAAATAAAGAAATTTCCAAAGCCAGAATTGTGCCAAATTTACCATGATTGAATCTGAAACTCAAGCTATAAAAAGATAGAAAGATAGAGTCTACATATTTGCAGAATACACTTACCCAAAATTAAAAGTAAATGAAGCTTGTTTTTCAGGTGTTTTGTGCTCCAAAACCCCATATGAAATAAAAGTTGACATTTAACATTTAAAAAATACTGAAAACATTTTTCATTAAAAGAAATCAATATTAGGCCATATAGGACTACTTCTGTTGTAATTCTTCCAAGTTTAAATATAAAGATTTATGTTACTGGACATAACAAAATTTTGTAATTACATTAATTCTTTTGAAAAAAATTGGATATGGACATGAGTAATTGCCCTACCTGATGATGAAGCAGTAATTGCTGAGCTTGTAATAAACTTTCTGTATCCAGGATCTTTTCAGCTTCTGCTTGGACTTCTTTAGAATTGTTAATTAACTCTTCAATTGCACTTTTAACTTCTTCTTTGTACTGGACACAGTCTCCAACAGCACCTAAGGTATTTTCAATCTAAAATTACAGATAACTTTAAGTATTTCACGTTGAAAGACACATCTATATTTTAAGGGTACATTTATGTTTGGAATACTTTTTCAAAAATACAGTATCTTTTTAAAATTCAAACAATTTTTATCTCCAGCATTTTTGACACCTTTAAATTTACATTGAAAAAGTGTCTTTAGACTTAAAATGTGACTGAGGAGACCTTTGTCTTGTTCAAACATACTCCCTATTACACTGCCATATGAAAAAAAGCCATCTGTGACAGCTACTTATTGGTGATCACTTAGAAAACACGCACTCTCCTTATCTTTGCAGGCTGACCCAGATTCCAAAACACCTGCATTACTCAACACACAAAAAAATTTTGCTGCCATTTGGCCTGTCTTGAGCAGTGTATTGGTGAATCACAAATACATTAAAGTGCTCAGTTACCCCGGTTTTATGGACCACAGTGTGTATGTGGTGCAGTATCCAGTCTCAGCGCACAGAATTTTATGAAGAAAGAGGTATCCATTCAACATACCAGAAAGTTCTCCTCCATTTGCATGATTCAGCTGAATACTTGTAGCTGATTTTCAGGCTCTGTTCATCATATAGTTCCTATGTTTTAAGGTTTTAATCATCAACTATTCTAGATCCTTTTCTTTTTCTTTTTCCTGTTCTTTTCCTTCTTTTTTTTTTTTTTTTTACTTAAACCATTCACTTCCTGGTTATATAAATGTTTAGGTTTCACTCTCCAAAACTATTGCTGAACTCTGGCCATACCCAGTATCAGTCTTTGTTTAAACAGACTCATCTACCTGATTAACAAGCTCTATAAATACTATTCAGACTTTTAAGAATCAGTAGTCTTTTAACTATAGTATAGAGTGCCACTTAGATTATGCTTTTAGATTCAAACCAAGTATAGATTTGACCCCTTGTTTTCTTATATTACCATCATTAACTTATTCTCATTAACTTACCCTTAGTTCTGCCTTTCAGAGGAAACAAAAAGCAAAAGTAATTAAGCTCCAAAAAACTGTCCCCCAAAAAACTGAAACAAATATAGTATCTTAAGCTTTTTACAGTCGGTTGGAAATTACATCTCTTGCCCAGACTTTCAGAACACAGTTTTCACACCACAGAAGTTTAGAGATGCTTCAATAAATACACAGAAATTTTATACATTTGAAACCTCTGTAAGGCCTCCACAAGAACTGACATTAACAATGAAATTTGAAGTCTGAACTCTGAGCTCTTTCTCTCTCTTGAAGTCTTTTTTTTTTTTTTTCCTTAAGTGGGTCTATTCCATCTTAGAATGCTCTAAGATGCTCTAAGTTTCACCTGATTTTTCTTTTAACTGAATGAACTGTGAAGCAGTAAGTTCCCTGAGAGCCCACAGAACTCAAGGGTTCAGTGGTTCTGAGAGGTTTTGCTTGTTACAAATTAGAAATTTCCCATAATTTCCACAGTTACAGCATCTCATTTTCATTCAGGCCTCGGAGAACTGCAGCCTTTTCCTGCAAATTCAGGGTGTGATACACATCCTTAATGACTAGAAATGACCTCAAAGTAGTGCTTTATTTCAGCATAGAAGATAAATGAACCAAGATTAAAGTGCAATTCTGTATCCACTAGCTGATGTACATCATGGTTTTGACAATGTTCAGTACGAACTGATTTAAAAAACCTAAAAATATGGACATTTTGATTCCAGAAACATTTATTAAGATACTTTCCAATTCTGCAAAGGGAAAAGATCCACTATAATAATGTCTATATTTTTTGCCTGCTACTCTCAGTGCTTTGCTACTAATGGAGTACAAATTAATTTTTCCTTGCTGAAGACTTGCAGCTTAATTGAAAAAAAACCACAGCAGGGAACTTGTGCATGTGAAGCCATAATTGATGTCATTTCATGTGACACTGGAAATGGAGAGTTCTTGTGTCCCTTGTACTGTACCTCAGCCAGCAAATCTAGAAGTCTCTTAAAGTCACTGGAAAGTTTACAAAACTCATCCTCTGTCTCTTTGGCCTCCAAATCAGGACAAAGTGCAGTCAAAACAGCAACTCTAGATTTCAGCCAGCTGTGATTTTCTCCATGCTTGTGAATATGCTTCCTAATTTCCTACAGAAAAAAATCAAAACATATTTGCTTCGAAGATACAAAATACATCCATAACTGACATTCACGGCATCAGTTCAAAGAATAGCATTGTAAACAGAGTACTTTTATCTTGAAACACTAGAAATGTAGTATTTTTCTATTTGCATACCCTATCAGATTCTATTCCAGTCAATGGCTGGAATTTTGCACTTCTTCCACAGACTTTACTCCACTGCTAATTAAACTGTTCTTTACTTAGTAGTGCAGTACTTTTCCCTCACAAACATTTTTACTTACAGATAGATAGATAGAAGGCAAGTACCACATATATGTTTTCCATATATTGACCATATTTCTTAGTTGCAATTTAAATCTGAATTGCTGACTTTCCCAAATATGTAATTTCATGCAATATAGTTCTGTGTAATTCTTTTTCTATTTAAATAGCTTTTTTCCCCCTCCTCTTTTTACCCAGTAGTTCAACTGTGTCTTTGTGGCAGTGCTGAAGAGATGTTGGCAGCAGTGAAACTATGTGAGTAATCAGACTTTTTGAAGCAGAAGCCCCCATTAAGCTAAAGATCTATCAGTTTTATCAAGGCCATCCTAATAATGTTTCTCCATATAGTTAGACGCATAACCTGCTCATGAATTTCACATAAATACCTACAGTATGTAGGTGCTCCCAGTATGTGAAATTAAAAAAAAAAGCCAGAAAGAAGGGTCAAGTTGGGCACCAAGAGACACAATAAATTATTGCTTAAAACTAATTTAACTAACCAACTCAATCTACAGCTATTCTATCACTCTGGTACCAGTGCCAAAGTGAATGGTAGAATATTTTTTCCTCCCCTGTTATACTACTGTAGAAGAGAACTTTTGGAATAGATTTCCTTAAATTTAAGTAATTAAATATAACATCATTCAAAAACCTGCAATCCAGAAATTTTTGCTTTTCTTTGAGCAGCACTTTTAACTCTGCATGCAATAAGATGATGGGCAAATATTTATTCTATCTGCCCCTCTATTTTAATGTTCTAAACATAGAGGGAAAGGGACCTGTCACTCTCTAAATTATTAAAAGTAAGAACTTCTGCCTCACTTTGCTATAACATGCAACCTTCTCCTGGTAATGTTTTTAAGAATACCAGGAATCAATAGAGCTACTATGGTCTCTGTAGTAAAACAGTTGCACTACTTTGGAGCAGAATTTTATCCAGAGTCCCAGTAGCAATGACCATAGCTTTGTTAGAATATAAGCTAAGGGCTCACCCCCACAGATGCTTTACACTGCTTGTATTTGGCAGTATCATTAACATTTTCCTTTATCTTCTTTAGCTCTCTTTCTGTTGACGAAATCCAGTTTGCCAATTCAGAAAATCTGAAATAAGACATCACAGGATGAAAAAAAAAAAAAAAGAAAAAGATTAGACAAAAATTGCCACCACGAAACAATAACCTCTTAAGTGTAAGCAGAAAATTATAAAATCCACTCAAAGCCCCAGTATACTTTGTGAAATTACTACATAAAGTATAGTTTTCTACTTGAAGCTAAGATCACAGTATCATTTTTTACATGGTACTGATCTATGGCAACACATAGAGGAGTGACCATGCACAAGGCTCTGCAAGACCCAGGTAGGAATTGAGGTGACACCTGCTCTTATAGCCCTTCCAGGTGTCCGAGTGCTCTGTTAGCTTTATGTATGTGCTGTCTATCTGGGATTTCAGATCCTTCAGGATTCGGTGGCTGCTTTCCAATGTACCCCTCACTGGATCAGAGACTGGCAGTTTTTGGCACAGTTCTTCAATTCGTTGTAGCCTTTTCTCACACAGGTGGTAAGATCCCTTATCACCAAAGAACAACTGATGGAAGACAAAGCAGAAAATTCAATAAAATTACAAACTGGAAGAAATTACGAAGCATATCTATATACTTTTCATAAACTACTAAATTAAAATAAAATTTTTCGTTAAAGATCTCAAGAACTGATCTGACATAAGCTGGACACAAAGAGTTTGGTGGCTTAAGAGTTAGTCAGAACTTCTGTTTATTATTGACACTGAAATGTATTTCTGTACATGCCCCCAAGGAATGTAACTCATACCATGTGTTCCTTGATCATTTTTTCATTGCCTTCTCTTGATAACACCTTGTTCTGCCGAGCTAGTTCAGCTTTGCACTCCTCCACTGTCACCAGGAACTTGCTTTTCTGTACTTCAATTTTCAAGTGGATCAAATGATATGGGGCTTCTGTTTGAAGATCCTACACACCCACAGGGGCAATAAAGAAGCACGGAGATAAAACACTACTCACACTACTTCAGTAAATTTGCTACAAATAAATAATTTAAAACCCAATAATATAGAAAATAAAACATATATGTTCAAGAACAGATAAGGGTTTGTCCATATTTGCTTTGTTACCAATGTCTTAGTTTTATCAAAAGGTCCTAAGTTGCGACCAAAATGCCCATGTATAAGGCACATTACAGAGACATCTTCATTCTTGGCAGGCCATAGCAAATATTTCCTGTATAAAATAGTATTCACAACGGGTTCCAGAGGTTTCTGCCTGTCTGCTAGTGAGACCACTCATCCATCACTCCAGCTTTGACCAGCAACATGGTGTAGCAGGCAATAAATTCCACAGCTGGTGAGCAAAGTTAGTTGTTGGAGTCTTTGGCAGAAGACAAAATTTAAGTTGATAGCCTGATGTCTTACAAATGTGGGTGGTTTTTTTGCTTGGGAAAGTAACTAACATTAAGAAATGTTCTTAACACAGGTATCATTATGGCTGTATGTAGTGGGGGAAGATAAGGTTTTATAATTAATTTCTCACATTTCTTGATTTTACTTAACAGGGTTTTTTCAAGAGGCCATTTGTAGGTGTAGCTGCATCTAATATTGTAAAATACCTTTTTTCCCCCTTTTTCCAATTGTATGCAAAGCCAAATAATACAAATTAATTTGTTTTCTTTTAATTTTTTTCAATATATAGGTCATACAGAAACTTTCCAAAACTAAGATTTACAATGTCCAGAGATGTCATTCACTAACCTTCCACTGCCTATGGAGTTTCCTCACAGCTTCCTGCAGGCTGTGTTGCTCTTGTTCTGGGAGGATGTCAGTAAGTTCATCACACGCTTTCAGAAAGGCATTTAGGACTCTCTGATCCAACTGGCTGAAAAATTCCTGAAGTGGAGGCAGAAAGTGAGAAGGTGAGAGAAGAAGCTGGATATTGATATTGGATATTGGTAACCTGCCAGCACAAAGTTCCCTAACACTCTCTAAGTTTCAATGTTACTTCTGTTTCATTGAAGAACTGATGTTTGAGTTAAGGAAATAACTATTTCTAGACAAAGTCTGGCAAATTAATTTATTCTCAGCCAGTACACTGAGATGGTATTTTAACAAGAATGCATTTCAAAGCTACATGCATAAGTTACGATTATAATACAGACACATATATTTATCTAAAAAAAGAGCAGCAGATGTGTGAGATTGTCAAAATATAGTGTTCTAACTCTCTGTGGTTCTACTGAAAACCCCATCCTAATTTCTATGGGTTTTTTTCACTTTCTGATTGCTTACATCCAATCTTACATCAATAAGACAGCTGATCATTTTCCTTTTTGTCTTTCAGTCTTAACATTAGCTTGACCTGATCTGTATCACTTCTACACATGCAAAAAATCCACAGCAGTTTTAGAATTAAGTAGGCTTTTATGTCATGCACTCAAAGATTTCCATGAGGAAGGTCAGGGAATTTACTCACGCTATGTTTCCTGAGAAGTTCTTCAGGATTTCCTTTTTCTTTTAAGCAACAATTGGCAATCTGTATTACCTTCTCCAGTTCTGCTCTAGACTCCTCAAATTTCTTCATCAAACGGCTATTTGCTTCTATGTTTTTTCTCCACTCACCAGCTTTCCTGACCATATTCTGAGTTACAAGCAAAGAAAATGAGCTGGCAATTTCACAGTGAGTTTTATTTGCTCTCTTTTACCATGATCTTACAAAACATGCATTTAATTTGTGTCACTTTTAAATATATGCTTTTCACCATGCTTCTCCCTCTCATGCTCCCATTTTCCCAATTTTTAATACTGAGGCTTGTACTAATGTCATAATTCAAATAAAAATTAGCAGATTAGATGTCTCTGATATTTTCAGAATGCCTCTGCCATTTGATTAGTGAGTTTCTTTCCTAAAGCCTGCTTTCAAATGTAAAGCATTTGGTATGATCAGAAGCTTGCCATTTCATTTTTCTGGCATCAAACTACCTCCCCTAACACAACTCAAAGTAAAGGTGGTTTGACCCATGGATCCAATCAGTTCCATGTTACAGATCTTCTGACCTGGAGGAGGTTTGTATGATTATCACACTAGTATATGTAACCAGGCACAAAGCTGCTTAGAAGACAGCAAATTTTATGGTTTAGCTGCTGAAATCCTCATTTTGCAACCTTAGTCACAGCTCTTCCATTAGTCTGCTTTTTAGTCCGTCCCCGTGCACTGCAATATTCAGTGGTTACAATTTCATGAGCAAGTAAGAAAATTTACCAGGAGAAATGACCAGTTCAGCACTTTAACTGCTGCAAGGTAGTTGCAGCACTGCTCACTGTACATCCCCTTCACCATCCTCATTGATTGCAAACCTCAGCGTAAGGAATTCTAATGAGTTTACCCAGCCAGCTAATCAAATCTGTAGTTCTCAACTTAAACATCTTGATAAATATTTTTAAATTTTTCTGATGAAAACATCTTCATAACAATAGAATTGTATAGAGATGTATTCTTTACACAAAAAACTGCCAGTTTCCAGTATTTTACCTCTAGGTATGTCACACTTTGTATGATTATACTCTATTTTTTAGGTTTATTTTCTAACACATAAAGAGGTAAACCACCATGCAACTTTATAGAAACAGAGTAGTTATTGTAGAACATGGTAAATTCACCAAGCTACAAGTGCATCTGCTTTTGCTACAATAAGCTAAACTTAAAACAATTGTTTTTACATTATAAATCAACCACAATTTATCTTTAGGTACACTCCACAAAATACAATAGAAATTTCAAAATTCACTTCTCAGAGAGAGCTATTTACTGATAGGTGATTTTCTGTAGTTTAGAATTCAGCTTGGATAGCTTTATACTGAACAATAATCGCCTGAAAATAAATGTAATAGAACCCATTATGTGGAAATCAGACTCTAAGACAGTCACAGAATCACTGAACATTGTTTGAACTGACACATAAAGATCACTGAGTTCATCTCTGGCTCTGTACCACGTGTAATGGCTAATTTCATTTTAGAGTGGGGGTAGACTGGGGCCGAACAGCCCCAAAAATAGCAGTAATAACTGATAATTACAACAGGTAATGGGGAATATAATCCAAATGCCACATCTCTGCATTAAACAATGAAACATATTTGCAACCTTCTATATTCACAATCCACTGCATTTTCTGAGGAAACATAAAGCCCAGCAATAGTAGCATGTGCAAAAGTTTCCATCTTCCATGCTTTGTGTGAAAGGGAATGTATGGGAATATAGAAGCAAATAATTAGCCAAGATAATGAAGTCAGGAGAAACCAAAAACAGTGCAGCCCTAACAGTAGGATTTCAGGTTCCTCAATCCAAAGGAGCCTGGGGCATGTGAAAGTTCTCTTAAATACCAGGTTCCTCTGTGGCAGGCTCACCTCTGAATAAGTGCATGGAGAACAAGACTGTCAGTCCCCTGACCACTTATTACCTAATAAAGACAATCTTTAATTAATAACTTGACACCAGAGAGGAGAGTTATCCAGGAGAGTAGCTACAGAGTGATGAAATGTAGCTACAGTAGGATGGATCAGCTGCATATGAACAAATTTTCAGAAACATGCACCAAAGTATGGCATTTTTACCTGAAAAGTAATCTGAACTTGTGTAGCTTTCTTCTGAAATGTTGACTGATGGAAATGCTGTAACACTTCAGTCGAAGCCACACACTGAAGGATACTCTGACTATTTCTCTCAATCAGGGACACATCTTTCTTGCAGTTTTCTTGATAAGCTACCAAATCCTGAAAGAAAAAAACATATATCCACCCTGGCCAGGGACAATGAGGAAGAAAGTTTGGCAAAGTAACAGGAAGATGCTTTTTGACAGTAAGGGCAAAAGGGATGAGGTCAAAGGACCATGGCAAACAGACTGCACAAAGTATTACATGGAGTAACACAGACAATACAACTTTCTCTTTGAACTCAAACTCCAAATAGATCTCTAGCTATTCATGAAACAATACACAGACATATAACCAAGCCCTTTGTCTCTTCAGTAGAGAATGTAGATCAATGCACTGTCCTGTGATTTAACTTTATGGTATTTCTATATTTATTGCATAATCTAAGTAACCAACAGTGACATCAACGAACATAGGAATGACAGCTCTCAGTAGCAGGTTGAGATCTCAACATTCCTTGCCTTTCAATAAATTAATCCTTCATGTCAGCTTTTGGAATTCAGATTTCATTATAAATTGCATTAAGTAATGAGAAATATACGTAAAAAAAAAAAAAAGAGAGAAAAAGAAAACATGCATGAAGTAGTAAAGGCTGAAAAAAGGTTTTAAAAATCCTATTTTCATTTAACTTTCCAAGAGAGTTCTGACTAGCTCTGAATTCCTCCAGAGAGAAGTGTTTATTGGCCATGTAGAAAAGTTAATGTTATATTGCAATTCACTTCAAAGAAACCACTTTTCCAAGCCTCTAATACACTTCCGTAATTGTCCAAGGAAACATCTGCTTAATAAAAAACCCAATATATTTCTAGTACTTCAGTCCAATTTCCACTAGATTTAAAAAAAAAAAAAAATCTTATGTTTACTTCCTGGATTGAAACCAAGGGCACTAGAGAGGAACACAAGTTTCAATCATTTTATATTTACGCCTAGCTGACTTTAGGATAAGGCTACATCTGTTGCCTGAATATGAGGAAATATCTGCTCAGCTTACAGGGTTGCAATCCAAATTCCTAGAGAGATAATTGTAAATACTCAGAGGCAGCAGACCTTTGTAGGATGTTTCTGAAACTTACTTGGGCTTTTTGTTTAAGAACAGTTGTGGGTTGTGCTTCAGGATCCAGGATAGAAATTATTTCATTTACTTTTTCAAGAGATTCATAAAAATGTGTGATTTGCTTCTCCAGTTCTTCCAGTGGAGACAGCAGACGTTGGCATTCATACAGCAGGGCACAGGAATGCTCCTTAACCTTTTGGTCAGGAAAAAGTTATTGAAAAAGTTGTAAAATTCAATAAATAGCAACTTTTTCTGCATGTAGGTTTACATAGTTGCTACCTACTCTTTTTCAAGATAGAGCAGTCCTGATCCTGTATTACTTCTAAAGAAAAGAGTATTAAATTTAAGGATGGTAGTCTTAGCATTTAAAAGAAACAACATCTTCACCCTGAATCAATTGTTACAACTACATATTTGTTCAAATGCATATATGTGAGAATTTGTGTACAGGAGCCTACTATTTATTAGTTCAACAGTCAACAACAAGTAGTAAAAAAAAGTATTCTGCAACCTTGCCCAGCTGCTCCTTGAGCCGTGCCGAAGTTCCCAGCATTTCATTCGCTTCCTCTTGGGAAACTTCTTTTGTAATAAGTTGCACCGTTCTTGTAACTGCTTTGTACTGAGCTTCCATGGCAGGCAATTTCTGCTTGATATTCTGAAACAAGTGTTTCAAAAAATATTTCAGCACTAGTATTTGTGCGTTCATGGGAGATAAAAGACCGATAAACGATATATATTCTAAGTATCAATTATTTTCATCACTGATTTTAGTGAACACTGTATCATCTTTCAAATGCATGAAAACTGAGCCAAAGAGTATCAGTCAACTCACCTGAATGCGATTTGAAACTACAAAGAAAGAAATATCTAGTAAGACAGTGTTTTGGAAATTTGCTCTAAAAATGTCACTAATAGAATACAATGATAAATATTTTAGCTATAGCTGAAATAATACAAAAAAAAAAAATCCACCACTGGTAAAAAAACCCAGTTAATAATGGGAATGTATACTAAAATAATTTTATGCTATCAGAATTAAATAGTTGCAAATTTATTTCTTTTGAAGGAGGAAGAAGGAAACTAAAGGAAGAAACTTACTTCTAAATCTTGTATAAAACTTTTGACATCAAGAAAGGACACTTCTACAGGGACTGAAAATTTCTTATTGCTTCCATCAATAAAAGCTGTCAAATGGGCAACGCCATCCACATACTCCTTCCTCATTTTGTCCAGTTCATCTGCTCGAGCATACTAAAAAAAGGAAAGCAAAAAAAAGCCCCACCCCAAATTAGATATCCAGCAATTAAGTAATGATTTAGGAGAATAAGTATGTTTTCAGTGCAATTTTTTGCTGGAAAAATTATATTCAATGAAATACAATATGATGGAAAATAATCTTCTAAACTCATCATGTGCCTTAGTTTCAGTAGTAATGATGCTAAAATGAACAGCATGCATACAGGAGGTCAGCCTCTTTTACGAACAGGGAATGCCAGACTCATTTGTTTCTACTCTAGAACCAACAGTTCAATTCATTTCTCACTACCTACAATATCAATTTTGACAATTCAGCAAAGAGAGTAGAACAGGAAAAGCCTAGAAAAGCTAAAGGATAAGGGAGATCTTAAAAAAGGAATGCTGGCCAGGGGAAGGGGAAACATATGTCTTACAAAGTAGAAAGAGCTGTATGACAGAAATGTTGAAAAAGCCAGTGAGAAAAAAACCCACACAGCCAGCATATGAAAGAAGCTGCATAAGTAGGGGAAGAGACATTTACATCAGTGAATCGCCCTAAATAGCATCAGCAAGTAAAGCTTGAGAACATTCTTGTCAACAGTCTGGAAAAGTTACAATAAAAGAGAGACAATCATTATTTGCTTTTCCCTTTAACTTGACTGCATAGGAGATAATAATTCCAGTAAAGAAAACAGATTCAGTACCTTCAAATAGGCAACTGCGATTTCAAATCACTGAAAGGGGACAATATCAATAGATGTATATTGACTATACCAAAGATATTTTCTAACGCGTTTATGAGGTGTGAAATACTTCTATGTAATTAAGCTCACATCTTCTCTTTGATTTTCAAAGAGCAAATACAGAAACAATGATTATTTTTGTATCAGTTGAATCTCTTACATGAGGTAAAGGGTAGGTTTATTCGTTTACTATCAGAGCCTGCTTGTAACCAAGATAGAAGTAAAGTCTGACCAAAATGGGGCAAACATTTAGTTAATTAAATTAATTATTGTCCCTGCTTATGGTTGCAGTACAATAACTGGAAGGAGCTTTCATCAAAGAGCAGTAAAAATTATCATTTTCACCATTTTTACTGTTTAGTTTCATAGAGCTTTTACAGTAACAATAGGCACTGAAAATCAGTCATTTTCTTTGCAGAACAGTAGAGGTTATGTATAAATAACATTCACTGTATCAAGACCGGTGACCATAATGAAAAAGTACAGCTTATACTAGTTGAAAATGTCCCCTCACTCCCCCCAAAATAGCTGTATAACCAAAAAGGCAAATAAAGGAAGAGCCTCAATAAAATAAATTACTGTCAGGGAGTAATTTCTAATTTAAATACTCATTAACAGTTAGGCACTTTTGAAAGTTGTCCTATAGTCCTGCTAACAGGGTAATCTGTCTTGCTTGCATGGAAATAACAAAGTAAATATTTAAAAGTAACAGGGGCAAAGTCACTTACCTGCTTAACTTGCATAAACAATTCTCTCCATCTTCCATTTAGCAACAGAAGCTGCTGTTTAAGATCTCTGGAAATGGTCTCATCACATGTTTCAATCAGAAAATTACCAGCATCATTCATGGCTGTGTGCTGTTGGATCCAATGAGGTAAGTGTCTGAAGAAATCCTGAAGAAGAAAATAAAAACACAGCTCCAAAACCTTTT
Source organism: Corvus brachyrhynchos (assembly GCF_000691975.1). Lineage (NCBI taxonomy): Eukaryota > Metazoa > Chordata > Aves > Passeriformes > Corvidae > Corvus > Corvus brachyrhynchos. The sequence goes on from NW_008239110.1 coordinate 20,882,359, forward strand.
CAATTAGTCTTTATCTTAATCACAAAACTAAAATTTAATCACCCGCTCATGACTTGATAAAAAATTCGTTGCACAATTATCCTCTGAAGCTCCTCACATCGAATATGCTATAATAGAATTTTAATGTCTGTGAATACAACCTGTGGAATAAAAAATTACTGCCAGTTTACTTACAGTTCATTTTACTCCAGTGAGTGGCTTCAGTTAAACTAATGAAACTCCTCCATAAGAGAAAGTTCCATAACTGAAAATGCTGTTAGGGCTCATCTATTTTCTGTCTTATCCTTAAACAGTATGGGCTGATAGTAACCCGGGCCATATACAGACTGTGGAGAGGTCCTTTCCCTGCTGTGAATCACATGCAGCTTTCCAGGGTCTGGCATCCCAGAAGACCTGTGAAGACTGATTCTTTATCACTGCTCCCCTCCTATTTCAGTGCAGGTGAGCACAGAGGGGAAAGAGATGGTCGTCAGTGATTTTGTCCCCCTCACTGAGACGGCCTGATAGACTGCATGCATCTTGTAGGCAGGTACACTCAGATAAATTTGTAGAAAAGAAAAAGAGCGCCTCTTTTCCCCTCTTTTTCTCTCTTCCAGCCAATGGGCAATTGTTCCTAAGGCAGGTATCCCTGGGCTTCATGACTCCAGCTATACCAGTAAACAAAACAGGACTCAATCACTGTCCCATGACTGTCCACACCTTCTCTGACATGGCTTTGGCTTGTCCCTGCTACCCTTCTCCCAAACAATGCACTATTCAATGAATGGCACAGTCTGTTCCAAACAGACTGGATCACGAGAGCACCTTCTTTCAGGGGAGAACGAATAATCAGAAGGATTCAAGCTGATGCTACCTGATGCTCAGGATTTAGGAAGGGGATCCATTTTGTTTATGACTATCTATCTACCCTATAATTCCAAAACTATTCACCTTCCAGTGACAGCCCCATACAATCCTTTCTCAATGGTACATGTGAAAAATTCCTATCCAACCATACTGTGAGTCATCCCAAGTTTCAGAGCTACAGTTCTGAAACTGTATTTGTCAGAACTCATGCACGTGCAAAAAAAGTTCAGATGCAACTGTAAAGAAAAAGTCTAATGGTTATATACTGGTCAAATGTTTTCAAGAGAGGATTGAACAACACACATTGTGTTCAGTTCCTAACGCTGAGATCAGTAGTGTTCAGGTGTTCTGTACTGCGGTATCATGGATAAATTTAATCACCTCAGTAAATTGCATCTGCAGTTTGAATCTTTCTCCACTTGCAGTGGAGCAAACCCCTTGCTTTGTGCAAAGGCTAACCTTTCTGAGCACATCCAAAAGAAATTAAGTCTACTGAATCTGACACTGGTCAGCTTTCCAATGGTCAGGCTCACTAGAGGTCAAGAAGAAAAAAGCACATGGAGTAAACTATTCACATCCTTGTTTCCACACACTTATTCCCACAAACCATTACCTTCCGCAGACCCTGCTGGGGAGTCTCTCCATTTCAGAAGCCAACCTAAGCATGTGTTAAATTTAAACAAGTTTGGAAGGTACTGGGAAGCACACCTCATTCTCAATTAAAACAATGCAGCTCTTTTTAAGGAAGTCACCACAAGAGATCTAGAAGCTCTCTAAAACCTTTTGGATACAGCTGTGTGAGAAGTGTGGGAGGGTGCAGTTAGAATGAAATTAATATGGAAAGTGCTTAAGAGGTAATGGAAGTAAACAAAGAAGCTGTAGAAGGAACAGTTTGAAAAATCCAAGCACATACTAGTATTTTTTTTTTTACAAGATCTTCACTGCTACAGGTTCACAGTAAGGCTTCTGAAAACAGTAGCCAACAAGAAAGCCAACAGGCCACTTTCTTTTCCAAAATGAGCAGTGGTACGTGCTGGTCTGGAAATGATACAGAGATAATGGAAAGAAGAAGAAAGCATGACAGCATGATGAAGGGCTACTATGGTCTTGGCCTAGGATAGAATATAGTGGCTTTAAGTAACACAGGTAAGGTTTGCAAATGAGCAACTCTGTATCATATTACTGGTATCTTTATGGGTTTACAGAAAAAATATTTTGAAATGCTTAAAAATGTTTTATGCCATATTCCAAACAACAGTTATCATTTTTCACCTGATATTCCAGATGTTTTTAGTTCATGGCTGTAAGACTATTAATTTTACAAACCACTATAAGAACTGATATTAGTTTTAATAATCAAATATTAAAACTTCTAAATCAGACCTAAGTCTGGAACTACCTAAGTGAAAACATTGCTATGAAGTGCTAAATTCAAAATTAAAAGTAGAAGTAAATTTTAAAATATGTCTCAGTCTACAGGCAGATTATGCTACTACTCAGTAACCTTTAATAGGTTTGAGGCAATGTTATTTTTAAGAAGAAATTAGCATTTTGGGAAGAATAAAGCTTCACGTCTACGGTTTTCAACACGGTTTTTTGAAATTTTTGAAATTATTTATCAGAATGAAAAGAATTACTTGTTGGATTTATTTTAGAAATCAGAAGCAAGTATATACTGTATGGGTATGTTCAAATTTCTGCTTTGAAAATCTTTAAAGATAAAGTTATACATCTGATTAGAAAAGTAAATGCTTTGATTTTATTCACATATATGGATTTAAGAATATTTAATTTTAATCACTGTCCAGTTACTTACATAAAACATAAACCAGTATCTAAGATCACCCTGATCAGTGGAAGACATCCTTCCAGCCCAGTAATAACTGTTTGAATCTATATTATGCCAGACTTGTTTTTTTCACGTTTATTTAAAAAGTGTATTCCATTATTTTACATCAGTTTAAACTAACAAACCTTAACAAGAACTATACTGTTCTTTCATGTAACATGAAATGCTCATTCCTGACCTGATGTCAGTTTGTCATAACCTACGAGAACCCTACTTTAGTGTTAAGAGCTATATAGCTGCTACATTGGGATCAGGTGCAAATTCAGCACCTATTAAATGCAGGACTCTTCAACTCATTCCAGGTTATTCTTGAAGATTTACCCACTTAAATCTTAGTGCTTAAGTACTCTAACATTACAACAGAAAAAAAATACAGAAGAACTATCTTTGTAACTGCAGGTCCCCAAAATCAATTGTCTAAAAGATTTCTGAAATGCCAAGGAAATGGATCAGTTAACCACCCATCAAAAATAACAACACTATTAATGATACTGCTCTTTGAAGGTAATGAGTACAGAAATCTGTCATCTAGAAAAATCAGTGGAAGTGTCATTATAGGTAGTCCATGATTACTCACTTTGGTGCTAAGAGCTGTATTTGCCTTTGAGTGAATCATGTAACATTCCTCTCTGCAACATTGCTCTCTGAGCAATACTGCAGCCCTCTATTCGTATCAAAGATGCCTCTGGCCATGGTACCACAGATGAGGCTTTCTCCATTGTGTATGTATGTATTTGCCTCTAGATGCTACACAAGTGAACACTGAAACTCCTATGATGAAGGAAGACAGGATGTCGAAGTCTGAGCAAAGGCTAAGCAAATGCAAAAAAGTATCAAATGTTTCACAATTTACAAAATAGCCAGATGCATATGCTACCAGTGCATACCTTTTTAGAATGTTCAGGCTGATTCAGCATTTTTTCAGCATCTTCAAGCCAAGCTTGTAGACCTGCCACAGTGCTGCTGTATCTGTCCCAATTAGCAATTACTTCTTCCAGCATGCTTCTTACACTTCTCACCTCTACTGAGAGGTTCCTCCACTGAGCTGTGGTATCACTCATGAATTTCATCACATTCTCAACTTCTTCCACTGAGATACAGGAAAAACACTGATTATTTTGTTTCATTACTATTTCTGTAAAGATTAACTTTATATCATGCTTATTCACTCTCATCAGAGAATTATATTTTACTGTAACTTCTATTTCAGTAGGCTTTTATATACGAATGTTCAGCTCACAGCCCAATTTTAGCACAAGATCATGACTGAGAAATTAAACGTGTGAATTAAAGACTTAGGAAAGTACATAAAAAATGTAATGCTAAATTAAAATGCATGCTAAATTAAAACAGTCACACTGCATATTGTGTGTGGTGTTCATTTCAAATCTGCAATAAAAGAAATCAAGAGACAGGCTTGCCTAAAAAAAACCAAAAAATGAATTGTATAATATAAAGACACATAATATGTCTGCATTGAAAAGTATGAAATTAAATTCTGATCTTCCTGCCATTGACTTTGAAACCAAACTACTGCTAATTTTTGCCATTTAACTTTTAGTATTTTCCACATGGCAAGAAAGGAACAAATGTGTCCTCATTCCAGAAGAAAACAAACAGAGAAGAAAAAAGGCCAAGCAAATGCTGAGACTTCATAAAATATGCAGAATATAGTTAGCTAATTTGAACTGCTATTCCTGAATTTATATATGTTAGTATCTGTTCTTTAGAAAAGAATTTGTTATTGGACTTTATTAATAGCATTGAATAAATCTGTGACTTTTGTTCTTTGCAAGAATACCTTGCAAAAAATGTTTACTTTTGTAAAATTTGGATGTCACTGTCAATTTAAATTTAACAACAAACAAAGGTATCCATTTTCTCCCCCCTTTACCAGTAGCTGCAACAATCCTCCACAGACATTACTGTGTTACAGATTAAAGCGATCTCATGCCTGTAATTATCTAGGTCAAATATTGCCCTCAAATTCTCACTGAACTCAGCAGTACTCAAAAATGACAGGAGGCAGCTGTTGAATCAGGTACACATTTTTTCTCATGTACATCCATACTACAACTACCATTTGAGTTTCTCTTGCAGGTTTTCAAAGTTAATGAAGAACCTCGAATAAACCAAGGGATAATATTGCAATTAAGATACTTGGACCAACTCCCTATTTACCTTTTTCTTTTAAATTAAGCCAAGCCAAGGAGCATTTCCAGGCACTAGAACACCATTTTCCCTATTCCTAATTTGGTTTCTGTCACAATTTTTTATCCCAAATTAACAACACTGAAATAATCCAAGAGTTAGCATGGATGATGGGTTTTTCCGAGGAGGAAGTCTGAATATGACCACCCTCCTCTGGAGATTCAGAAGCAGCAGGAGGGCAGACTGCTCTGGACCAGGTGCCTACATGCCAGAGAATATGTGAAATTGCTACCAGAGGCTGTAGTCTCTGGTGAACTGCAGCTGCTGGTGAGGAACAGCTTTGCTGCATGGAAGAAACAAATATTAGGAGACCTTTTTAGAGGATACTTATGTCTAAAGAGATTAAAATGCTGTTCCAGTGATTAAAGAAATATAGATATTTACCTGAGCCATTTGCTTTGGCATACATTTCAGCTGCTCGTTTCAAGATCTGGTAAGTAACTTCATACTGCTCAAAGAACTTACTATTTTCAATAACAGACTGAAAAGAAAAAAAATCATAATAGATAAAATAAAGATGGGTATTAGGAATAATTTCTATTAAATTACATCAGGATACTGATGACAACATTTAACTTCATTATTCCTCCATTCATCTTTTCATCATTATCTTTACAAATTAATGGTACAGCAGAGTATATCATTACAAAACCAAATTTATTGACTTTCCACATGGAAAGGTTATTTAATGTTTTCTTACTTGCTATCTTGCTGGAAATCAATAGCATATGATACTTAGAATGTGCAGAAACTGAGTAATTAATTTACAAGTTATTTAATGAAAACTATTTTACACTCAAATCTAAGTGGAATAATTTTAATAAAAGAGTAAATTTCCTTCATATACATCACCACAACAATCAAATCCAATTGTTCCTGTATTAAGCCTTTGCAGAAAAACAGGTTACACTTTAATAGATGAAAAACATTTGCTTTATTCTTCAATTTTTCTTTACCTCCTTTGCAACTGGCAAAAAGTAAGATCATGGAAACACTGCACAAAGAGATGCTGCTTTTCCAAAGTGTGACACAGTGCTGTTCCTTTGTGAGTGATGGTTTAGCTCTGTGATGTGTTAGAGTGCGATTAATAAATTATCTGGAAATATTTTTGTACAAATGTTATGCCTCTTTATCCCTCATGGCAACTGAAGCTGACCTTTTTTTACATGTCTTTCAGAAATGTTATTTCCTTTAAGAGCAATACATAATTATAGCTCTATGTTATGCAAGCATATTATATCTTGGCATTACCACTGTTAAAACAGGGAGAGAAAGGTAGAGTTTGAAATGGTTCTGTAATTTATGCTACATCTCATCCCTCCTCATCTACAAAATTACAAAATAAGGAATCCACACACTGCATATGCTTATACAAGCTTTGCAACACCATAATAGAAAAAAATCATACAAGTGTGATTTTGATAAAACCAAGTTTCAAACGAAGTCAAAGTTTAATGTATTTTGAACAGGAGAATCAGATCTTGTGTGTTCATCAACACATATTATATAACATAAAAAAAACCCTTTAAAAATTATTCTGCCAGCCATTATATATCAAAAACCCTTCTATTTTTAAACCTTTGACAGTTGCTATGTCAAGTTACAACAGTTATCTAGTATGTAATTTAGAATCATGTTTATGACCAAGGAAACCAGAAGTCAAGAACAATCAGATTTTTTCTCTGTTCTCCTGGTAAAACAAAATCTGCCATGTATGAAGACCTACAGGCTTTATCATGAATGACGTGACAGACTGATGACTTTCAGTTTTGCCAAAGCCATACATACATTTTAACCTGAGCCACTTCATACGAAAGAGCAAAAAAGATTTACATAACACTGACCTAAAGAGCTATTTGAAATATTTTCAAAAAGCAAATAAAGATGTTTTACTAATTAATATTGTCTCCTATCTGACAAGACTCCTTGAAGAAAATAAGGAGCTTTCCCAAATCAGTATAGCACATGATGCTAAAAAAGTGCTAACACAGCAGTGCTAAAACACAGTTCCATGGGTTAAAATCCATGTACCTAGTATCTCCATTACAGTGGAGAATTTGGTACAGTATATTATTCAAGTTGATGGTGTACAGTCTGTGCTGAACTTTACTTCCAGTGTATGACAGATGGGTGAAAAGATGATAAGGTTAAGTAAAAACCACCACTTTTATTTTTAAACTACACTACATAAATATTTTCCAGGCATATGTTCTATCCAGATCCTAATTACGCATGTTCCTAGAATGCTGACATTCCCCAGTCTGTTTTGGCAGACAAACAGACTTACATTTTTATCTCCTACTAATATAGTCACTGACTATAAGGTACTGACTACAGCTTTCCTACGTAAGACTCCTAATACACTGGAAGAGTAACACTTGTCTCTCAGTCCTAAAAAACTGGTCCCAGGTAAGCCAAGCAAATATATTCTCTTTCCATCACACCTTGAAGGAGCCAGAAGTCACGGCCATCAATAATGAAAATGAGATCTATTTGTCTTCCTGTCCCAATTTCCTCATTTTGATGTTATGCAGTTTCAAAAATTACGCAAGGAAACATTTTTCTTCCCTAAAGACCACCTCAGCATTAGTGGTCTAAATCACAATGATTGCAAATTAATACACAAATTAACAACTTGATGTTTACTTTAAAGGAAAAAATAAGAAAGTGACCAAAAAAAACCCCAAAATTCAAGCTATTCATTTTTTTATTATTTCCCTTTGTCACCTTTTAGTAGTTTTTTTGACAGTTTTAGAGGGTAAACAAATGGACTACAACTACTAGTATTGCACCTCACTCCAGCAAACTAAGTTAATTCAAGTAATTATTTGAATTTTGCAAAGCTTGTCTAAAAAAGGTTAACTAACTACTGAATTTTTGTGTCCCTAACTGCTGAAGTTTAAACACAGAAATTCCCACTTTGTAGATTGCAAATTTCACCCAAATTTCACAGAGTTTGAATTTTCTTTCCAAAGAATTTGGAACATCAATAATTTCCTCTGCATATTGACCTGGCTCTGAATGGTTCTGTAACTGAGTAAGTTCTTTCCAGACTTAATTTTCCTGTGCAATTTTCTCCATATGGATTAGATAGAAGGGAAAAAATACTTAGACCAGCCATGCTTTTGAATGAATCCTTCATGCTCCAATGTACAAGTGCAGCAGTAGTATCATTCTACCTACACTTGGCCCTGCACGTGTGAATTTAAGAAGATACAGCAGCATAACACTGAAAGAGAATTTATCAATGAACGCTTGTAAGCCAATAGTTTCTGTTTCTTAACGTGGTATATGGCTGATGCAGAGATAGAGCAAACTCCTTCCAGAACAGAAATTAAGCAATGGGTTTAATATAATAATGCTGAGTAGGAAAAGAAAAATCATTCTTTAAAAGAAGATAAGTACTCCCCTATAGGTATAGTCTATTGAACAAGTACACAGAGGTAGAATAACTTCCTTTTTTTAATTCTTTTGGAAGACTTTAAAAAAATACTGTGTGGGAATGCATGCCAAAAACCTCCTCTGTCTTTAACTCTTAAACTGTGTATAGTCACTATAAAGTGCATCTATGCCAGGGTAAAAGAAGATGAAATTAACTTCTTCGGAATAACTATACAAAGTAAGCAAAAATCTAGGATTTGGAACCTCCAGGTGTGCTTGCTAAGTTAATCACCGGACAGCAGTTGGAATGTTATTTCTATTTTCCAAGAAATGGTGCAAAGACAATAATTTTTACTTTTAGCCTTTTGACTAAAGTTCCTCCAAGGGGAAGACAGATTTACCTCTGAAGAGATATTCCATAATAATACAGTCATAAAGTTGATGACTGAAAAATCTGCTGTCTGTTTCTGTTCTTTTATACAATTCTAGTAAACTTAAATATGAATATCTCAAAAATAATTATAAAAAGAAGACAACCCCAACTTACAATATAATTTTGAAGAAGCAGTTCCACAGACTCTCGCCTTCCGTATTTGATAATCCATGATTTTAACTTTGACTCTGCAAAGACTAAGAGTGACAGCAGACGGTACTTCAGTTCCAGAAACTCCATCTTCAACAGATGGAGCTCAGATGAGGAGACAACAAAATTAAACCTATAAAATGAATCACAGAATAGTAAAATACAGCAATATGCATTTTTGCAGGAGAGATTGAAAGCTTTAGTTACAGTTCAGATATTTTTCTAATCTTTCACTTCAATCAGAGTCTACAAACATTTAATTATGTGTGATGATGTTCTGATGACTGCTCTTGAACAACAGATTGATTACATTTCTGTTTATTCACAGAAATAATCGGTTTACTTTTGTTACTAAGTTTTGCAAAGTCATTTTTCTTTTTTTTCACATGCATCCTGGCTGTTATATAACATTTCTTCCAGGGACAAGTAATAACAGGATCAATATAAAAGAAGTATTCCCATTCAAAATCTATAGCCTACTTTGATTCTTAACAATCTTAAAAGCATCAGGTTTTTCAGTATATTTTTATGTATATTCCAGGTTTTTCAATCTATCTGTTTGCTACTGAGAAATTTAAATAGACAGTGATTTCTCCATGAACAGATAAAAAATCAAACAGGCTCCCTTCATGCACAGAAGCTTTTTCATTCACATTGAAAGCCTTACCTGTCTGCCATATCCTCTAACTGGTCATGTGGAACAGGCACGCCATTAACAGACCTGGTCCTGTGGATCTCATGGAATGCCTTTTTGTGACCATCTATGTTTTTCAGCAGATCCTGATTGGATTTTAAGAAAGAGAGAGATACTGAGAGAGTGGGGGGAGGGAGGGGAGGGAAAGAAAAGGCTCACAGTAGGCTATCTAACTAATAAGCACAATTTTAAGCCGGCTCTGATGACTCAGTGTAGTTAACTATTTGATCATGCTCTCATGTTTCCATGCAAGGTAATGCATACCATAAAAGAATTTACATCAACTTCAACATTTACACAGGGAACCCCCTTATGTGAAGCTCTGTTACAGCTATGTCGAACAATTATGGAAGATTTTATAACAGGATACACTGCAAAATGTTTAACAAAACAAGAACTCTTAACTGTATAAAATAATCTCTGAAATGCAGTCTCCCAATATGCTAACATCACAAAAGCATAATCTTCCTAAATTTACTCTTTAAATCTTCATAACCTTTGCTAAGTATAGACTGAAATTTTAAGCAACTAATCTACTCTACTATATATAGGCAGAAGATCTACAGCTCCTTCTCTAAGTACATATTCCATATTTAGTAAACTTTTCACTCTCTCACCATCGAAAGATTTCAGGATCGCTGTCTCAGTACTGCACGAACGACTGCGGAATGTGGTACCCGACCTGTATTCCTGCAATCTGAACTGTACCAGCGAAACCCTCACAGCAGAGCACACTTCAACTGTAACTAAGCAACACCGCTTCAAACGGCTTCCTGGAGATTACATATTAAAATGAATGACTGGCAGCAGTCTTTGAAGAGAGACTGCTAGCAGGAACATGTCAAGTCCCCAGAGAGCGGCTGAGAGGGCACAGAATGGTGGGGTTTTTTTTACTGCAGACAGACAGCTGCTAGCACAAAGGTGCTCAGAAGCCTGCTAGCAAAGAAGATTGTACAAAGGTTTCTCCCCTCTCACCTGAGGGAACAAAATGCAGGTTTCTGTACCGATGATAAATATGTACTTATTCCTACGTGCTAAGGAAGGGCTTATCCCCAGCCAACACCCAGTGTTTGCACAGGATGAACCGGTGGTAATTCTCTGGCTCAGCTCACCAAATGGCCCCACTATCCCCGTCAACCCGCCTGGGTTTTCATTGTTTTCCACTTCAGCCAACACCTTGCTGTGAAGAGAAATGAACTAGGCTTTCTCAGATGCAGGTGATGTGCTGGTTTTACCATGGTGAAAGCTCCTGTGACTGACATAGTCTCACATAAAGGAAAGATTTGGAACAAATATCTCAGCTGCATTTGAGACCTTGCCATACAAAATGGGATGCCCCTAACAGGCATTGCTTAGTCAAAATAAAACCCAGTAGCTTTATCCAACATCAACAGGAAGCTTATGAAAACTTATACACAGCATTTTCAGAAAATAATATTCTGCTCTGGGAAATGACCCTCAACAAGCATAGACATTGCTGTTAATTTCTGGATCTTGGTAGCAATATCAACTAAAATAAATATAAATGCTTTTCTGATTCCATGAGATTTGTCCAAATAAGCTTAGTACAAATAATTTTGCACTAAATACAAAATGGCCATTAGCTGTAAAGTTCACTAAAATAACCCATTGTCATATGAGACAAAGATAAAAAGAAAGCAATGATGTCATCTGAACAAATCCATAACAAACAAACAAACCAGAAGGAAAAAAGGAAACAAGGACAGAAAAAAACACACTAATGCATTTCTGGTACTATCCAGTAGCACATTAGGATTCATCAATTCGAATCTGAGCAACAGAGCAAACTCCAGAAGAGATATAATTATATATGCTTCTCTTGGAAGCTTTTTCCATCCCACTCCCATGGGAAAACTCCCCTGGCACAGATAAACCTAAATCAAAGTTTATTTGTTGGCAGAGAAATCCTTCACCACAGCATTTCTGATGCAGATAAAAAACAGTTTACGGCACACTCTTTTGTACTTCTTATGAATGTATCAAAAGGAGGTCTACAGTGTTCACATTCTAAGAACAAAAGAGTGTTTGACTTGTTTGTTTTTTTTTAAACAAACGTCAAATCCTAGGATCCTGAAACATTTGACACTACTAAGAAAGTTAATGAAATTCAGCATTACAAGAGACAAGACCCTGAAAAAATCCGTATCTTCCTTACAGATTTTAACATTGGTTTTTTTAGATTTCATTAGTTACTACTGAAGTTAGAAGGGCTACAATTGTTCTAATAAAAAGTAATCAGATAACCATGAAACTTCCCAGCTTTTCATTATATAACATAATATATAATACTTTCTGATGAAAAAACCCTACCCATATCCTAAACAAAAACAAAAACAAACAAACAAACAAAAAAAAAATTTACAAACAAGTTTTTAAATAGTAGTGATACAGGAGGAAAAAAAGCAATATAAAACAATACAGCCACAAGTACTGCCTTTCTCTACACCATCTTTTCCCTTTCATTTACTGGTTCAGTTTCTTTTACCATCTCACCAGGATTTTTTCACCAATATATTTTTCTCACACATATTATGCAAATCCACAGAAAAAACCTCACAGTTTTGATTTTAAATGAGAACTTGGACTCAGCAAAGAATAATGGTACAATTATTTAAATTCATCTGGAAAAGTTTCCTGTTTACCACAGCATGCTATCTGCCATCACAGATGGCTATCATGCCATCACAATACTATGAAAATTCATTTCATTCTCATTTTCTCCCCTCCATGCATGTTGCCTGCACTGACTGTCAGCACAGTTAGTGCATTTATTCCCTCTTTCCTGTTTCACCCAATTAGTTCATACTGGTTGAACAGCATACCCAACACTATGAGCTCCCTATAGAATTTTACCAGTGAAATTAAAATACTAATACCTGATATCTTTCAGATAGAAGGAGCAAGAACACTCAAAAGCAATTCCTAATATTGGCTGTAAGATACACAGATATCACAGTTCAAGTCACCATGACAAGACACCAAGCTTTAGCCACCAACAAGACAACACAACCCACAGTAACTAGAAATAATTATCTTTGTAGAGAATGGATCATTTAAAGCTGTGGAAACAATGGAGGATAATGCACAGAATGAATGCATGTACATCTACCTTATGTTGTTCAAGCTTCCTGTGTATTGTGTTTGCTGTTTCCTCATGAGCTTGCTGAACAGTTACTTCTTCTCTCAGAGCGGCCTCTGCCCTGTAGAGCCAAGCACCTATGGTACCCAAAGGTGCAGGAAGAGATTTATCAAGGTGTATGTGCCAGTCAAGCATCTAGGAAATAAAAGTAGAAGGACTGAAATTCCTCCCTTGCTAAGTAATACAAACAAGTACACTGATAAAAATCAGACTTTACACTGTAAGATCAAACCCCCACGTAACAGAGTATAACTGAGACATAAATCTAGGCATATTACTCTGCATGAGTTTGGAAATTGCAGCATTCTGACATGCAACAAAATCTCTACAAGAATTTTTTGATTTACGTATTTCCCTTTCTGAATGGTAATTGAAGTACAGAACAATCACAAATAACCTGGAACAACTGAGAAGCAAAATATCTGGATTTCATCAGTTAATAGGCACAGTAAGGGATGCAAGACCTTCTTCTGCCATTGTCATTTAATTCATGCTCCTGCCTAAAATCTTTGTATCTTTATTTTGCACATACTTTTTCTATGTAAGGTTCAAATGAGTCTCAAAGGACGGTGGCTGGAGAACATAGCAGTAAAACACTGTGTCTGACTGGCAATGCCAGTTATGGGAGTGAAAACATCATGAAAATTATGTGAAAACTCCAGAATTTTAAACAGATCTTCTGTTAAATATATTACATAAAAATATATATATATATGCAGTATGGATATGTCCTAGTAATAATGTTTTATTAACTTTTTATTTGGGATAAACAGCATAACTTGCTTGGGATTTTTCATTCAGTTGCGTAAAATTCCAATCATAAATACTAATGTTAACTTATTACTTTTGCAAACAGGTCAAAAATAGAATTAAAACCTCATTTATTGGTAAAGTATTCAGTATTACACAGAAAGTTTTTTAGCGATACTAAAAAAATGTTGTATTAGAAATTCTCCAATAACTAGCAGTTTACATTAGAACACTGGGTTTGGAAGGTGCATTGTGTATGCTTTTCTTTCTATCAATAGTGTTTTGAACTTGGCTGAGCACTGTTATCATTCTTTCAAATAAAGGGAAATCTCAGAGTACAGTCCTTTTCTTGAAGTTCGTATTCTATCTTTGAGCAATATTAAAGATGATAGTACAGTAAATACTCTCAAAAAAAGGCAAAATAATTCAGCAGTGCCAGAAATTTGGTCCACTTTTAGGTTCCTAATGCCTAATAAAATCAATAGCAAACAGGTGTTTAAATGATTTTAAATTCCACCCTTCATTTAATAAAAAAATACATAGCACAATGATTTTCAGCTTACCCTGGAAGAAACTCTCTCCCATGCTTGCTTCACCACAGCTTGATCAAGTGATAATTTGCCATCTTTCCTTACTGACTGGGTTGCAAGTTCAAACTGTTTCCTTTTTACCTCATATTGTACTCTGAAATGCTTAAATGACTGCACAAAGAGAAAATCAAATCAATTGCGGTACAGAGTTAAGGAGCTAAATTCTTTAACATTTATGTAGTATAATAAACTATGAAAAATTTGTACTGATCGGAGTCCTAATCTTTCCCAAAGAGGAACAGCACTTGTATATTTACTTCTATATTTATTATTTATATATAGGTTATCACTATATATAAATAAAAGGACTTCAATTATCAGATGCCTGAACCATATATGAAATGAGACAATAACTGATCAGATAAAATAGCAACTGGATTTAATGCTACTTGGGACAGTGGCTGCATTTAGAGAACAGTCAAGCTTCAGCAGAAAATTTAGACCAAGCTTTGTATTTCTTATTTGGACATCAACCTCTGAGAGAGTGGACGAAAATGAAACTCTAAGCCCTGTCCTCTCCACCTGTCACCTCATCCAGCCTTCAGTCATACCTCCCATCTCAGCTAAATCATGCAGGATCTGGAAGGATGGCACAGACACAAGCTCTCTCCTAACTAGGACAGTCCCTCTCCATACTGCTGGGAAAACCTCCGTGTTAGGCAAACCATCTGTGCACTGTCCTATGTAGCAAAGCTCGAGCTGACATTATAATTCCTCCACCAATAACAGGCAAGACATTTTGTGTCCTTATTTCTTTAAACAACACTATACTCACTCTCATATATACAGATTGCTTAAAATACTGCAGTACATGTTACACATAATGATGACAATAATTTGTTATCATACATAATTCCCCTGCTGCTTACCTGGTATTTCTCTTGGAAGCTTGTTTCTGCCACCTGTGCTCTGGCTATGTCTCTTTCGAATTGTTCTGCCCACACTTTTAGGTCTCTTAGCACCAGTCTGTCTTCCTTCTATGATATAGTACAACCACACATTAAAAAAAAACATAGCAGCCTTTTAGTAGAGCTGTCAGATGTAGTCCAGAAATTATCATCTCTATGGCAAGTCAAGGTCATTAGCTGTAGTAAAAGCAAAAGTGCCCAATTCTCTCATCATTTACCTTCTTACAGTCTAAGTGAAAAGCACTTCCTCGGTATGAGAGAATTCAGCAACTAGACATGAGTCTTACAGTTGTGAAATCATGACAAACTGGAACATTGCAGTGTCAAAGCTATTATGTGTAGTTTTCATCTGATGTTAAATTAACACAAAGTTCTTTAAAGACATTTTTAAGCTATCCTAACTACTTCTAGTCTTCAACAGATTTTCAAAGTCAATTTTCAGTAGAAGTTAATTGAGCTGAGACAGGAGAGGATTTTTTATCTTTCACCACCATTTTATTAGCTGATCTGCTATTGCTGAAAAGAAAAGTTATTGTCTTATTGACTTCAGGGTAATCCTTAACATCAAGCTCCAAGTTCAGAAGTTAGCACAATATTTTGAATATTTTACCGCAGAAAACGAAAAGAAAGAAAACCCAATTATATTCAGTTTCTCTTCCTTCAATGCCATTTTACAGCTTTGAAGAAAAGCGTATTTGTTTTACAGCTTTCCTTTAACATTTCAGTTTGTCATGTCACTGCAGCTTTGTAAGGCTGCAAAGTTCTCTGCAGAATTCAGTGACCTGGCAGTGGACAGAAAAATACTAACAGGAAGTCTCAGGTCTCTGAGCATGTTATATCCAAAGGCTATCAAAAACCAGAAAGTATTCTGTGTAAGCAGGCTGGTCAAGTAGGATACAAATGTCCATCTCAGATTTCCAAACAATGAACCAGATGTGTTGGCTGTTAATCAGAAGCTACTTTTTGAAACCACAGAAGTCTTATTACTGTAAAATTTTTCAGAAACAAAGAACAAATCTGTCTATTACAGTGAACAAATGCAATATCTCATCATATAAGCTAACCAACTAAAATGAGTGATTACATTTCAAGCATTACATGAGAGAAGAAAAACTGGAACATAGGATAAAAAGAGCAGTCACTGACTGCATTTGAGAAACAAAGAACTGTCTTTTAAGAAACGATCCTGGCATGGGAAAGAAGCCAATTTATGGTTCCTTTCTTTGAAAGCTTTCTAAAATATGTAAAATATAACTTCCCTTATTAATTTTAAAAACACAGAGCTATTGCTCCATTTCAGCCAAGGAAAGGACAGGTTCCTCAGATAAGAAAGAAACCTTTGATGTATTTCTACTAATTCTTTTACTGAGCTTCTACTCAAAACAGTGGTGGTTGGTTGGACATAATTTTCACAACAGATGTGCAATTATCACAGTTATCTTGATAGCAGTTGCAGATAGATAGTTGCAGTGAGGTTAACATGCTGCTAGAGCAGCTGTGCTGGAACAAAGTTCTCTGTAGCTTATGCTCCTGTCTTGTGACACACAAAGGCTGGTATCTGAGAAACAGTATATGACAGATATGACATTCCCCGGCTCCAGCTACCTGTAATACTGAGCTTTCCTTGAACCCACACAGTGTCCCAAGAAGCAAAAACTCCTAGAGCTTCCAAATTCTCAATTCATTTAAATATAGAGAAGGAGAATAAAATTTCTATTCTTCTGATCTGTGTGTGGGGAAAAACCATCTTGATTCTTTGAGAAAACCAGCAAATTCATTACTATCCCCCTACGGGGAAAGTCATAGAATCATTTAGGTTGGAAAGACCTCTAAGATCATCAAATCCAACCAAGTAGAATATAAACAGAGAGAATCTTAACTCATTCAGCCATGAAAAAAAGAACTTTGGTATTAAATTCGCTCTATTCTTAAGAAGCTATAACTTTAGTGAGACTACTGAGATTTCTATTAGTATTTAGCTGCCAGGTCCATAAAAGCAATACTAAACTATGCATCTTAATGGATTGGAAATCCTGTAGCAATCTTACTGGCCGAAACTTTAAGGAAGACATTCTTGAAGTAATGAAGAGAACAAGTGTACCCCAATGTTCTGTACATTACTTCTAATTCAAACTATAAAATTCAGTTTCGTTAAACACTGTTTTATATTCCTCTATGGCTCACAATCATATTACTCCTTAAAGTAAGGGTTTGAAAAAGCATCTATGTGCCTGAAACTGTTCATACAGTAATCTGAGCAAAGCAGGTATTTTGCAAGGTTCCTGTCATCACAGTTTAAAAATTTGATAATGGCTAAAACCCAGTCTGACCAAATCTTCTTGAAATAGAGTATCTCTGGGATTAAAAATACCTCTGTGGTACCTGAAGATAAAGTCCACAGGAACAGCCCCACCTCCCTTAAACCACATACTATTTCTCTGATCCTAAGTGAAAAGATTAAGTAAACAGGTGGCATTTAGCCTTCTGTATTTTAAAAAACTATTTATTTAGGCAAACTTTTGATTACTTTGTTTAATTGCAAAAGAAGTAAGTGCTTCAGTAACCACCTAACTGGATGCTATAAAAGACATTGTGCAAAAATGCATGCTAAACCTTTTATTTATTTATTCATATATTTTCACAGGTTTCCAGTTCAGTACCTCACTTATCACCTGCAAATTAGATTCTGTAGTCCCTGGTTGACACTAAAGCACTTTAAAGTCTCAGTTTGGGTAATCAACAGAAGAGATTCACTTTCTTAGATACCAAGGCACTTGTCATCAACACCCAGCAGATACAATGAGCTATCGTTCTTGAAAAAAGACTTTCATTAGTGCCTAGTCATTCTTACTCCTAATAAAAAAATATCAAAAGGACATTCTCACAGATATGTAAACTATTTTCTAAAGCCTTCATATGTGAAGTAGTATACAGATCAGAACATAAACCACCAAATGGAAGTTATCTAGAATAAATATAACTATTTGTCCTTTCTCCAGCATGAGGACCATTGATCTGTGATCCATTTATTCATCTAAAATCCTGTGGTTCCCTCGGTATGCTACTTCCAAGCAGCACTTTAAAATATTAATTTATCCTTACACAATTCCATGAATATTCACTGATTTGTAGAGATAAACAGAACTGGAGCACTCAACTGACAAGGAACATCAAAGAAAGTATTTAGAGAAAAATGTTTATGAGTTCCAATATGATAAGGAGGTAAATTTTAAATTTGCAAAGAAGCTTTTCAGCCCAGACTCAAAATCAAAGCATTATTTCATTAACTGATATGCCAGAGTTAATTTGAAAATAACGTAATACAGAATACTCCAGGGTTTGAAGAGCTAAAAATATAATGAGAATCTTAATTAGGGACTGGAAAAGGAGTATTTTGCTTAGTTTTCTAATATGTAATTATAAACTAGGTGAACTGTTCAAATTCCCAGGCACAGACACAACAGAATTTTCAAATATTACCTTTTAAATCCAAAAAAGTTGTCACATGTTTTTCAGGGACATTGAACTATTGTATTGCATATGTACTGAGAAAATGAAGTCCCTTCAAAAAAGTTTATGCATAAATTAAATTGCTTATGCTGTTCCTTTTGAAAACTCTAGCTGATATATATATATAAATGTTACTGGATGTATATATGTTACTGAAACTCACTCCCTGAAAGCAGTATCACAGACAGGGTGAGTGCTGAGCCAGGCATCACCTTCAGGGATGAGCTATTAAAGACTATCTGCAGAAGCAGACTAAATCCCTGGAAAAGCTCAGACAGCTATTTTTGCAGCTGCTGCTCAGGAAATTCCTCTTACACTGGGGAACTCTGCTGGCATAAAAATGTCAGAGATGACAGGAATATCTTCTGAATTACTTGCTCATCAGAGCATGAGAAGAGAAAGACTTTACATCAGAAATATTTTGAGGGTGTGATCTTTAAGTACAGTTAAATTTATACCATGATAAGGAAATTGGCAGAGCTTTTACCACTTCAAATCTCCTCTGACTTAACAAGCAATGCACTGCGGCTGTGTAAGCCTAAGGACATAAAAAGTCCCATTAAAGGTGCCCAAACGTGCTTGAATGGATTGAGAATATTGGAATAATTCTGCTATCAGTATAAATCTTTGCTTCAATACATCACTAGTTAGATATACATAATGTGAGATGAAGATGAACCCTTGATCCTAGTCACTTGAAAATAATCTATTTTACATATTTATTTAGAAAAAAAATCCCAACCAAAAAACCTCTAAGAACGTGGAATCTAGGCAGTTAATTGGATCGGGTCAAACTATAAACACTATTGACTGACTGCAGTGACATCTACTATTTATTTCACAATATATTCACTTCTGCTGTCTTCCAATTTCACCTGTGAATGCTCATTTCATGTACTTCATATCATATACTTCATTTCATATACCCTGTGTTAGATTTCTGAACTTCTCTCAGTTAATACTAGAAAGTTAGAAGTATCTAAAAGTCTAGGATGGTTAAAAAAGTATATTTTTTAAAATATCATAATTTAGATGAAAAAGGAGCAGCACATGTCATGCGATTACAGATGACTACGCTCTCCTTCCAACCCACAGGCCACATACATAACTTACACAATCATACACTCTAGTATCTACTCTATAAACCTAAAGACATACAAAGATACCCATCTAAAATGAGATTAGATGTGTAGAAACATTGAACTAAATCTATTTATTTCATGTTTATAGCTATACTTAAGAAAACCAAAAGCATAGTCTGAGATTTATTATAGGAAAGTTAACTTGCTTTACTATAGTATTTCCCTTATTTTCAAAATAAAGCATTAGGCTCTTAGAATCAGCTCACGTAAGAGAGAGGACCTAGATTCATCATGTTAATCTATTGCTTTTCTAGAAAGATTACCTTGAGGTTAGCAAACCAATGTACATTAAAAAAACCCCAAATCTAAAGTCAAGTAAGTGCAGGATGAAAAAAGATAACAACCATGAAAGGTCCAATTCAAGCAATTATTCTGAACATATACCCTTACCTTAAATTTCATAAAAGAAATGACAAAAGTTGGGATATCTTGAAGTTCCTAGCAATATGAAACAAATGGGAAAACGAGAAGCAGGAAAAAAAAAAAGAAGCAAAATAAAATAAAATAAAGCAAAGCAGGCAGAAAGTCCAGAAAGAATAGTAAGAGCCACACATGTAGGAATACCAAGATGTACTTAGAACTATTATCAAGTTCACGTGTCTGTATCACATCTAGTGAAGCAGTTTTCTTATTAGATCTGATTTCCAGGTTGCTAGTCACTAAAAGATTTATTTTATCTGGCCAAATAATTACTTACCTTAGAGTAACTGTGATTCTTTGAGATGTGTTGACTACACAAGTTCACGTATGTTCATAGCTGGTCCATGAATGAGACATTAGATCCCTTTTAATTCTGGAAATGCACATGCAAATAGCTATTCCCTCTGACCACAAATAACGGATAAGCTTCAATCATTACTTCACTTCTTCCAAAGAAAATTCTTTATAAACTGAGCATTGAATCAGGAGGGAAGATGAACAGGAATTTGTGCGGACAACACATCTTGAGGAAACACAGTAGCAGCTGAGCTGTCTGGAGGGTGGGTAAGAGGGTTAAAAATCTTCCCTTGCCCTCCCTCTCCATGCCAAAATTCACCCAAAGTCCAGTCTGAAGTAGGACTCTTCTAACTAAATGTAGGCATCTGCAACTGAGATAGGCCCTTTTCAGTTCTTTAGGCAAGATAGATAAAAGCAGTTGTATCTAACATTTACTGTCCAACTTATTCTACAGCAGGCACTTAACACATCAGGTAATACATACCCTTAAACAAGAAATTAGGATTACTCCAAGAGTTCAGCGGACAAGAGTCTCGCAAAGTTATGTCCCCCAGGTACCTGGATTGTGTGATAAGTATTTCTTTGGACTGTACTTCAGGAGAAAGACAGAAAGGCTAAAAATAGGGGGATTATACTGGTCACTAAAACAAACAAATTTTTTAATCAACTGCCAACAACATTTTATCTATCATTTCCTAAGGGATGGATTAATCTGTTTTATCTCTGTTGATATGCTCTGCAACACAGCCTTCCAGAGGATAGTTTGTTTAGGACACCGTCTTAAGAAAGATGCCATCTGGGAAAGTGTCTATCTCTTGCTGACTACAGGTGGAGTGTTACAAGCTTTTAGATTTTAAAGGTGAGTCCTGTCCTAAGTAACTAAACTAACCAAATAGTGTAAAGATGGACATGGATACTCCAGGACAGTAAAAAGGAATATAGTTCTTCCTCCAGGAAACAAAGAGGACCTTACCAACAATGATGATTTCTAATGATGACATTAGAAATTCAGTGCAATGTCAAATTCTTACTTTCTTCTCAAAGTCTGAGCCTTACTGGTTTCTGCAGTGTGACATGCAAGGGGTCAGCACTTCTACCAGAATTAATGTGGATTGCTATTGGAATATCTTAGTGATATATAAGAAGAGGAAGTGGTTCTGAAATCAGCATGTTAGCATGTCAAACTGATTTGTGTTGTTCTGCTTCCTAGTAATTCAGTTGGAATTCTGGATGCAACTCATTAATTGCCCTTTCATAACTTGTGTGCTAGCATCTCTGTGGGTATAGCCAGAGACAGGCAGAGCATGGAATGGCTGAACCCTGCATTCTCCTGCATCATCTCTGCATAAAGCTTGGGGGAAGGGGGTGAGGTTGTTCCTCAAAACCCAATCCCAGCACAGGCAGAAAGCCTTGCCAAGGCTGTTGGCATCAGAAGCTGCCCAGTGTGCCATGGTATGGGGATGGAAGGATTGCCCTAGCCTGAAAAGGCCACAGCACGAGGCTTCAGTGCTCACTCAGTCCTCTTCAGCAGCCCCACTGCTCAGTGGGATGATGAGACACTGGCACAAGTATGTCCTCAGATTAATGCTGCAGGAAGGAAAATTGCAAGTTCCAGTGCTCAGGCACTGGAATCAAAAAGCAAAGCTACAGCTACCTCAGCCTCACACAGCCATAAGGAAGGAGACTCACTCGTTTCAAAGCTCTTTTCTACCTCTGTAGGGAATGCAGAGAAACACAGATAAAAAATGCTTCTTCTTTCTCTCTTGCTGAGGCTGAGCAGATTGTCTCAGCAGTGCTTCCCGTGTTTGCCATGAAGAAAGCAAATCAGGACTAGGAAGTGAGTCATGATAACTTGGCATTGCTGAGTATATCATTCCAGTGCAAAGCCAATGCACTAGAGCATACATAAATCATATTCCAAGGAAAAAACATGACTGAAAACAATTCCTTAGAACAAACAGTTAAACATCTGTGTGAAACAGAAAGGAACACATGTCAAAATTGTAAATGCCGCTCAGGCATAAAAGCCTGAAGGCTGTACCTAAGCAATATCTTGGACCATTCTTGTTCTTATCCAGATACCCAGTGCGATAGAAACATAAATGACACATTGCTTCAGGTAACAAATTATTGAAATCTCATTGGTGTTATGCTTAAAAACCTGTTAAGAAACTGTAGGATTCACTGGTTTGCTACTATCTACAATAACTGTGTTATTTTTTGCTCCCACTACACCTCAAAAGAGGAAAATATCTGCAGGATCACCATTTTATTTTCTCCACCTACTAAACATCTGCAACACTTGTTCCTTTATTCTGAGCTAAACTTTCCCAGTTTTCTTATTGTGCTTGCTTGTCACTTGAACTGCTCATCAAAAGGAAATAAACTGTAAGAAAATTTTAAAATGTATTTATAAAGCCCCCTTTCATTATAAACTGTTTTATGGTTATGCAACAGAAACTTACATCATTCTCTGGCACATCAGTCACTGTATGATGAGGATCGGGATAGTACTTCAAAAACTGGGCTACATAGGTCATGACAGACTTTTCATCTGGCTTTTCAACATCCACATCTAGACAAGTATAAAACATGGAAAATTAAATTTTTAGCTGAATAGCATAAAATGCTGTTTAAATGTCTAAACACTATGAATTAGCACATCTGGCTTCACTATGCAAGTAGTTCCGATTTTTTCAACTATGAATTAGGTACCTTCTGGATCAAGGAGCCTTGGAATTCCTAGTTCTGCTTCTGCAATTGTGAAGGCTTCTTCCAGGTTTTCTCTGTTTGACCTTCCCCTCACTTTCTCCATGTCCACTAAATCTGGCCGGATAGCATGAATAACAGAATGAAATGCAACACCACTCCTCCAACTTTGTCCAAAATCTTTGATTTCAATTCCAACTTGCCTAAAGAATATGAAAAGGAAAGAAGTTACTAATAACATCAAGACTACATGAAACAGTGAGGGAGACATGAATGCTCCACCCAGTGGTTACCCATCATTAAACCTAAACCACTTGTTCCTGTAATGCTTAATCAAGTCAAATACAGCTCCATCCATCCACTGCATAAATTAAATTCTGCCTATGAAGATCCAAGTGTTTTTTATCATATACATGATGTATTTGTCTCCAGTGAGCTTGCTAGTGGCAATAAGCCATGAAGCAATGAGCAATGAAGTGCACCAAAGTTCTCATATGACATCCACAGAGTCTGTGAATGTACACACTTCCATTCACCGTTCCCTCCCTCCTTAAAAATCTCACTCCATTAAAACTGCTGCAGTTCAATTAGGTACATCACTATCAAACAAATAAAATACCAAAAAACCTCCACTAACCTGTTATTTTTCAAAATGATAGCATGAACAGTGACATCACTGCTGTTCAGAGGAAACTATAACACACAAATTTCTCTATGTTCTTATCAAAAGCATAAATGATACTATAACCCAGAACACTTAATATGTCCAATAAAAAATAAACACAAATGATCCAGAAATAGCAATATACAGTAAGAAAGTAATCAGAACTGAATCACTGCTTCTTTTACCAGTAATTCTGAAAGGCACGGGGGTCCACTGACAGCAAGACTGTTTTTAACTTTGAGCAAGCAAGCAAGCATCCTTTCAGGACACTAAGACACTAAGGTAGTCTTGCCATCAGGAGGTTCAAGCAATAGTAACTGAGTGAAGCTCCATTTAAATCTCACTATGATCAGTGAAACACTTTCACTGACTTTAAGGAAGCAATCCTTGCAAACTACAATGTCAAACAGGCCTAGGTGAAGTGTACCACTAGGTATCACTAGGCTTCTTTCAACACATTTTATCTACTCTTCCCAATAAAACTGACAGTTTAGTTTATGAACCTATTTTGCATTTTGTTTGTTTGCATGTCTGGAAATAGAAGCTGATCACTTTCCACTGCTGGTATCTTACCAACAACAGTGCAAAGGAAGAAACTCAAATCAGACTGCACTGCACCATAAGTTACTGTATTCTACCTGTGGATAACGTCTGAATCTTTGCAATTACATTTCTTTTTTCTGAGGCACCATTCAATAACTGAACATTTCCCCTCTATACTTTGCACAATTGATGTATTCAAATACCAGTGATTCTTTAATTGGAGCAAATAAATCCATGTTATTTTACACCTCTCATATGTATTTTCTTATTTTGGAAGCTATCAAACTACTATAGTATCGTTGACCTAATTTACGTGAGCGGTTAATGCCTTCTTGAAAGCTGAAACAGCATGGGATAATCTTACAGAATAAAGGAGAAAATTCTTAAGTTAACAAGACATAGCAAGAAATAACTCCAAAATAACTTGGATTAAGAAGAATGAAGATCCAGGGCAATGTGTGTAGTAATATTTCCATTGTATCAAAGAACTGCAGAAGGATATACATAACTTTTCATCGCTTGCCTTTCAACAGCAAGTGCCAGGATTTTGTGTTCCTACAAGCTTTCACTGAGGAATGCTTAGTCAGTGTGGTACTGGCAGTGTCACATCAAGTGTTTTGGCAGCGGGACTAATGCACTGTCATTCAGACATCTAATTCCCCTTTCAGCTCCTCATTCTGTCAGAGATAATCCCATTCATTTGTCAGAAGCTATAAAATATGATTGCATGCAAAATTAATGTAAATCATTACTTATTACTTGATTGTTGTACGGTTCAGCCTCAGTTGTCAAAAACAATATGATGAGGGGCTATATAATTATATACATTGGAAGGTACTGTAACAATACAGAGTGAAAGGATGATTCCTGACTGAGAGAGCTCAGAATCTGAACAAAAAGCTTGCACTTAAAATATAAAATCAGTTCATCTGTAGGTTACTCACTTTGCTGCTGTGTACTGTAACCATTTTAACAAAGCCTTCCTGGCGCTTCCTTGGACCTTGGTTACCACCTTCCGTTTGCTTGGGGGACTTGCAGTTTCTGAACTGACAACACTTTCCACAGAAGAAGCACTGCTAGACAAGGGCTGCAGCTGTGGGAGGTTGCTGGTAAGCTCTTCAATCTGCAGGGAAAAAATGTTAATAGACTCTTTGTAGATAATCTTCTTAATTCACACCAGTTTCTTTAATAATTTCCCAATAAAACTGTCCAAAATAAAGTAGGGCAGAAGCTGTGATTAACTGTGTTTTATTTAAATATACATTAAAGGAGCTTTAAAAACACTAATGTATGTCCCCAGGTGATTGTCTTAAATTCAGAAGCACTAGGCATCTAAACATCACTGACTTGACACTCTAAATTTGGAACAATATGCAAGTGTGTCATGTTATCTATTATGACAAATTATCACCAAAATAGGAGACGATGGCTTACATGTAGTTTGAGTTCAGATTATAAAATAATCCACTAATTTCAGAGGAGGCTCATTCAATTAAAGAGTGGCAGTAAACTCAATGATCTCATCTGGATAGTTTTTTTTACTTCCTGTTGTACTGTTCCAGCATAAATTCAATTGTGTTTTTGCTTAGAGGTACCTTATGAAGAAACAGTGAATGTACTACAGGCAAAGTGCATTAATAGTGCTTGTTGAGGGTGTAGGACAGTAATTATGCCTTTCATCAAATGAAAATCATTAACTTGATTATTTTAAGAACATTAATTTGACTAACAATTTGGTTCTTTAACATGACAAAGCTATAACCAGAGGATGTTGCAAGATTTTTTATGCTGTCCTCTTAAAATCCAAAGTTTTGTCACATGGCAGAATGAGTCTGCCAGAAGGAGAACCACAGCTCCCATGTATTTCTGTTTTCAATAATGTTAAAATTATGTATCTGCCTGTGACAACTATAGAGAAGGTCAAAAAATGATGAAGTAAAACTGATGCAGAGAACTAGTTTCAGTAAGTCTGAGAAGCATCATTTTCTCAGTTCATCTCAAGGAGCTATAAATGAAAATGCTAATATCATTCTGACTAACTTTTATTCTGACAAATTCTGAACTATTGAGGCGTTCCCTGAGACATTACAAGGGAGCCAAAGAACTCCATAAATAAGAGCAATAAAATTAGTTGTTATTTTAAGTGTTGAACAGTGACTCACTTTGTTAACTCATGGTCAGGATTTAGAAGCCAGTTTTTCCTCCCACCTAACTTCAACAGAATGCAAGTGCTCTCTCCTCTACAAATTCAACCCTTTCTCAATCTACATCATTCACAGCTAAATTATATCCCTGCAAATATCTGCATCTTCCAGTGAAATCACCAGTGAATCATGTTTACACGTATGGTTTGAGAATAATTACTAACTGACACCCAGTGCACTGGAGTTAAACTTACAGCACAGTCACCACTGCCATTGCTAAAGACACTTGTAACACGAATCCACAATTATGTTCCTCTTTTGCTACATTGTATTCTTTAGAGAAAGCAGAAGAATATGTTTCAGTGACGAAGGAACTCCGTTCTAGGCAAAGACCAATTTACTCCACAGAAAAGTATCTAATTTTACTCAATGTGAAGCATCCCTACCATCAACTGTTGCTTTATCCAGGAATTACAAAGTGATTTAGTTACAGTGAAAGACTGTAACTACACCAGTTCATATAAAGGGATGATCTGAACCATTGTTTGAGCAAGCAACTCTGAAGTATAAAAAATGTAGTACCTGAAAATATAAAATTATGGTCCAAACCAAGCCAAGCACAATAGAAGGTCTGCCATCAGCAATATCAGTTGAGTTTATGTTGACAAGCTTAATCTATGCAGAAGAGAAAACATGTGTTACTGTCACATACAAAGAATAGCAATTATGAAATGCATTTCAAATAAGTTTTCTATCAGAAATGCATTTCTGCAAAACAAGTTTTTCAATTAAAAAACCCCCAAACACTGAATAGTGCAATTTCACACTTAGACAAGTATAATTTCACATTTAGGAAAGTTTTGCAAGTAATGGGAAACTTTTAAGACTAATCCATGCTATTATTTGTAGAAAAAATAATTTCAAGCAGAAAGAAAAATAAAAATTAGATAGAAACACTGTACAAACCGGAGATCCTCTGTATACGGACTAGCGTGAAAAGCAAAAGGAAAAATATGATACAAAAATAAATTTTAAAATATTAGGTAAATGCATTAATCTAATTTTTTAATGGAAAGAAAGCACATTTTTGGCATATCTTACAATAAAATTTAATCAGGAGAGCAACTGAAATACTCTGCAACAGATTTTAAATTATGCAGGGTTCCTTGATACAGTTCTAACCCATGTGTAATGAAAAGAGAAAGTGAGTTTAAAAATAAAAATATAAAAAGGAAAGGAGTGGAAAAAGCATAAACAAAAGAAAAGGGAAAAAGAGAATGCCACAGTTCTCCTGCAAAGAGCATTTTATTGTAAAGGATATCAAAACCACTGATTAAGGCCCCTTTGCAAGACAAGCCTAACAATAGCTCTTTTAAAAATAGAGTGGGAAAAAATTAGTTGTCCAAGGTCAAATTAGATTTTTCAACAGAAATGGGAACAGATTTCATGACTATTAACTCTCAACTGCTAATCTATAGTCTGAATAAAATATCACCCTAAAAGAAGTTCATAAGACAGAAGGAAATAAAGAGGGGAATGAATTTATGATAAAGAAACTGACATGTAGATATTGCTCAAGGAAATTTAAAAAAGTAGTATTGGAAAATCAGCAACTATGTTAGTATTTACTTCCTTGGCAAAACTAAGAGTCAGACATCAATCATGATAAAAATATGAATGACTGCTAAAGTGCCCACGCACTACAAGCTTGTTCAAGGACAAAGGTTGTGGAAAAACTTTGGTGAACAGTCTAAAGAAAAGCTGGACAACGACTTTAAGTGACCTCATTTGTCTCTCCAAAACAGACAAAAGACTGCATTTCTCTGAATCAGCAACTGGAAAACCACTAGACAATGTCAAGAGCAAACAAAACATTGTTGTCCAGACCTCTAAGTTTTTTTCAGAATTTAATCTGCATAGGCTGCTTTGGAAGAGGCAGAGCAGAAGTCCCCATAAGTTACATTTTCAATCCTCTCCACCAAGACATTGACAAGACTCTAGGAAATTTGACATTACTAGTTTCTCCATCAGTGAATAAGGAAAATTTTCTATTCCCTATCTTAAAAAAATATACCTCATTCTCTCAGCTAGACCAATTCCAACAAAAGCTTTTCTTTTTCTAGAAAGTGGGGCTATTTTAGCATCTATTACAAATCAAAAGATTTACAGGGACTCAGCTAATGCTTCTGATCAGGCCACTGTTCACAGAAGCATAGTCCATCTAGTGTAGTTATTGAGTTACCTTTATCTTATACACCATTAAGACAGATCTAAAACTAAAAATAAACTTTTCAGAACCATGAGAAAACCAGTTTTGTCTAGAATACTACCTGTTAATTGAGAGCTGAAGTTTGTAGTGTAACAGGAGTATTAGCAGAAGTCTCTCTGGATAGTGAAAATAGTAAGTTGATTAAATGTGTAATAAGGTTTTTTTATGGGAGAGCCCATGGAGAAAGGAGATCCTGTCTGCATTTGTTGCCCTTTGAGTACAGCCCAGGGATGGCATTCAGCTGCTGAAGAAGCATTTATTGTCTGAACAGTATCCCCACCTCCTCTGGGAGGCGAAGAATGACAGACGGGATAGATGCATCCTTTAGGTTACATTCAGCTTATGGAACACAGCTATCGACCACCCTGATACACCTGGCACCCTGCATATTTCCAACTCCCTGTAAGAAGAAAATCTGGCATGTTAACACAACAATTACAAAGAAACTAAGACAAGTCTGGACAAAGATACTGAGATACCAGAAGGAAAAATGCAGTGCTCTGGCAATCTCTTGATCCTTGGAGGGTCAGTTTCCCAGCTGCACTGCTACAGTATTTCTGGGATCTAAGCTGGATCACCCACCACGCTGTGACATGTAAACTGGGGAAGTCTGGGTGTTTTTCTCTTCGCCCCAGCCTTGTCTTAGGTTACAGAGGTGTCACTTGGGAACAGCTCTGTCTGTACCTGAGCTTCCTCCCTCAGGCTCCATATGATATGGTTTGCATTAACAAACTATAATTCCTCAAATAGAGAACTTGTGAGCTAAAGCGGAATTCCAGGAACATATTTGCTTTGGTTATACATTTTCAATTTTAAAAAGTTCTCTTTTAGATTTATTTCTACGGGCATCTGCTAAGATTGTTTCCCATATAACATAAATGCAATTAGGTTTGGATGTTAGAGAGCCAAGGAGAGGTAAAGATTGCCAAAATCCAACAACTCCCAATGTACAGAATTGCGGAGACATAAAATTCATCAGGGGTAACATCTGCACTGAGAAAAATTGAACTAAATGCAGAAATAAGGGGAAAAAAATACCTATAATCTAACGAAAAAATCCAGATCTGAGTTATTACAGTACAGAGAGAAGTCAGGAAAAAGGGTAGAAATACATTGCTTTTATATGATATTCATACTAAGATCAAAATGAGTTTTTAAGTTTTCTTCTTTTGTTCAATTTATAATTTTTTTTTTCTGTTCTACAACAGCCACAGCACTGACTGGACCAGTACAAATCCAGGAATTAGTCTGAAGTCCTGGAAAGCTAATACAGGGTCACCTTGCCCTTTATTTTCATATCTATAACTTCAGGGAGTAGATTTTTGCGTTTAAAAGCTAGTGAAGACCAGAAATCTATTTTTTAATTATAAATTCATGTCTCTCCTGAACTAAAGTTCATTCTTTGCTAAGAACAGCAACAGGGAAGTAGAAATCATGAGGAGCCAAAGAGCACAGTAAAAAAAAAAAAAAAAAAAAAGGAAATCCTCCAAGGTGATTCATTGTTAATCAAAAAAAAAAAACCAAACCAACAAGTTTCACCCTATGCATTGCCACATATTAGTGTTGGACTGTATAATTTTTACTTTAAAGCAGTTTTCAGGCACTGTGTAGAAACATAGCTCAGATTTTGGAGAATAAAAACAGATGGGTGGATACAAATCACATCCTTATGGTGACAAAGGAAAAAAAAAATTAAAACCAGGGCTAAGTGCTACCATACCTACCCGTCTACCTTCTAGAAACTTCAGAGCTGTGCCAATGTTGGCTACCCAGTGAATTCTCTTCAGCTGACGTCCCTGCTCACAAGGCTTAAAGAAAAAGAACAGATTAAACTTCAATCAGATTTATGCCAATTTGCTTCAAAAAATGAAGTTCCAGATTACAGTCAATGGCTATGTAAAAAAGCTTCTTGGAACAGTTAAATTGTTGGATTGTATCTTTGCATATAGATCACAGGGAGGACTGACAGATACAGGGGACACAAGTGCAATAATTCCATTATAAAAAAGTCACATATGTCTTAAAAATCACAGGATGCAAGCTGTTGGCTTCAGTCCATAAACATCATTAAATCAGAGAACTGTTTTTCTTATGTAAAGTAACTACTACTGTTTCTGCACACATGCAAACACATATATATGTGTGTGTGTATATATATATGCATTTGAGAGAAGACAACATTCTCTCAGTGACATATTTTTGCCTGCAATGTATAAGTCAAAGTGGTTGTTATTTTTACAAATCAGTCTGCAGTGAAGACATTTTACCTATGGATTTTCATCCCATCTCTCTAATACCTTACTGGCAATTAAAATCTCAGCTAAATTCCCATTGAACAATGAACTACGCTGAACTTTAGACACGCAGGCTAAAAAAAAAGACAGAATTCTTTCAATTTGATCAAGAAAATATGCTAGGTTTCTAATACTCTACAGTGGAATCAAATTCCCCACGGAATTTTATATTGTAATGCAAATGTGCAAAATTGTAATTTAAATTCCCATTCATGATGCTACAAATGGATTTAACAAAGGCCTACTATAAATTCTGAATACCTCTTGTAGTTACTACAGGATATCATACGCTGGTATACATAACCTTTAAGTTCACCAGACACTATTCTAGTTTTGGAATATCTCTTGTCTTTCCAGTAATATAGGCAGGATACAATCCAGTGAATTTCACTGTAACAGGTGCCGTCATTAAAATTCTTTCCCTGTTTTACTACTTGTGGTTCGCCACAAGAGGGAGGCTGTCTTACACTAACAGAAACTGAAATGGGTATATTGCAACGGAGCAGAAACACACTGTAAAGCACATCTTTATCCCATTTCATAGTAAAATCGCTTTTGCAGTTTGATTTACTACCTAATTTTGGGATTCCCCTGCAATCGAAACAGAGGTGAAATATGAAAAGGAGAGCACTTGCAAACTGCCTTCATGTGAGGGAGCCTGTAACACCTGAGCCCTGGAGCCAGCTGAACGACAGACAGCTGCACTGCTCCTTCAGACACTGACACCTGATCTGCAAGCTGTTTAGGGAAAACTCAGAGCCCTTGGCCTAAAATCCTTTCGTTTTTCTCCTCCATGCACAAAACTAGCCTGCCTCCCAAGAGACAGCCTATTTGCTGTGTGGACACCATCCCCTCTGCACTTAACTTGGCTGTGAAAAAGCCATTTGGCATCATTTAAGGTACTTTACAGTAGCAGAGCAGCTGTCAAGGCAAATGGATATAAGCCCCCATGAAATTTGAGGAGCTTGTATGAGATTTTTTGAGGCAAAGCCATAAATTTAACAAGAAATGACTCATTTTTCCAAGATGTATAGAAGTAACTTGCAGTTTAGACCTTGACAGTGTCATAGCAGCAAAGCCCAGACAAACTGCAAAGACTAACACAAATAAGAAATTTTTATAAACTACACGGCAAAATTAATAAAAAATGCATACAATCAAGCGTGCCTGTAATAATCTGTAATAATGCTTTGTAATCAGATAATCCACTCCGTGAAAAACTTAGTTTCCTATGTAAGAGCAAGTTTTTGTACAGTATTGAAATAGAGAAACTTATTAGAAAATTGTATCCACAGAAATTAGGCAACTATCTTGTATATTTAGAAGGAAGAAAGTTCTTACCAGCTTTTGCCCTGAAAGAATCTCCAAAAGAGCAATAAGCATTACCCCGTCTTTGATATCTTCAAACAGGTCATTCACCAGCATGGGAGGATTGCGCTGAGAAGGGAGAAGGTTTCAGATATTATAAAAGCTCACCAGGATTACATCCTACCTCTCTTCCTTTTGAACAGAAACCCAAAGAGAGTGGCTGGTCCCCTTCTTCGTGTTTTACAATGTTTAATATCAACATATCCTTTAACCACTGCTTTGCCACGACACTGTTTACTTAACATTTCTGGCACAGGACTGTAACACTTTGTGGATTTCTGCCACTGATGATACAAAGAAAAAACCTCCTGGTCCCTGAAACAAGCAGAGAAACACACCAGCAGCTGCCTCTGGTTCTATAAAATACACAGAACTTACAGATGTACTATTATAGTCACATTCAGTCCATCAGATTATTTTCCCTAGTGTTAACTATTTCACAGGAATTTCACTCTTTCAGTCTGAGCAATAGAAGGAGGTGTATGAAGGGAAGATCCCTTGAGTGGTGTAGCAGGTTGAGTGATGCTGCCACTTACTCGCAGCTGACAGTTCCTACACTGAGTTGCTGTATTTTCCTTCCTCTCCTCCAGCCTTGCAGGCTTCTGGTGCTGTCAGAATTATGTCAGCTCCTACTTAACACAAACTGCTCACGAAATGTCTTTACATTCACAAGAACAACAATGACAACACTCAAAAATATGTAAACAGGTGATTTTTCAGAAATTTTAAATAACATGGTCACATAATAAAACTCTGTATTCTTAAATGCACCCCAGTTTGTGGAACTACTGCTCTCAGCTGGTCAGTAGATTAATGATCACAAAATGACTCTCAGAAACAAAAAGTTTAAACTTGGTCCAGCTGAAAATCAGAATAAGCATCCTCCAGCTTCCATCAGCTTGTGAGAATTCATATACCTTATGATGATGAAAACAATAATGATGATGATAATAATGATACTAATAACAATACCTGCTAATTCACTAAAATTACAATGAGAGTACAAAATTCTTGAAACTACTTTATGTTTAATAATTTACTTTTGGGGCACTTGTTAAAAAAAGTGCTTGTACAACAATTTACGGATTACTTTTTTTGTGTAGAAATAAAGATTTGAAAAAATGAATCTAACAAACGAAACATTGCTCTTGAGAAGGTAAAAATGCAATAACAAATCAGGAGAAAGCAAAAGATTCTGGCTCCCCAAATAAAAAAAAAAATTCAGCTTGGATAAACTAGTATTTCAACGAAACATAATTTTGGCATAAAGTGAAAAAAGAATTCCTCTGCTGGAGCAGACTTCATCTGAGATTTGACATGCTCTAATAGTCACACTAGTAGAAGAGCCTATTTTCTCGTGTATATAAAATAAAGCAGCACTACAACTCATTATGAGGGTATATCTAGTCATAGTTGGTTTTTATTTCCTTGCAATGCAATAGATAAAGTTCTTCCTTGGATCATATTCTTCCTTAATATAACACCAAAGAAATCAGTGGAGCAAGTGGGTCACTGGAGATTAATTTGTCCCAGTCTTGCATCACAGGCAGTTGACATAAATGCAATTAATTTTCCTCACCTTCTACATTATCATTTCCTGTTTGAAGCTTGGAGCAGCTTTGGTTTTATCAGTATTACCGCATGACAAAACACTGAAGAATTATGTGCTAAAATAATTTAGCCATAAAGACAAGAAGATTATAGCAGCTGCCAACCTAATCTAACAGGAGGTGAAGGCCTGAAAGAATCTCCCCACCTATGAAAATGCCCCAGTAGTGAGGTTTCTCTCTTGAAATTGACACTACAGCAATGAAGAGAGGCGGATTTCTTACAGTGGGCAATTTAGGATACATTTAGATTGAAGGGTAAGTGAGATTTACAGTACCCCGTAATTCTGGTGCCCATAATGTGCTTGTCTGACACCCTGTTTGAGCATAACACAGCTCCCTTCCAGCTTGTGTGCTGTGGTATCCTTACTCACAAATCGAGGGAGGGGTCAGAATTTGTCTCATCCCAACATGAAGCCAGAAGTAATCCGGAGTTCATCTGCAAAGCAAGTCTGGGAAGCACTTCTGGTTTCTCCAGTGTATAGCTTCACACTGTAGTTAAAACCTCTGATCATCCAAGCCAACCTCTTGCTCTGAACCACCCTCCAGTGGTATTGAGAGAAGCTACAAAAACTAGATTTATGCCCCAACTAAGGCTTGGTACTACGGTAAGGCAGTGAAAGTATCTCAAGCAAATTAACATCTACAGTACTTTCTACTTGAATCGAACACTGGTTTGAGTAAAAACAGGTGAAGAGAAAGCACTGAATAAGATGAGAAGCAGCAAAGAAACCATTAAGCACCAAAGTTGGTAAGACCTCCTGCTCTGAAGTGTGAGAATCACAACAATTGTCCTTAACTCAGCAGGCTGAAATGTACTTTTAGTTGCTGGAAGGTGGCATAATTACAAACACTGCCAGTATTTAGCAGCAACACACCATATCTGCTAAACCAATAAAAACAGGAACAACCAATAAAACAGGATCTTACAACCAATAAAACAGGAACAGAAGGCAGATGCGACACCCATGTCACAAGATCTCCTGTATAAGATCCCTCTACTATGGAAAACTAGTTAATTATATAAACTGCCAAACTGTGTATTCTTAGTAATACACTTTTTAATATAATGTTTTTCACTACCCTGAAGATGTTAACACCTAGTTACAAGGAGGTTACACTCAACTTTTTTTTTTTTTTTAACTACACTGGGCACATAAGCTTAGAATTTACCCTATTATTACTATTATTATTTCAGTCACTCTCAGAAATATGGAATGAGCATTATTTCTAGTGCTATATATGGAAAAATAGACTCCTCTTCTACACAAGCATGGATATCAATCTTATTCCCTGTGCTGATATATATACTAGTTGATACTGAGAAGCTCACACATATGGACTATTGATACTTTAAAGTTTTCTAGCAGATCCTCCACTGATATTAACACATCTTCTGTTGGAATGGTTAAATACCTACTCCTTGGATGCATACATAATGCCAAATGAAGTGAAAGATGAAGGTGAACACTGATTACTTACTAGCCTCCAGAGAAGGAAGGTTTGGGGGTTTTTTTTAAGCTATATTCAGTTAGAATATATTGAAAACTTTTTAATTTGGTGACTCAGGCTTAATAACTATTCACTTAGTTCCTTAATACACTGCCAAAATACTAACTGTAAATCGGCAAAAGCAGGGAATGAAAACTAACTTAAATTTTTGCAATTTTAAAATGTTGAATGTACTCCAGATTTTGGCTTTTTGCATGTAAGTGTGTAGCCCTAGCAATACAATCAGCTGCAATGATACTAATACACTCTATTTTGAATGCTGGAAAGCCTGTGCAAAGAAATACCTTGTAATACTAAAGAAAAACTGTCAATCATAAACTCTTGAACAAAATTCTTTGGCAGAACTTAGAATATACTTCAATGAATAACGAGACATTAAATCTACAACTTGTCACGTGGTGCACACTATGATTTCAGGTGCCTCAGTATTTGATTAAGCTCTTCTTCAAGCTTCTACAAGGAAGAAAAATAGCAAAATAAGATTAACGATCTGCTACGCCCTGGTTTGCATGAATTCTATTACAGACTCATTTATTGCAGTTTATCCAATCACAGTAGTGTGGTTTATAGTGACAACGATACCTAGGAACAGCCATGTCCCAAGCAGGGAGTCACACTCAGTACAAGTAAATGTGATCTGTAGGAGGAATATGAATTAAATGAGAACAAAGCTTCAAGGTTAATAAACTAGATTTTCATCACATTAAATATTAATTTAAATAACTGTATTTAGAACTGATTGATCATAAATGGGAACTGTGGAAGAAATGCTTTGCAAAAATTTTTTGCTCTTACAACTTGTCTAATTTGCTGTCTTTTCCAGGAAATATTCTGACTGACTTAAAGGATTGAACATTGGTACATACAGAAAAATATTTCACTGACAAGCCTCAAAAAATTTTTTTGACTAGACCTGCAATCTCTAGACATTCCTCCTCTCACAAAGTAAAGAAAGTTTTATAAAATCCAAACTTCAGATATGGAACAAACGTGTATTTGCTAAGCCTTGCTTTTATTCCAACACTTTTTCTTGCATTTAATTTCTCATTTGCATCTTTGCTACAGGAATCTTTTCCTCACATTCTTTACTTAACTTGTCTAATGAATAAATCATACTATACAAATAACAGCATCTGCATCATAATGAATGCCAATGCAGACATTGAAAATTATTTTTGCTACATTAATTTTCAAATAATCTTTCAAAAACTGCTGAAAAGATGTATGAAAATCTATCCACATGCACAAACAGGAACAAATCTCTGTAACAACTGAATTTGTCTCTGCAAGGAAATATATGTTAGAATAGCAAGGACAATGTGAAATTTCCATTACTCTGTAATAGTTGTACCACCCTTCTGCCACAATATAATTCCTAAATCCATAAGCATGCAGGTTTTCATATTCCTTGCTGTTAGTGACTTTTTGAATTACTAAAACTGAGGGACTCAGTCCTAAGTTTTACATTATTAATTTCATCACATAAATTAATTTAGGATTCACTGTTTAACATTAGAGGCTACATGCAATGCTCGGTAAATCATATAGTAACTGTTGAAGCAGAAATCTACCAGTCAGATTTTCCTCATCATGCAGTCAAGGTGAACAGTAGCTTGTATTTTTTCTGTGTCAGTGACTAAGATATTGTAGGCCTCTTTTTTCACATTTGAAAGCGACCAAAAGGATCAGACTGAGTTAAATGGTGAAAACTGATGAGGTTCCTGAAAGACCAAGTTACATTTTAAGAACAAGCTAACATCATGGACAGAACTGTGTGTGAGAGCTCTTTGTCTTGGTATATACCTTCTTCTTCCTTTCTTTGCTATAAAAGATATAATTTTGCAGTTTCAAAAGTTTTAACGTGAGATTTAATGCTCAAGGTGTAATTGAGCATTATATAAATATTGCATACATAAAATAAAAAATATTCATCCATTCTTAGTTTTATTTTTAATTGATATCCATCCTCTGCTTTTGTGTTTTAATGTGTGCATCCTCTTAATGGAAACACAAAATTAATAGTAATTTCTTTCAGTAAGTATTTGTTGTTCACTCTATCAGTGAGTTTACAGCAATACTTTGGTGAGTACAAATACTAAAATCATCCCTATACCTGGGAACAAAAACGTTATTTGATTGGGTTAAACCAATTTACAGTCTGTGTTTCAAAGCTTTGAAACTACTGTTCCCCCAAACTTTCAGGAAAGATGAAAAAGGCAATAAAAATCACATGCCTCTGCTGTTTAAGAAAGTGATATAGTTTTCATCTTCTTTACTCATCTAATCCCCTACCTCAAATATTGGCATAGGTAATGAAATGAAAAATATTTAAGCAATTGCTGTTCTGAATGCAAGTAATGCCTCCTTTTTGAAATATATGGTGTAAATTTGTTCTGTATTTTAAATTTAGACTTTGAAAAGATGCTTCAAAAGATAGAAGCATACTCAAATTACGTCTATACTTAGAAGCTGAGATTGAGATGAGGAAGGACAGTTCTACAATCACAGAAAAATATGAATAAATTATATGGAATCTGAAAACTTCTTGTCCTGTTACACATGCATATCTCATTTATCATTAGTAGAACTGCACAGATGCACAAAAATTCAACAGGATGGCCAGAAGATAGATCACATTCATTTCATAGACTGTGACCCAATTTCTGAAAGTCACTGGCAGAGAAAACATATAATTTCCAGTTGATGAGTCTCACCAGATTACTACTCAGAATCAGAGAGCAGAGACAGCTGGGGTTAGGGAGACAGCAGAGGGACAGGTGCAGCCTCGTGCTAACAGCTCACCCAAAATGAAGCTGCATTACACTACCTGCTAGTTATCATACTTGCAAGTCTATCCTCTCTGTTCATGCCCGCGGGGTGAGGGCACAGCTTGCACCAAGGCTGTTTCACCTCCACCTTTCTTTGAGTCTTTTACCTGTCTTCTGCTTGTGAAAGAATGTCTATTTGAAATAGGAAAAATAATTTTTAAACGGTAGCATTCTATCATAAGAGTGAGAGAGAATAAAAAATTCCACCTGTCTCCTATTGCCTTTCATAAAATTCAATGCGTAGAATCCTAAAACCACTTAGGCTGGAAAACAGCTTTAAAATCAAGTCCAACCATTAACCTTATAGTGACATGTCCATCACTAAGCCATGTCCCTAAGTGCCACATCTGCACCTCCTCTAAATACCTCCAGGGATCATGAATCAACCACTTTCATAGGCAGCCAATTCCAGTGCCTGACAACCTTTTTGGCAAAGAAATTTCAGCAATAGTCTCATTTAATTTACCTGGTTTGCTCATTCTTATTTATCTGTATCCATATTCTCAAACCCAT
This sequence comes from Corvus brachyrhynchos, assembly GCF_000691975.1. Lineage (NCBI taxonomy): Eukaryota > Metazoa > Chordata > Aves > Passeriformes > Corvidae > Corvus > Corvus brachyrhynchos. Next base: position 20,921,151 of record NW_008239110.1, read on the forward strand.
TCTTAATTGGTTTAATGTACTTGATAGCCTCAGTTATTGAATTAGTTTGTTTCAATTTGAGCACGACTTTTTAGATGAAAAACATACACTAAGATCTTAAAGATTAGCAGGGAAGAATTTTTTACTCATAGCAAACCCTGACAAACAATCACATCCTGCTTTATGCTCCCAAGCTATGAACTGTTCTTGGTCCTACTTAAAATAGTCAAATTACTTCTGTATATCTATTTCTTTCAAATCACTACTCCTCACAATGTGAGAAACTGCTCCTTTTTAGATCCTCCTTTGCTCTACTCAAACACAGTATAAGGATGACAACTCTACCTTAGAGTTTCCTTTCCTTTGCTACCTCTAAACACATCTTTCAAATTGCTACAGTGAAACCCCATCAATCTTTGCTTAGAAAACATTATCTTCCCCTGCTTTTGAGGTTTCATGCAGTACTTTTTTCCAAAAACCCTCCAACTCATTTATGATGAGACATTTCTTTAGATAGCCATGGTGTTAAAAGTTACAGAAATCTTAATTATAGTTTTCACTTTTCTGTTATTTCCTCCTATTAATTTTTCCATTAATAATTTTATGAGATTATAAAAAATGGCAGTGAAAGGAAAGAAACCCAAATTTTCCAAGAGTAGCCAAGAGATAGAGAGACAGTTTGAAGTGAAGTTAGTCTTAATATTGAATGCAAATACTAAGTCAAACTCAGCAGAGTTTTTCTGGATCAATGGTGAGACACAAAGGCAAAATTCAAATCACCTTGCCCCCAGCTACCCCTTTTTCCCCTGGCTCAGCTTCACTTCTTCACTCCCAGTTCCTTTACCCCACAGTGGTGCAGCATGTATTTCTGTTTCTCTGCTGTAAGTTTGAGGCCAACACTTCACAGTGCTCCTTGCTAGGTACCAGATTAAAAGATGCTCCACTTTTTATTGGGCCAAAGATGAGAGCAGAATGCAGACAAGGCTGCCTAAAAGTGGGTATCCTTCCAGGACTTTTCCTTGTCACATTTCAAAGGCTAACAGACAATGGAGATGTTACAGATCTCTAGTTCCTTTTGAAACAATCAAAACCACAACAACCTTTTACAAAACTCAAACAGCCTAAATATTGAAACTTTGAGGTACAAGTCAGAACATGAGTGCAAGGGAAGTCCTGGGCACTTCAGAGACTCACCTGCACCTCATACTGTTGTGATTAACTAAAAAAACATATTTCCATTTACGTATTTCCAAAAACACAACTAACAAAATTTTAAAAGCTTAAGCTTTAAACCTTAAGAATGTGAATGGCATGGGTCACTTCTGTTGAGTTTAATTTCTATGAACAGTGCTTCTCCTTTGGCAGTGTAACAGTGGAAATGGGAAGCAGAGCCAGCTAATCTATACATCTGATTTAGGCAGTGAGGAAAACGTGCTGAGAGCCATCAATAAAAGTATCACAGAAACAACTTTCCTGCTCAAGCATGAATATACACAAACCAGTTACTACAAGTAACTAAAAGGTACCTCAGGTAGCTGAAAGTCAGGGCTGTGGCTGCATAACTGCCTGGTTTGAATGTATTTGATCAGCCTTTACAGTATCAGACCCATTAAAGAACAACACACCTAGATCAGGCAAGTCAAAAGGTTCATCTGAGTCCTCATGGCCCAAAGGGACTAGCACAGCAGGAAACAGTCCCAAATCCCAATCCAGAGAAAGATCTCTCAGTGAAGCTGCCACCACAACTTTGTCTCTTCCCAAGGATTAGTCTGTAGACCAGGAAATTGTCATGACGTGCACACACACACACTCGTAATACCTAACAGTACAATATTGATAACCTACCTAACAGTTCTTCTTTTCCATAATTATCAGATTATTATTAAGGACACAATACAACTAAGAAATAGATGAACATGAAATAAGAGTTATTTTTCTCCCCTGACACTCATTTGCAGCCCTCATAGCAAATCCTTTAGCAAACACTGAATGCCTTTCAATTTCAGTTGAAGTAAACAGAAAAAAGAGTGCTTCTCTGCTGGATGGGGAGCTTTTCCAAATTAGTTTAAAGACAATATGGGGACAGACCTCATTTTCAGTGAGAATCCACTGTCAAGAAGTCCTGAAGATGACTTTGTTCTTGCACTTGAATTTTACAATGCCAGTGTAGTTAATTTCATAGTAAGTCCTTCAAATACATTCCTCAGCAATGCAAATAAGTGCTGTTGCTCTACCATACTGTCTCATTAGATCAAATCACATGATACAGCATTAGAAGGGCTTCCTGCTTTGCTTGGCTCATTTTTTATTAGCCAATTCCTTCCACAAAAGCTAAAACAGTGCTGTTACAGATATTCTTCGCTCAATTTTAATGATCATTCATCTTCAGGCTTAAAAATACACATTTCAAAAAGCTTCTCTGGAGCTTAAAATTTTAATTTGTTGGACTAATTGATAACTATGGTTAGAGCTGTGTTGTGTGAAAACTTCAGGAAATGCCAAATTGAATCTCACTGCTTATGTTTTCATATAAAGTACCAATCGTAACTTAATACTTCGAAAACTGTGTATAAATCCCAGTCTTTACTCTTCTAAAGGCAAAAAGAGGAGTTTTAAGTTTTGTTAAGAAGAAGCAACAATAGTTTCATGACAAATCCCACAATGCATCAGATAATTAATTTGGCACTGGATTAATGAAGCACTATTTATGTCTGTAACCAGCTCAGTACATCTCTATCAAACTACAGACATGACTTAAGTTTTATTTGAGTATATTGTGTGCAGTAAGTCTAATATTTCTATTTCATAGAAATCAGTTTCAGACATTTCCTCTGGCTGAAACAGCAGGTACTGTGCTACCCTTCTGTTCTGGCCAAAGAAGCTGGGTGGTTGCCTTTGGACACCACTCACACTTCTGCAGCTGACCACTACCATGCTGAGATTCATCCTCAACGGTGTACAGATGATGAGGATCCTTTTTTAACTTTATGAAATACTGCTCAGAGAAAGCTGACATATTCTACACTCCAGGGCTGTACAGGCATAGGTTAAAAGGCTGGATTTTTAAACAAAATAAGTTTCAAACCCATGTGTTACCTTAGCCAGATGAGTATTGATCCATTTTGTGAAAGTCCGTTTCTGCACTGACTCTTGCTCATCTGAGAATAAAAGGAAATCAGTTTGATTAGACATCACTGGATACACTCAGATTTACATGATGGAAAAGTAAAATTCCCTATTGACAACAAATGCATTCTGCCCTTGCCAGAAATTACTCTATATTTTATTGTGACAGTCAATTTTGCTTCCAAATACTCATAAAAAATACTTCATATTATTACAATAATGTTCTGATAATTGACTATTTGAAGAGTTTCATGGCAAAGTTCAAGTCTTAACAAGCCAATAACAAGAAAGACACCATTTAAAATCTGAATGTCGAGATAAATCTGAGTTCTAAGTCCATACTATACTTACCCAAGGTCTGAGCACCTAGAACTTCTCCATACTTTTTAACTAGAATCTATAGGTAGATTTTAGGTAGATCTATAAGCTTTTAGGTAGAAAGTCAGCTAGGGACTTAGAACACGTCTCCAACAGCCAAGCTGCTTTTAGGTAGAAAGTCAGCTAGGGACTTAGAAAAAATACTCTTAGCGTGTCTATTTGAAAATGTTTAGAATGTTGAATTAAAGACTTGAAATTGTATTATCAAACTTATCTGTCCTCTGGGAGATCCTACCAGGAAGGAGCCATTAGTTAGCTCAGGCAGTTTCTCCACCACTACTTACCACCTCCCTTAGTCCTGTCTCAAAGCACTTGTCTGATTTATAGTGAATTTCCCTGACTGTCACATCATCCCTGCGGGACAGCTGCCAGATGCACAGATAAAAATAGCTCCCAAATGAGCTCCTCCAGCTTCAGCAGCAAGGGTCACAGCGGTGGAGGGAAGAGCATCACAGCACTATAAGCAATCCACAAAGTCCTGTCCCCTCCTTGTGGGTAATCAGTTTTGACACATGGAGTAATTTCTCAACAGAGATATTCAAGTATTTCTGACAGAGATTTTTCTTTCAAAAATAGGAGGAAATATCTATTTCATGGAAAACCAAATCATGTTATTACTGTCATCAGCTCTGAATGAGCACCTTCATTTCCCAAAAGAAAATTCAAATAAATACAATTGCTGTTAAATATTTACTTTCTGTAAGAATATGTGCATATCCCAAAATCTACAGATGGAGTATCTAATTTTAACTACTGCATTTGCCAATGACTTGTGCAGCACTGAATAGCATTTTTCCTATTCCACATCTGTAAAATTAAAATGGAATATTCCTTAATACGCATTAACATTCTGGAATAGCAACTTCTAAGCTTGTTGCATTACTAACAATAAGCTCCCTGACTTACACTCATGCAATGCTGCTTCACAATGAGGGTACATAAAGATAGAAATCACCACACAAAATTCGTAGGTCAAAATGTTATCGTCAGTGGGACAGTGATAGCTCCCTGACCATATACAAGTTCCCAAAAAGTGTCTGTGCATTATAATTCAGGGATATTTTCTTTATATATAAATAGTATCTCACATATAAGAAATATCAAAGGAAAAAAAGATATCTACACTGTCCAGAATCTATTGCTAGACTGTCATACTTTATGCCTAAGAAAGTAATGTTGCATTCTTTATTTTCCTTTTGTATCATTGGGCAGGTGACCTTATGTAAGTTTTAAAAATGTATTACATTCTCAGAATCTACTTGCTGCACTCATGGGCAAGTTATGAAAAATATCACTATGATACTGCACCATGCTTCATTCCACACTGACTATTTTTGGCAGGAAGGTGTCTTGACTTTGTATGTGACAATTGTTTCTACATTCTGAAAAACAGACTTCTCACTGCATGGTTCCTAAGCATGAAAAAGATGCCTTCCTTTTGACACACAGTAAATGTCAGCTATGCTCTGAAATTACATATAGAGGCAGCCAAATAAATTTCCATGGAAGTACTTGCACACTTCTATTGGGTTGTGTGTGAATAGGTGTAGGGATAGAGATCAACACACATAGAATTAGTCCAGTTCTGCCTCTCTTCACACCTCTGTAACTTAAAAAACTCCCCAGCAACTCTGAGACAACAAGGGCATGCCAAAAGAAATAAACCAGGCCTTCAGAAGTCAAACTTCTCATCAAAGAAATGAACAAAAATGATTCCCTAATTTGTTGTTCCAGTGCATCTTGATTATTTAAGAAACAGCCTTCTGACAAAAACTGGAAATCAAAGAACCAGCTTCCTGCTCCTAAAAAGACACTTTACCAGCAGAAGTCATACACAGTTTCAGTCATATCAACAAACAGCAGAAATAGCCTTTCTACATAACCCGTTTCAAGGGAAATTATGTGAGCAATACATTCCTTACAAGCCAAACTGGAACTACTAAGCAATAAAGTTTCCTTGGTTCTAGCACTTATTTTGCATAGGCTTAAAAGGAACAGATTGTACCACTGTAAAATCCATGTCTGAACACAATACAAGCAGCGCATTGATTTTAAAAATTCCATTGTAAATATGCTTTGTACAAATTTACCTGGAAGCAATTGCGTTGACTAAATTCTCTGCACAGGTACTGCTTATCTATACCCACAAGACGTGTGTGTCACACAGGTCCTTACGCTCTCCCCACCTGCAAGGACTGTCAGCTCCGTACTCGCACCACTTACCCTGCTGGCACTGAAAGAATTCAGGAAGCACATTCAATGACACAACATTTCTGCCACCAGCACCTTTATAGCGAGCCATAGGCACTGCTGCTGCTGCTGCTGCTGTGGATGCTGCTGCGGCTTCTACCCCTCTCTCAGTGCAGAGTTTCTTTAGAATACAGCCAGAAGTAATTTTTCAACAATGATCCAATTTCTTTCCCTCACTGGAAATGCAGGCCTCTTACAAAAATCCCTCCACCATCTCTTATCAGAGAATTCACATGAAGCCAAACCTTAAAAACATCCTTATATGTTCTTGCAGAGCTGCAACAGCCAGACAAAGCCAGCTGTATTGGAAGCAGCAGTTCTGCTGGTCTCACTGCCATCATCCTTCTCCACTGTTTTTCTGTGGAAAGATTTTATTATCCCAGCACCAGCCAATCCGCTAGCAGAAATCTCTGATGTCAAGAGCTTGAATAATTCATCCAGGGACTGTGACAACCCAACTACACTGCTGATATCCTAAAGCAAAAAGATGTGTGGCTGCAAAAAATGATGCGGCTTTCTCACCAGTGCTTTTGTAACAATATAGTGCTCAGTAAGTAAAAATGGTTGAATGGCACAGACCTTCTTCTCTAGGTCACACATATAAAGGAAAACAGCTCTTAAAAACAACTAGTTGGGTTCACTGCATACTCTAGCGAGACAGGAATGTCCTTCAGCTTTGCAACTGAAAAGTGGAAGCAACAGCAAACCACGAATCTGAACAGACATGTAGGCCACTTAGCTTTGAATAATGCATTTGATCTGTGGTACCAAGGGGCATGAAACATATGTAAGGATGCTGAGAATTTTTGGAGTGTGCCTAGATCAGCCTGAAACACTCAAATTTCTGATAATATGCAGTACTTTCGATTTCATTAAATCAGAGCACCAGAGCATTTGAACAGATTTTTTTTCCTCTGGTAAAATGAAGGCAGATATGAAACTTTTTTTGTGGAGATTCATATGTTGTTCCCCTACAGGGGCCAACAGAGTAGTAAACACTATTGAAATGAGAAAAAAAAGGCTTTTATTATGCCATTACTGTAAATGTATCATTATAGAGGTCAAATTAAAATTTCTGTTTCTGTAAAACACAATGACTCTGACAATATCATTCTGCATCTGAAAGAAACATCACAAGAAAGATACCTTTAATCAAGTATCTTCTCTTAATTGGCTGGAAATATCTTCATATTTTTACAAACCTTTTTGCTACTAAAGCATCAGCAACAGACTGCTTTTCTACAATAATTTTTTGATTAGGCAAAAAAAGACAAATGTAACTGGTTATATTTACTTTAAAACATTTAGAAAAAATTATTTGGATTAAGAACACAACCAACTATGCATCTTCAGACAGTTATGAGTATGTTGATGGAATGTTCATCATGCATACTTTTTCTAAGGTCTGCTATCATGCTGACAGGTGTGTACTGTGCAGCAGCAGATGGCACATCAAGCACCTGGTGCTTGGGGATGGGACAGCGCAGGGTGGCAAATACTGGGTTCTGCTTCAAGGCAACACAAGAAGGAGGCTCATGGACAGAGTGAGAGTCACAACAGAGTCAAGTTCACACATTTCTAATAAAAGCATCTTGATTGATTCTCACAGGCTGAATAACATGAAGATTTGTTTTTTCTTGCTTTAGTGAAATTAAAGTTCCTCACAGCTCCTCATTTTCAGTGTCCTTTTTTTGTTTCTTTGGTTTTGATAGTTCTTCACTAAGAACACCGAAGAACTTTTTGTTTTACTTTGTTTTCCAGATTTTTGTTGTACTGCTAAATCAACATAGAAGTATAGAAAAGTGTGCCAAAACAGCTGCAGAGTTTCAATGTCACTTGAGAACACAACACAGCACAGAAAGCAGAGGACAGTACCTCACTGGAAATTTTTTTTGATGAGGAGTATGGCATACATTCTCTAAAGCTTTCAATAAGTTATGTTATATAACAATTTCTATCTTCATTAAGGACAGCTTTAACTTAAAGCAGCTGTAGAAAAGCTTGCAGAGTGAAAGCAATAATGTGGGGACACTGCCTATGAAAAGGGGCAGTATTTTAAGCTACATCATCTAATCTACGTTTCCCTAACAGGTGGATTACCCCAGTTAGTAATACTGCACAGGGCAATGCAACTTCATTTCTTGTCCTTTAAATCTCCAGTTGATGTTTTTTATGGGACAATTCCAGGAAAGTTTTGTTTTTTTAAAAAAGAAATCAACAAACAAATTAAATTCGGTGGTAGCTCTAAAGTTTATATATTTTTTCTAAGCTGCTAGGTTTGATAGTACCTCTATAGACTTTAGGATGAAAGAAAGGATGAAAGCAAAGAGGGAAAAATTGTTTTCAGCAGCCATTCCTACTCAGTTGACAATAAGACTTAGCAGTACTGATACAAAGAATGAGAATATATATTTTAAATGCCTTATGAATTTATCTTTTTTTTTAATATATTTTAAGGAGGAAGACAGGATTTGTCAAAGTGCAGCTCTTGGTTATGTGCTTCTACTGAACGTGCTTTATCAGAGATGGTGAGATGGTCACAGTAACAAGACCATTTATCTAAATTTCCATGATTTGGGATCTAGGTCTACACATCACTCATAGCCTGCTCCACCACTGAGCACCACTCTGGTCCCCATCAGTTTCTGAAGGAAGAAAATCCACGCACAAGGGCTAGAAGGCAACCAGTCATCCTTGGCCAAACCCCTACTAGAGAAAATTATGGGGGTCAGCTCTCAGGGGTTTGCACAATTTACAGGTAACCTCAGTACAGTCCTTAGGGAGCCAAACGTTTTATGTCATTTGGAAGAGTGGAAATAGAGAAAACCCACACACATACTGGTGGAATAACTAGAGGAAACTGAAGTATGGAGAAGCAGGCTCACATCTGCAGCAGCACTGCCTGCTGCATCACGTGCTGCTGCACAGCAGCCGGCACACAGCTGAGGACTTTCTGCTCTTACCGTCTGAAATGTATTTACCAAATATGTTATTTTAAAGTTAAACATTTCTTATTGATTTCCTGCACTTCTAAGAGATAGAAAGTGTCCACCTAGCCACTATTTAGAAAGATATAAAGAATTATTCCATTTATAATCCAAAGAAGGTTGCATTTAAAAAAAATATCTGGTTAGAATAAAGTACAAACTGAACAAATCAATGTGTCTTCTTTTGTTCTCAGTCAATTTATTGCAAACACAATCAGCAATCAGGCTCTCTGGAAGCACATGCTGTGGACTGTGCAAGCAGATTAATTTTTTGAAATCTGGGGAACCAAAAATTTAGCCAGCACCAGAGAGTGTGTGCTTTAACTCAGGCTGTTGGCTCCACCTCACAGCAGCACTTAGACTGTCACAGCATATGTTTATACTGTGGGACTTGGGAGACTTCCAGTCCTTAAATCCAAGGTAAGGCCCTGTTGTGCCCATATTCTCATGACCATGTCAAATGTTCCTGAGCCATCCAGACTCACATTATCCCCCACTTTCCTGCACTCTGGTTTTCAGAGGAAGGAACAGAGCATGAACACAGCACTGTGCAGTGATTTAATCTTGATTCTTAGAAGCCAGGACATGGTCTGGACATCTCTGCACTGCCCCTAACTGCTCTTCACTTTGATCAGAAGGGCTTCCCTTGTTGTTCAGAGAAACTAATGAGAACAACATGATTTCTGCAGTGGATTGGAAGATATGTCCAAAATGTCATTTTTTTGACTCTGTGCATCATTCCCATTTCCTTGCAGTACACTTGCTCCTATTTTTTCTTTTGAGTGACTAAAAATAAACCAAACAGAAATTAAATTGCTATGCACCATAATTTGCCTGTATGGGATGCATTTTGATCTTCTGCACATGTAGAAGCAGAATGCATCCATAACTAATCAATGAATATATTTGCATTTTATGTTTACTGTGTATTTGCCTGTGCTGCTGCACTACTATTTTCATCTCCACTGACTGCTGTGTTAATCTCCATGTGATGTAAACATGTTACTCATATATGAATCACTTTCATAGTATCTGCACTCAACTGAATACAGTCAGAAATTAAAACATCACCATTTAGAAAACCATTATAGGCACATTTAATTAATTTTTAAAAGCAGCACCCTGAAGAAGATATTAACAAAAATCAGGATACTCAACATTTGAGTTAATCATGTGTAATGGTTTCAGCTCGTCTGAAAGATTGAGGATTTGCTGCTCTGCAGGTGTCTGTTTACTCACCAGTTTGGCACAGGTGACAGTGAACTTAAGTGTTCATACACACATATCTTTTCCTGCACCAACAGGTAAGGTGAAAACAGCTTGACATAACTGATCACACTCAACTTGACATTTATTCTTATAATTATTTTCCTTAATTATATACTTAAAGAGATGGTTTGAATGGTGAAAAATCAAATAGAAATCTAGAAAATCCAGTGAATTTCATTAATAAGAATAACTATCCTACATAGCACTCCTATTTCAATGTATTCATGCTGGTAAGTAGGCGCACCAGTTTAAAAATTGATTTTTCCTAAAGACTTTAGTATTTAAGTACATTGATGAAAAATCATTCTCTTGTCTATAAAATACCTACTACAGTAGCATCTGCAATGACCATAATTAAAAAAAAAAAAAGGTCCTAAACAAATATACTGGGGGTTTTGTTACAGCTCATTGCAGCTCTGCATCTGGCATCATGTTGTCATTTACGTGTTTTACAGACATTCTTTCTACTGACATGAAAAGCTTGTACGTTATAACCTCTGTGTGCTGTTGGTCCACTCCCTTAGAGCTTTTAATAAAGTCAGGTTTAAAAAAAACACATATCCCTCATTGAAAAGAAGTCCAATTTTTAACAGAAGTCTTAAAGACAAGCAGTATTCACATCAAATCATTTAAAGAAAATAATTTAAAGAATATATTTTAAAATGTTGATAATATATCTATAGGTAATCTAGATCAGTACCAGTATGTCTACAAGTATCTTTATTAGTTAGGGCTTTAAGCAGTCATTCTGCCGTCAAGAAAGGTACTTAAAAAGCAGTTATACAAAAATACCTGCGAGATCAGATTGAAGGTAGCAGATCTATGAAAATGGAAAGCACAGGCTCTGATTCCATCTTTTTTGCACACTGTATGGCACTTACATGACCTCTTAAAACAATGGAGAGTCTTGCTTTCCTGAAGCCAATCTTGTCAGGCAGGAAAATTACTGTAACAGTCATCACTGATTTGCAGTAGATTTGCTAATATTGTCTGACATTAATAGGACTGCTCATAACATTATGCACTACAACCTTTGAGAGAGACTTGTGCAAAAATGTTAGAACTGAATTGGAATTTTGAATATTTAATGTTTCTCTGTCATAAGACACAGAAATGTAAATGCAGTGCAGCAAATGCACTGCTTGGAGCAAACTTTTACTACCAGTAGTAAAATTACCATTTTTCTATGCCTACAGTGAATTCAATTGCCTAAGAACAGTGGAAAAATTTGGCTTGGATATGGAAAAGGTCAGAATCTATTGAAATAAATCAAAACTAAAGGAGACATACTGAGCACATGCTGTCCAATGGATTAAATCAGGATATAAGGATTCTTTACTATAGTGGTATTTTTAATATGTTGTTCATTAGTTCAGAATATTCACCAATAATTATATTAAACATTTCTATTTGTTTATAGTAACAAATCTAGTAATAATTCTAATATGAATAAAAGAGACTAGAACAAAACAACAGAGCACCTCAAAATCAGTAAAAAAATAGACATGGTAGTAATGGGTAAAGCAATACTAAATTTTGTGGTACCAAAAAATATATCCTGCTATGTTGTAAGATGAAAAACAGCACATCACATAGAAAGGAAGCAAGCTGTCCAACAAACACCAGGCAGCACTTTGAGATGCTAACTATCCAAAAGTGAGGGATTTTCAAGGAAATCAATTTGGGCAATGTCTCGAACAGAAACTGATTTCCCTGCAAATGACAATTACTTGTGTGATCCTCATTCTTGCAGTCTCTCTGCAGTGTGTCCTACATGACGCACGAACATCTTGGAAAAATGCACGACTTTGGCCACTGTTTCTGATACAGTCCATTCACAACCAGTGAATTCTTTTCATGAAAGCTGAATAAGATCAACCATTTTGAACCTCAACCACTTTTATTCTCAAGTTTAATAACCAAATAGCCCACTGAGAGCATCAAATGGCCTAAATGTTCAATAAGCCCCCAAAGTGATCAGTCATAAATTGGTCTATGGTGTTCAGTTCAGCCAGCCGAAGGTAAAAGAGGCTGCTAAAACTTCAAGGCAGACTCGTGAGCTACAAAGTGTAATTCTGTTAGGATTTGTTTCAGTAAAAACTTCATTCCTACAGACAACTCTGTTATGGTACCTAAGTGCTATCTAGGCCTGGAAGATTGTGTGATTGCTCAAGCATGGAAAGATAAACAAAGCTAGTAAAGAAACTACCTGATTAAGTGCTACAGACAGCGAAGAACTACAAACAAGCTTACGACTTAGGGCAAACAATGCTTTAACAAGCCACTGGAAATAAAATTATTTTTTGTCAATCCATCTACAAGCTATTTGTGATGCAAAGAGTCTTAATTTTAGATTGGCTGCTCCTTCCCTTTTTTCTCAGTATATGAATGAATAAGCAGGACCTTCAGAGTCACACATTTGGCAAGAAGAAGAGCTCTAGATATCTCTGAAAAAGTGTATCCTAATTTGTCCAAATTACAAGCCTTTTCAAATTCTCACATACACTTGAATTTTAGCACTTAGACTCTCCAACAACCCACCTTCACAGCCTTGATGAAACACTCATCAGACTGCACAAAAACTGTTCCCACAAAGAGTGGTTGAACGTGCTTCAGCTTGGGGAATACAGGAAAAAAACTTTTTTTACTGCCCATAACTGTTTCAGCTTCAAATAATCCTATAAAGAAGCTGCATGCTCAACATCTATCCCCACCTTCCCTCTCATCCCTATGATGGCAGCTGGATGTAGTTCTCTGCTTCAGGCACAGACAGGACAAAAGCTGGGCTAAAGGGAGGAATCTGAGGAGGAAAGAAGAAAGGTGTGAATTATCTAGATAATTCTAGTACCCAGAAGGTGGGAAAAACCTCTGACTGGCATCTGGAAAAGTGAAAGAAACAGGCTGAATCTGCTTGTGCTGTCCTGGAGAGCATGACACTACTGTCCTTGCCAAGACAACTCAGAAGTTATATATTCCAACTGTAATCATGTCCATACAAACTTTATTTTCTCCTCTTTCACACATATGATAAGATCAGTCTTTAATTACATAACCACATGGGTTTTAATTACATGCTTGCTACCATTTTTTGTGCGTGAAGGGAAAATCATCAATTAATAAATTGTGGGATTTTATTTTTTCATTGTTTACAATAATGTTGCTCTCCCTGTCAGACCTAATGATTAAGCATGTGACTTTGCAACTCTTGCACTATTTCTGTAACTATTTCTTCTCTTTGATACAAAAAGTAATGGGGGAGGCAAAATTAAGTTCACAAAAAAAAAACCCATAAAAAAAATCCTTGAAGCCCAATGTTTTGAAGAGAAAAATATTTTTAAAAATGGCTACAATGTGAATGAAGACAATTCAGTCTCTGAAACCAAGTATAAGGAATGATGGACTTCATCATACATCAAAATCAGAGTCTGTTCTCTGAACATCATTTCACCCCAAAATCCTAGGATATAGCTCATAATCAACAACGATGCGTGTTCACTTACAAGTTTCAGCCATTCGGATACTACACCAGCTTGCTCAATGGAACTGCATTGATCTGAACAGAATTACTCTGGCAAAAAAAAACATTATTCAAACTGAAATGTCTAAGACTTGAATAGTATTTTCAAAGGTGATTTGACATTCTTCAGTGGAACATCACAAGAAGCAAGTAAGTGTAGAACAAAAGAGTATTGTCCTGACTGTGTTTGCCTTTGACAGTCCCTTCCATAGCAGCAAATCACAGACACCACTGTGCAGGCAACAGAATTTTTGTAGTGTCTATTATTACTTAAAAGGACAAAAAAAGCAAATCTGGGCCATTGTGTCAGCATAATGAAGTCCCTGAACTTGTTGAGGGGCAGCTAGGGTAGAATCCATGTCCTGGGAGAGGGACAGCAGCCTTCTGCCAACCTATGTCCTTGCCCCTCAACAGAAATTGAGCTTCAAAGTTTAGTGGGAGAGTTGGAAAGCAGGGTGCTGGCATGAAGGGAAAGGCAGCAGTGGTCTGCAAGCAAATAATTGTTCTTATCCTTAACAGCCAGGGGCAAGTGAGGCTTAACTTTAAGCATTTATGACACTTTGTGCTGGCCCTTCAGACAGAAGTGAGATGCTAACTTTGCTTTCAGACAATCATTTTTTAAAAGGCTTACTAGGCTACTATACTGTTATATCTGTTCCTTTTTTGTTCTTGGTAGCAATAAATGATTTTGTTTATCATTTATTTAAACATAACCATGATCTTATTCATCGTTTATGCCCTAATATTGCACCACGTAAAGTAACGCGAATTTTGCCACTGAAGGAAACAAGCATTTTTCACTGAGATTATACTTCAGATTGGCCATCATTTCTCATCTGAAATACAAAGGTACACTCTTTTTAATTCACTTTATGGCATATATATTTATAAGGAGGAAATATTTCCCTAGCACACAGAAAGTTTTGCTCTTACTGGGTCCTGTTGAATAAACTCCTGCATTTACCGCCTCCAAGCAAAAATTTTTTCCAGAAACAGTATTTTTGCAAGAAGCCTGAAAATCAGTTGATGTACTGGGTTCATCAAGTCTACAACTAATCACAGGAAGAATTTATTTATGTTCCCCTGTGGGAACACCATTCTTATTAAACTGACTGGACCTTGATTTGGACAGATATATTCTTCTATATAAGAAAAAGCAGAAAAAATTTCCTCATAGGAAATTTTACATGTACTGGACATCTAAAAATATATTAAAATTGTATGAGGAAGAAGAGATGACAAGCATATTCAGAGCAGGTTGTTCAATAAACAAAACAGAGCCAAAAACCCAACAACCATCAAAACAAAAAGAAACATTCAACAAAATGGATAAAGACAGTGATACCTCAAATTTGCCCAGGAACCATGCTGTGACTAAACACTGTTCACATTTAATACAGTCCTTGTCAAAATCAGCAGTTCTTTTTCATATTTTTAATCAAAAAAGCCTTCAAGGCTTCATCACAGCTTTTATATAAATGAATGACTGTCGCCTGTCTGCAGGGCCATCTGAAACACATCGAAGGGAAAGCCCACTCCAATGAAGGAACAGGCTGTCCTGCTAATGATAGTGCCAGAACTCAATCTGGAGTTTTTATTAAAAATTCCCCTACTAAGTCACTAGCACACAGATAACAACATCTAATGTGGGGGACTTTATGTAAATAGAATCCATGCCATGCATCACTTGCCCTGTAAGGAGAAGCTAAGGTATGGGGTCTGGTTCAGCCTGGGGCAGAAATGGCTTTGGGGGGACCTATCTGCAGCCCCCTTGCAGCTATAGGGAGGCCAGTAACAAGATGGTGTGGGTTCTTCAGCAGCGTGGTTGGAGGACAAGAGATGATGGGCAGAAGCTGAAACAAGAAATGTCTCAGGAAAGGGAATGCTTTCTTCCACAGAGGACTGTAGGGCAGTGGATCAGGTCACCTGTAATCTCTATGGAGATAAAGTCCTGAAAACCTGGTCTCAGCTGATCAAGCTGGAAGTTGAAAAACAGACCTCTTTAAAGCCTGAATTTTCCTATCAACCTATGGAAAATTTGCAAATAACTAGAGTAAAACCCAAAACCCAAAGAGGTTCACTCAGTTGATCAGGCAGCTGTACAATAACTGGAGAAACACATATAAGCATGCTGCTTTTCAGGAGACTCACCCAATACTGGCATAAGCGGTTATGAGATTGTTCACTCATCCATACTGAAAAACAGTACTCAGAACTGCACACATTTAGAAAGTTTCTGTTGAGAGTGGTATTTATTGAATCTCAGAAGCTTGAAATTTCTCAGGTCCATCTAATTTTCACATAGTACAAAGGTCCAAAATAATCCTAATTGATACTGACCAAGAATATCATTGCTTGATCTCCAGCCCTTGAACAGATAAACCTGATAGGTACATTCCAGAGTCCACAAAATTTCACTGCTAGTAGTTGAGGAAGTAACAATAATATTGGTCTCAAGCAGCACCTGTAAGATGATGCATTTTGATTTGCCACAAATTGTTAGAAAAAAAACCCTTTGTATTAATCCAATTCATAATCAATGAGAAAAATACAATATGAATACCAAAAATCCCACTTCCCTCAGCTCATTCATACCTTACACCAGAGAGAATATCAGGAGAAGCTCTGCAAGCTGAACATGCATTTTATAAGATTTTGTCTGTATTTATTCCAGTTGCCCAGACACAACTCCTGTGCAGAATGGGAAGGCATGAAATATACTGTACTAAATAGAAAGAAACCCTCTAACACAACTTCTAGACTAAATCAATCCATTTTATTCTTCTAGAACAGTATGCAAGTAGGTTCCCTTAAACCAAGGGTCTAATTCAAAGATGAAGTCAAATCAATGCTGACATAGTTTGTGCTTGTTTGGTTTGGGTTTTTTCCAAACATCTTTCTAATAAGTATATGCTGATTGCTACCAATGGCAGTGATGAGGCAGCTAATTACAAGTGCAGCAGACATTAGCAATGGTAACATATTCCAACAGGCACAATATGCTGTTTCTATCCATAGGCACAGAAACAGTAGCCTCATGAACTCAGAGAATTAAGTAGGTAGGAAGTTTATGTGCTGTAGGATTTCCATGTTTATGTGGGACAAGAAAACAGTGGAGCACATGAGTGTTCATTGTGGAGGTAAAATTTCTTCCCTAACTTCCGGTGAGCCTCTTAAACATGAGATGAATTACAAACTCAGACTTTTTCAATTTTATCTAAATTTGTCTCCTTCACAAGAAAATTGTTACAGAACCTCATTGTATTTGTTTAATCTAGTGGACTTGGAAGTCCTCAAATACAACATGTAAGCACATACCCCAGCACATAAGGATATGACAACTTGGCTGTGATAACTCCCTGCTATCCCATGCTTGGATTCATTAGGAAAGGGCAAGGATCGGAGAAGATAAAAGACATCACTCAGTTGACTTCTGTTCTGGCTGATCAAGTTCCAGGAGTCCGGGATACATATCACAGAACCATAGAATCAAAGAATGGTTTGGGTTGGTGACACTGAGCCGTGCCATAAATCAAGTCCCTCCTGATGGGAGAGAATTTTCTAAAAGTCCTTGCAAGGAGTTTCAAAGATAAACTGAGACTTTTCCTTTAGTTTCAATGCTGCCAGATAGTTGTTTATTAAGTCTTATCAGAGGAACAGAGCCACTAGCGTGACCCAGGTACAGCACAGAGCACAGAAAAGCAGGAGTGAAGGCTCTCTATCAAGATTTACACAGCCTTTTAAAGATATTTTAACCAATAGTTACTAAAAACGTACATTATTTTCACTTTCCTACCAATTATTCAGTAACACGACCAGGAACTGCTGAATTTTCTATCCAATCATTCCAAACTACTTTTACTGCAGAACATGGAGTAGTAGAAGAAGGAAAAGAAGGTTTAGAGAACAACAACAATCCTCCATTTTGATATTTTTTACTCTTATCTATTTACTACAAAGAGAAGCCCAAAGCCTCTAAATTTTTCACCCTGTGACAATCTTACATAGTAGTCTATCACCTAATTCACACCACTGTATTTTCTAGTTCTTGTCTGATCGTTGGTAATTTTTTCCAAGGTTGGAGGTTAAAACAGTGTTGCTCAGGTGGGTAAAAACCCTTAAAAACAGGCAGAGAAATATTCTCGGCACTCTGGGTTCCTACAGGCTGGGAAGGACCTTAAAGATACTCTTGTCCCACCCACCCTGCCATGGCAGGGACACCTTTCACTAGACCAGATTTCTCGGAGCTCCATCCAACCCGGCCTTGAACACTTCCAGGGATGGTGAGGCCATAACTTCTCTGGGCAACCTGGTTTCAGTGCCTCACCAACCTTATAGTAAATAATTGCTTCCTAATATCTAATCTAAATCTACTCTCCTTCAGCTTAAAGCCATTCCCTTGTCCTATCACACTACATGCTCTTGTGAGAAGTTCCTCTCCAGCTCTCTTGTAGCCCCTCTTTAGGTACTGGAAGGTCCCTGGAGCCTTCTCCTCTCCAAGCTGAACAGCTCCAACTCTCTCAGCCCATCTTCATAGCAGATGTGCTCTACCCCTCTCATCAATGTGGTGGCCTCCTCTGGACTCACTCCAACAGCTCCACATTTTTCTTGTGTTGTGGACTCTAGAGCTGGATGCAGCGCTCCAGGCAGGGTCTCACAAAGGCATGTTTCTTTTGATGCAGCCCAGGACACGTTAACTTAACTACAAATATTACTGCGGATTCCAACTTTCTTGTTCTCTTTACAAACTTTACTTCACTCTCAGTAGAAGCAACGGAAAGCATTTATTACTGTGTAATATCATACTTAACTGCCCTCACTTAGCATGAACAATATTATTACTGAAGCACAAAAAATGCAATGTTTTGTGAGAAGCATGTATCTTCTATGAAATAACCAGAAACATTCAATAAAGTCAAATAAAAGTGAAGATAAATGAAGTGAAACTAACTTTGGTATTTACTTTATAAAAAAGTCATTATTTACTTTTAAATGAAAGGATTAAATAGTAGCCTTCAGCTAGCAGCATAAAATGTCCCCTAAATTTTATACATATTACAGAAACATAGGGTAAAAACAACTAAGTAAAACTTTGTTAAAGTGATTATTGAGAAAACATTTTGGTTTGTTGTTAGTAGGCTCTTTTTCACTGTATCTAGGTATACATTTCTTCTTTTTGTTTTGTTTTTAATTACTATCGTATGAAAAAGAAAAAAAAATAGTTGTAAATCTAAACTATATATTGTGCTTGTTTAGTACAACTATTGTTTTATTCAGTACATTTAGCATGTACCTCTTTCTTTTCTGTGTCACTGTTTCATGATATACCTGAGGCTACCTTCTAGAAAGCTTACAAGCTCATGGCCTGATTGTGATTCCACACTGAGTCATTCCACTGACATCATCAGGACTGCATGAGAATAAATCAGAGCATGATGAGAACCACAGTGAGATGAGCTTGTTGGGGTCTACATCCAGCTGTAAAGCCAGTCTAAACAAAAGGAAAAATAGACCACACAGATTTAAACTTCACCATTCTTAATCAGGCTTTTTCATTTTGATCCTCCCTAGGATGCTTCTATTGTAGTCTCAAAATAGCAAAAAAATTATCATGAGAACCCACACAGACATGAAGTATGCTAATTTCAGTCAGTAAACAAAATCCTTGAGGACTCCTAAGAGCACTTGTCAGTTTTCTCTAAAGGTAACCAAAAAGCAAGCAGCAAAACGTGAAGACTGGGCTGTAGATCAGAAATGACGATAATGATGACGAACCTAGTGGAAGGTTTTAACCGCAGTTCAACAAAGATCACTACTCTCAAATATTTACTTATTATAAGTTGTAAATTCACTTTTCAAAACACACCAAGATCTGGGGGCTTAGGCAAAGTATCTTAACAGTTAAGATACATTATTGTAAAGCTGCCTCCCCAACCTGAAGTACAGACCTTGTACCAAGTCAGAGCAGTAACTGTGGATTTCAAAGGTTCCCATCCCTTCTGCTCCCACAGCAGTAGCCACTATCCTTACTCCACAGGGGAAGTAGCAGCCAGCTTGTGTTTTCAGGGCTCTGGCACAGGCAAAGGCAGCAGCACAGTGGTGACCTTGTTCCTGTACAGCAACGTGCTGCCTTTATTTTATGTGTGCCAACTTCACTCCTATTAAATGCACAACATTCTCAAGAGGTGTTAAAGAAGCACTGTTTGTATCTGCTGGTGCAGGAGGATGTAATGGAAACAGAAAGGGTAGTACAAGAGCTGAAATTCATTTCCTGTTAGAAATAAAGCTGCATGACCATATGCTGTAACTGAGAAGCAACTGTGGTGTTGGCTCATGAACACAACAAGTGACCCTAATTACAACACCAATAGGTATTTCCTACCAGGCTGCAGTAACCGATAAAACTCATTCTAAACTGAACCTTGCAATACAAGAACAACATTTGCCTCTTACTCTGCTTGTGAAAAGAAAGGGAGAAATAGCTGGCATTTCTCTGTTAACATTTATTCAAACAAAAGAAAAAGTAATCTGTCCAGCTCCTCTGCTGGTTTGGGTAAGAATGTGTACCTGGCCTATCAATCATCTCAGTGAAGATAACAAACTGGTTTCTTTCAGGTAACAAAGCAAAGTCTGTGACAGCCTAAGAGTTCTGATGCCCATTCTTCTTTGTGTGCATCCACTGAAGAAGAAGAGGCCTCAGGCCACTTAGAATTAATAGAAAAATATCTAAAAACCTACATAATGTCAGAAAAATAAAATTTTTGCTTGTGCTAATTCATACTATGTAGTATTATCAGCAGTTCAGGTATTAAGTTTTGCTAACTTCCATATAACTATTGTCTTTGCCAAGAAAAACAAGATAAACAATTATTATAGCACTTAGATTTTACTGACCAGCATGAAACCATATCCCAGGAAAAAATCCCATTAACAAAGAATGTATTACTGAGTGAAATTCTACCACCTCCAAACTCTGCTCCTTTTTTTTTTTATTATTATCATTGTGGTTTACACAATGAAAACAGATCCTTCACTCCTGAAGGGAGGCTGTACTCCAGACAAAGCACACAAGTGAAGAATTTACTTTGCGTGGCCTCTAGTAAATCCTCCTAGAAGCAACAAATTTGTAGCAGTACCCTGAGCATGGGGTTCAGGGATAACATCATGGAGAGTGCAACAAGGAGTGGATCGTGAGAGAGGCTGGACTTGGCAGCAGAGCTGGAAAAAGGACCAGGCATTGGGGGAAGGTGGGAGCTGGCCCTAAGAGGGATCAAACACTGTCAGCCTCCTCCAGGGAAGTCTTAACAGCAAGACCTGGATTCCTTCCCACCATTTCAGTGCTGTTTCACACCATGCTTATACAAACTCTTCCTGTATCAATTTGGGTATGTTTTTCTCATTATGACAATGTCTGCATTTAAAGACTGCACCTCTTAAATTTGAATTATTCCTCTAGTCTGGGAAAGCAATACTTCGTATTTGTGACAGAGTAGAAAAATTAAATGCTGTCTGGTCAACAAGCAAGCCCAAACAAGTCTTCCACAGCATACAGAGCTCACATACTTCACTCAGCTGCTTAATGGGACATAACATTCACTGCATTACAACAAACTGTTTAATGTTTTTCAGCTCACTTTGCTTTTATATCCTTGGCAATGATGTTTGACTACTGATATTACTTCATACCAGGAAACTAGAAAAACAGTAACGGAAATGATTACGTGCTACAACCTAGTAACCTATCTATGCCTCAAAACCTTACAGCTGCATATCACAGTATTTTCTAATTGTTTCGACAAAGGAATTATGCTTCCTGAAAGCTACTGAAGATCTGAAGTCCTTGATCGAAGTCCAAGAAGCCTTTATAAACTTCAGTGGGTACAGCTTGTGTCCTATCTGGAAAGAGTAACAGTGAAATGCTGTGAAAAACTCAGTTTCCCATTGCTATTCTGGAGTAGTCCAAACTTGCCGGCCAATTTGTCACACTGAGGAGAAGAGTATCAAAGAGTGATTCTGAAAACAAGTATCTGCAGATACCCTGAAGACCACTTGTCATTAGGGTTAAGAAAAAGAAGTAGGCCCTTTAGGCTCTCAGCAGATGGAAGACAACTCTGTCACCTTCACAGTGTAAAATAAAACTATTACACTAGTACTTTCGTAGGTAACTGCTATTGAAGTATTAACACATTTAGTACAAAAATAATTAATGCAATTACTCAAGAAGTTTGACTAAAAGCATCACCTGAGTGACCCATTTCAGTGAACATATTACCAAAATCCATGGTTTTCAGACCAGCCCCATTTACTCATTGTGAGGCCAGATGAGTATAATCACAAGCAGAGCCAAGCCAAAAGTGTGACGGAACTTCTCTGTCTGATAATCAGCTCAACTTATAGCTTCTGCAGGAAAGTTCACATTTGAGGCAAAGTGAATGAGCAAAGTTTCTTAAACTCTCCCCTGCAGGGCCCACACCAGAGCCCTGTTACATTCTCATGATTAACTGAGGTATCAGGATATGATATAAGCAACAACTCCCCCCAATGGTGATTTTTATTTTTTTAAAATGATATTAGCATCTAATTTTTAAGCCATCCTCTTCAGCCATGAAACCCAGAAGATGATTTAGTGTTTTATTTTAGTATTTTGCTAATAACTGAATCCCAGAAGCATCAACTATTATGACCTGGTCATTCTATAATCAAAGGCTGACAATGGCCTTTTAAGTTCAGCATGATGGTAGAGATGCTAGACATCCTAGAGATAAAAAAAATATGACATAAATATGAAGACCCTTAGCTGAACCCCTTCCGAAGTTCACTAGCTCCTGCCTCAATGGCAATTCAACCCTTCATTGTAATTTGTCTTTCAGTGCTTTGAAACATCTTAGCCCACTTCTCTTCAACGTCTTCATAAATTACTTGGATACTCAAAGGAATACTAAGTAAGTTTGCCACTGATACTAAATTGGGAGGAGTTGTTGACTGCCTTGAAGGCAGAGAGACCCTTTGCAGACAACTCAACAAATTAGAGGGCTGGGCAATCACCAACTGTATGAAATTTAACAAGGGAAACTGACAGATTCTGTATCTGGGACAGGGCAACCCTGGATGTAAAGTACAGACTCAGGAGGGGGAGGCTGGAGAGCAGCACCACAGAAAGGGATCTGGGAGTCCCGGTCAGGAGCAAGTTGAACATGACTCAGCATTGCCCTGGCAGCCAGGAGGGCCAAGCGTGTCCTGGGGAACATCAGGCACAGCATCGCCAGCCAGGCAAGGGAGGGGATTGTCCCACTCTGCTCTGCACTGGGGCAGCCTCACCTCGAGTGCTGGGGGCAGGTCTGGGTGCCACAATATAAGAAAGCTATTAAGTTGTTAGAGAGCATCCAAAGGAGGGAAATAAAGATAGTGAAGAGCCTTGAGGGGAAGATGTATGAGGTCACTTGGTTTTTTCAGCCTGGAGAAGAGGAGACTGGGGGAAGACCTCACTGTAGTCTACAACTTCCTCATGAGAGGAAGAGAAGGGTCAGGCACTGATCTCTTCTCTGTGGTGCCCAGTGATAGGAGCCAAGGGAATGGCCTCAAGTTGTTTCAGGGGAGGTTTAGGCTGGATATGCGGAAAAGGTTCTTCACCCAGAGGGTGGCTGGACACTGGAACAGGCTCCCCAGGGCAGTGGTCGCAGCACCAAGCCTGACAGAGTTCAACAATCATTTGGAAAATGCTCCCAGGCACATGGTGTGACTCCTGGGGCTGGCCTGTGCCAGGCCAGAAGTTGGACTTTGGTGATCCTCATGGCTCCCTTTCAACTCAGGATATTCTATTATTCTGTCAGTGAAATCAGTGAAAATAAATGTGATACTGGACCCCTATCCTCAAGCTATTTTGATAAAACTGAACTACCTGATAGGTTCTAAAGACATAAAGTGAATTACTAATGAAAAATCTTCTTGATGCAACTCCTCTCAAGACTTCTTTCATTATCACTCATATACATCCCAGAAAATAAACACCGGAGAGTAAGAATAAGCATTCTGCACAGTATAATGTTCTTCAAAACCTGACTCTTCTTAACCTGCATCATATGTTGTTGTATTCCTAATATGTCCCTACATATTCCACTGAACATGCAATCAGAAATGTTTGAGGTCCATAATCTGGTTTCATGTCAATCTGATTCTGGATTTTAGACAAGTGATCCCCCTTTGGATTAGGAAATGTAAGCAATCAAGCCACAGAGAAACAACCAAATTGGGGATTTTGGACTACATCCACATCTCAGAAAAAGAGGCAGCTACCAAAAATAGATATCCTACATTTAGGTTTTCTAAACCTAGAGAACTAGGAGTAAATTCAAGTGTGTTTTGAATACCTCACATGTTAAAAAAATAAATACATAAAAATACAGTGATGTCTACGAATTTACACAGTTGTGTGGAGTGCGCATGCCAATTTTCACTTGGACATGCATAACAAACATCATGATGAGGCCATGGGATTTATGCTTCAGGGAATATAAACCTTTCACAATCATTAAGTTAGGCTTTCTATACTGGCAGATCTGCAAGGAAGTGCTCTGCAAGGAATGCGAAACCAGAACTTAATCAGGTAATGTCACTTCTTTCCTCTTCCCAGATGCAGCACCATAGAGTAAGGGATATGGACAGGGATAGGGTAAGGGCAGAGACAGGGAGAGCAGTGTGGATAAGGAGATCAGGGAGGAAATGTTTAGTTCTGTAACTTCCCCTGAGTGCTTTGCTGGGACTTTGCAGAGTGCAGGCCAAGCCAGGCATCACTACTGCCTGATTCAAGCTGCAAGATAATCCTGTGTGCAAAAGCCCCAGTCATTTCTAGGACACCAACCTACTGTAATATGCTCTTTAGTGGCCTTAATACAGTATGTTTAGCTTAGTGGAGTGCCTAGAGAAAACCCCAATTCCAATTCATATTTATAATTTTAAGATGCTTGTTAGCATTACGCCCTAGCAGCACAGAAATTTGGTTGGTGCCGTATGGACACAGACAAAACACACAGTGCCTGCTCAAAGGATCTGCCTCCATCTTTGACACAGGAGCTGAAATCACTAACTGCACGTGCATAATGATACAGGCCAGCTCCTCAGTGCTCCACTCAAGTGAAATGGAGCAATGCCAACTTACCCTGACTCAGGTTATTTCCATCCTTATGTAAGTCCTTGCATTAGCTAAAGCATAATGCAATCAAACATTGGAAAAGCAGATAGAAAATGAGGAGGGTAGAGAGCAAACACAGAAATGGATTGACATTTGTTTACCAGGAATTGCACAAATTACACCTTATTTTTTTAAAATGACACTAAAGCCCAGGCAATAAATATATATCATAGCATTTTAAATAACCCACAATGTACATCATTACAAATGCAGCCTTCAAAGTAAATTTTAACAAGAGGTTTTGCTAATGTTTGGAAACACTCAAGAGTTCTTCCTAGATGGAACAGACTAGGGCAAGGGAAAATTTACTATGTTTGGCTTTATGTATTTTTTTCAAATCTAATTAAAAATTTCTGGATATCTCTTATCCCCCTGGGCCAGAAAATACCAGAGCTTCACAATTTAAAAATGTGTTAAAAAGTTAATTCTGTACAGATTAACTGAGTAACATTAACAACTTAGTATGAAAAATTATCTACTGGTGCTAAGTCTCAGCCAAGTTGGATGATATCCACAGATTCTGGGTGTGTACTCTTACAAAAAACAGCAAAAGAATAAACAGATAGACAATTGCTGTGGCAATTTAAAGTACTTAAGCTTTCACACAGAAACAGGGAATGCAAAATGATGGGTTTTAGTGTAGTTTTGAAAGTAAAAGCAGAGTCCTAACATGCTGTCACATCCAATCAGGGTGAAAACCAGTCTGCCTTCCTGATGAATCACTATAATACTGCATGAAGACAATCTGAGAGGCAGAGGATATTAAAAAAAGTCAGTGTTTTAATGCTAGTGTGGAGTGTATGACAGGACATGGCATGTACCTTTATTTTTTACTATTACAGAAGCAAAAGAATCTCAGTCCTGTCAAATGGGGCTGAAGGTGCTCTTAATTTCTGAAAATGAGACCACTTTTATTTAGGTACAAAAATATGGGTATCTCTCTAGGGATCCAAGTTAAAAATGTAACCCTTAAAAAATAAATATTGAGGCATATACAAGTCAAAAGTATTGTATCTGGGCTAAGTAACCTTGAAATTATCCTTCATTTAAATATACAATTACCAGAGTTGCATGTGTGCCTATGAAATGAACTGTTTGATTACAGCTCCTCTTCATCCCCAACAGCAAAGAGCATTTTAGAGAAGAATAATAAAATATGACAGTGTCTCTGCCAGTGCTCCTGGGTAATACCCTTCAGCTCACACGCACATGTTCGTGCTTGTATAGACGAATGCACAATCAATGTAAGTGTGCACATCACAGGCACACATTGATTTGTGGAACATTTAACTATTTTAGCGACCACTTCAGTGCTAGCAATACTTGAGAGTCAACATTTCAGTACTAGGAAAAAAACAACATATATATATGTATATATATATATATATATATATAAAACCCTAAATCTCCATTTGAAAACGTAGTTTCCTGCACAGAGAATATAACCAGAACTGATAAATGTGTGTCAGCTTTTGTCAGACTCTACCTCAAGCAGTCAGATTCTACCACCAAATGAGAACTGAGAGCCAGGATAAGCCTTGTAAGTCAATGCCTGGCTGTGCGCCTGAATAGAGGGTTTCCCCAAATGCCATCTGAGTCATCCCACCAGCTGTTCCTAGATGTTCAATCTGCCACTTGGCTGAAATGATACTCCTTTTCCTCACTGATTGCTCTTACCAACTGAGATTTGGTACCTGCACCAACTTACTCTGCCTGCAGTTTCTCCAGTTTGACCTGAATTTTCTTTAGGGTCATGCCCTGTTGTGCATACTCCTTTTCTGATTCCCTGTGTGGCGCAGAAATTCGCCAGGATCTCCTCAGCAACAGGGTATCTCCGTATGTCCTTAATTCCTGACCACAGTTCTGGGGTCACACTTTTGAATCCTTCTCACTGGAACCAAGTGCATACACCTTAGCTGTATTTCTTGGCCATCTGCTCTGTCATTGCTTTTTTCACCAGTCTTATTACAGGGCTTCCCTGAGACAGAGTTTCAATTATCATTATTTTAATACAGTTATATTTGTATATGGTTTGCTTGGTGGAGCGTGTGCCACTGAATCTACAAGTTATAAACATCTTTCATCTCTAACTTGATGTAGACATAGATCACATAAGATTTTCAACTGAAACATCCTCTTTTCTCCTGATACAAATAATACTTTGAATTCACTTCTTGACTGATACAAATACTTCCTTGCACTAGTCTCTGGATGTTGATGTAAAAGGATGTGCCCCCAACAGTGCTGAAGAAACACAGGGGGAAATTACAAACTTAAATATTGCTTTGTATGGAAGAATCTTTCCCTTCAGAGTCTACTGACAAGAATTGAAAAATTTTAAACTATAATTTACAAATGAAAACTTGATTTGATAATTTTAATTAAAGATTTGGATTTATTAATAGCAGTTTGCTTCCTAGAGGAAATAACCCAGTTTTCAAACTTCCCTGAACAAACCACACACTGTGTTGACAGTATTATAAAAAAAATCTGGAGAAACAAAAATGAATTTGTAATGAGTCCAAAAAAACATAGTATTAGAAAAGTGTTACCAAAGAACAGCGCTGTACAAGTAGCAATCTACAGACTTGGGACCATAAATTACTGACACTACCTTTTCCTGATGTTTTGTATGAAACAGTTTGTTGATAGATAGAATTTTTTAAAATGTAAACATGCAGAAACATTACCATTCATAGCTAATTCACTGTAAAGAATCTCACTCATCAGAGTGAGAGTCTCACCTCTTATTATCATGTTACTACTTAAAATGAACCTCCTTTGGACATCATGTAGGATCAGAATTAATAACTTCCGAGTTTAAATGACTGTTAAACAATCATCTTTAACTTGGTCTGAGTGGAAGGACACTCCTGTAGGATGTCCCACCTCCAGAACTTGGCAGTAGCTGTCAAACCACTCACCCATCCCATCCTCCAGAAAAATTTGAGAGACCTCAGAAGTGCTGGCCAAGAGCATTTCCTAAGTTCTCACATGGGCCAGGACTAACAGGTTTCAAAAATTTGTAGAACAGCCTGAACAGTTTTCCCTATAAGTTTTCCCTGTGTCTACCATGGCATCCATACACATGGACATGTGGCCAAGAGTGTTGGTGAAAGTGCTGCCACATCCCAGGCATCTTTTATTAATGTATATGTTATCAAAAAAATAAGCACAGCAAACACACAAACAAAAAACAAAAAGAAACAATGATATTTATATTTCTACTTTTCTGGGTAAACAGTGGGCTGGATTTTGCTGGATAAACAGTGTGCATTGTTCTTCTCACCAGCTGGATGATGGACACATGCACTCTGCAGGTAAAGGTAATGGGAGCATACTGAAGACTAAGCCAATCTTTCTATTTCAGGGCAGATCAGAATCATGGCAGGCTGATTTGGTAGGGTCATGCAGGTCAAGCAGGCACCCCTATAAATAACTGCTGATTAATCAGAGACTGCTACAAGCAGTCTGACAAACTATGGAAAGGAAACCATTGCACTAAAATAAGCTAAATTGAAGCAAAAATGAGGTTAGAGGTAGAAGAGGTGACTATCATTCAAAATTGTGAAGGAAGCGTACATCCTGAACTTTCAGTATTTCCAAAGCTTTCAAGGTGGAAGAAGCAAAGTTCTTTGAAGGAAGTTCTACAATGCTCTAATTGGAGTAAAATGAAGAGAGTACATTAATTCCTCATGGCTACAACTAAGCTTCTCAGAAGAGATTTAATTCCAGTCATTTGGCTGTAGCATGGAATTATTTTTATTAATTCATTGTGCACTATCATTCTTATCTTTACATCATCCTAAAATACCAAAGATATTCTTTTTTCCCCTACCAACAATCCATGCTTGGTCTATCTCTTCACCTGTACAAACCCACCCTCCCTTTTCCACTTCGTTCCTGCAGTTCATTGTGTTCTTGAACGGATGTAGAATGCAGCTAATAAAATAATTTTCTTCAGCAACCTCTTTAACAGTATGATTTACTTAACTGATACCTTTTTGGTATTTTACCACTTTTGAATAAAAATATTTTAAAAACCCAAACAAACAAGGCTCTCCATAAATCTTTTGAATTATCAATGGTTTCTACACTGCCTTTTTTGACAATCTCTTCTTTCATATGGTTTATTTCACTTTGTTTGCTTTCTGACTGCTCTCCTTATCTCAAATGCCTAACTCATCACACAGTCTTAAGCATTTGAGACTCTCAGCTTTGAAAATCCTTTTGCAATTACCTTTCCCTAAAGCTCACATTTATGGGGGAATCTATGCCATTAATTGATTCAATAAAATTCTTGAAAGACAGTGTCTTCTTCTATATCTTCAAAGTCATCTGATGAATTTACACACAGTTCGCAAATTCAGATTAGATTCTTGGAGTGAAAACTTATTTTTTCGTCTACAGTTTCTAACTACCCAACTGATAGCACAAATAATTTGATGAAGATGTTAGCAGATCACCTTTGCTAAATTTCACAAAAACACAAGCCTATATACGTAGACTTTGGTTTAGTTAAAACTCTAACTATCCTTCGAAGGTAAGTATTGTCCACAGAGATTTTACCAGTCCCTGAGCCCAGTAGGAAATGGATGCTGGAGCAGTTGCCACTACACACTTAATTCCTCTGTGTTGGAATTTGTCCTTTTATTTTTTTGCCAGTTGCCACACTCATCTGAAGAGCCTAACATCACCATTAGAGGTGGCAGAATTTTTTTAATGCCCTAATCATATTCTCTGCATTCTTCAGCTTTCAGAGAAAAGTTTCATACTGAGAACTTTACAGCAGCTATGAAGCCTAACTTATACCAGGCTGGTACAAAAAAATAATTCAAAAATTTATAGTATGCCGCAAAATATTTTTAAAATACTATAAGAACATAGTTTCCCTATTAAATAATCTTGAGGCTTAATTTTTTCAATGCATATAGAAAATAGGGTTCTCTAACAGGACAGATAGTAACTTACGATCTATTGTAGAAAGACCACACACCCACACCACAATCTCCCAACAATAGGACATTTTTGTTTTAAAAGAAGACAATATCCAGAATAGGTGGTGCTTAGGACAAAGGCAACGAAGTCATTCCGGTCTGCAAGTTTTCACCAATATTATATTTGCTCACAGCTTTCCTGGCTCCATCCAGCATTTGCTGTCTTTCAGTTTCATAGGCACTAAAAATAACTACCATCTGAAGAACAGCCTCCTTCCAAGAAAACAAACAACAATCCAAACATAAATTCAACACAAACGTTATTTCCTTCTGATGTTCTTGACGTGATTTCAAGTTCTTCATGAAAACAACATATGGGTGGAGTACCACAGGGACTGGAAAGGCCAGCTATGACCTCAGTTACAACTCTCATTAAAGCAGGAGAAGGGTCACTGCCTTTTCCACAGTTAAGTGTTTACGATCTGTAAGGCTCTTAGGCTCTTTATGGTGTGTTACTTCCCAGTATTTTTGTTTGGTTGGGGTTCTTTTAATGATATGCCACTGCACTTTACAATATGAGAGATGCAGGGTGAATACAGAAATGTCATCATCCTGTTTATTTATCAGTCATAATTATTGCATAGTAATTATAGAAAGCCATGGAAATTTGCTGTTACAGGTACTTAGCTTCTGCCTGCATCTCTTGTATTTGATATGCTTGTAAGCAAGTCTAGAGCATCTTTACTCCACATATGTAAGAAAAGGTGGTTTGTCTTCCAAGCAGGGATGTTGTAAAGATAAATCCCTTAAAAATTTGGAGAAACTTAAATAACTTGGTAACGGAGATCATACAATTTCAATGAACTGCTATGAATTTGGTATGAATATGTTTCTGTTTCTTGTCAGCAGAGCTCTGCTTCCTGAAAAGGAATAAAAGGATGTTTTCAATTGGTTTTAATACGTACTTTAATCATATCACAGCACTTTTACATTTGCTGTGTTCAGGCTTTGCCAATTAGATAATGACCTATGTACTCCATCAAGGACTATTATTTTACGTTTGGGATGTAGTAAACATTTCTGGTTTGGATAACAATTTGATCAACTGGACTTGAAATACTTGTGTCCATTGCTTCACTGTGTTTGTATTTGTGTTTATATGCAGAGATTTACACATGGTTTGCTAGACCAAATCTCCAATTTTTCACTGCTGAAGAGATTAAATCCAGACTGAAGATCTGAAAGTGACCACCTGGAGCCCAAGACTTGTTGAAATAAGGGTCCAAGGGCATAATAGTCATATTGACAAAAGTCATACCATATGCAAATTTCAATATTCAAGATGCTCTGAACCCTGATTAGCAAAGGGTAAACAAGCAAAGAGATCTTTTCCTGATTCAAATCCATACAAACTCTTTCCTACAAACAGGAGTGCATGTAGCCCCTAAAACACTGAGCTCCAAAACACAAAGTCATACTTTCAAATCCTTTATCCTCCAGTATGGTTTCACTGTATTCCACTAAGTCTCATGTTCAGAGGTGCTGCCTTTGAAGAGAGAAGCTACAGTTATTTCTGTAAGTTTACTATGTTAGGCAATATTGACTTGCAAAGTGCAAACTGCTTATCTGAGGAGGTAAGAGGAACATATTCGTTCGGACAACTTCCTTTTTTATGTCCTTATGTGTTCCCTTTTTCACACACAAACATACACACACACAGAGTTCAACGTAAAATTAATCAACATCATAATATTTGCAAATGAAGAAGAGACTCCCTGTGCCCTCTTCTACTCCACATCTCACTTTTATGGGGTCACATGAGACACACCATCACTCAGGACTGGATTCTGAAACTATGCAGGTGACCAGGACAGAATCTTCTGGCTTCACAATTCTGAGTCCTCTCAGTTTAGGTCACAGTCTTATCTGGTGCATCTTGTGCTAGGTTCTCCAAAAGTGTCTGTCTCAGTCTGCCTAGCTCTTCCTCAAGGGCAACACATCGGGTTTCAAGGCCTGCATGCTTTCTTTAGAGCAAGAAAGAGGCTTATGCTAGCCTAAAGACTGTATTGTCAATCTGTATTTCAGTTTCAGCTACAGAAAAGAGTTCAGATGTATACATTCTCTTAATTTGGATGGTAAAATGGGTGAAGAAAAGGGAAACTAGAGAAATCAGATTATTAGATTATACATTATATCACTACCCAACAACTTAATCTGATTTTGTCTTTACTGGTTACAGTCAGCCCTCACTGTAACTAGAGAGACCTAGTGAACTCAAAAATGTTAAGCTTAGGATTCCTTTGCCATAGTGACTTCTTAGCACTAGATTTATCTCACTCTTATTCTGAAGGGGTTTTTTTCCTTTGGTTTTGCTTTTTCCTGTACGTGGGAAAGGAGACAATTTTCCCTGCAAATAAAGCACAGTTTTAAAAGGGTAAATCTGCCAAAGCAGCTTATGTCCAGCATTTCTGGCAATCAGCCACCAATTCTGTCCAGTCACAGGCAAAAAAAAACCAACCATTTCTGGAGAACAGATGATCAGCATCCCATAGCACTGATTTGAGACAGAGTGAAAGAGGTCATGTAAAAGCAACACATGGTTCCAGTGACAAGCTATTGAGTTGTATCTTAATTTCTCAGCATCTCAAGTTAAATATTTCTATGCCAGAATATAAATCTAGATGACAATGCCTATAAATCTAGAGGATAATGCCTACAAATAAATCTTTACCAATAACCACTGCACATTCTTAATTATATGCAAATCAGCTATTAACAAGCTTTTAATTCTTTCTGGTTCTGCAGCAAAAGTGGGAAAAATGTTGAAATACAGATAATGCTAAAATAAATTGCTCTCATCTAAGGCAATTATTAGTAAAAGATGCAATTAAATGGGAAGTTTTTAGAGTGTAAAGGAATTCAAGCAACAGATTGTAGTAAAAGAGGCCAGAGAAAACCAGAAGGTAACAACTGACTAGTAAGAAACTGATCTAATTACATGTGCTCAGGGCTTTAAATTATTTGGAAACTGAAGAAATCACCTACAAAACGAGATCCATTTATCAGGAAGAAAGAAGAAACCAAGGTAGTTCTTCATAACAGACTAATGAACAGCTCTTGCTGTTGCCAGGGCAAATGCAAGAGAATGCTGCAGGATCAGGGAAGCACAGCTCAGCATCCACCTGTCACCTAGTAATTAGAAAACAGCCAAATCCTGATAGGGAGCAAGCAAGTAATGGTGTTATAGACATTTAGACTGTACTCTGAACTAAAATTGCTAATTCAGATAAAAGACATCTCTTTTTTGCACATAAGGATTTTCAAACACGCTCTTAAATGTTGAGACTGAGACAGTTCACAAAAAACAACACAGCTGAAACTCTTGCCATGGTAATTTTTATGCTCAGACATGTAAGAGCAGCTTCTCTCCCTTTTTGTTTCTCAAGGCAATGTTATTGCTCTTCTCAACATCCCATCTTCTTTCCTCAGTCATTTTTTTTTACATTTCTACCTATCAGAAGCTTGTATGTGTTCCTTTCACTTTCATTTTTCTTTTTCTTTCACTTCTATGTGTATTCCTATGTGTTAGCTTCTTCAGTTTCCTTGAAAGTAGATTATTCAAAGCTTTCTATCTAACTTTTAATTACAAATTTATCTTTCTCATAGATGCAAGGAAAGCATTACAAGATTTTTGTGAGTGTGTGTGTAAAATGGGCTTTTTCTTTTTAAGGCTGTTTAATCTTCCACTCAGCTCTGATTCCTGTGCTTTACACTCTCCTTTGGCAACAAGAAGTAGCTAAGTGTTGAGAATTTTTATCAATGAACTCCAATCTTTTCCTTCCCTACAAAGAAAATTCAGTGCATGTTTTCATGTAAGTCTGTTTATATGGGTTTGGGGTCTTTTTTCCATTCACTGTGACATTACTATAATTAAGCTTGATACTTTTAAACTTAAATCATAAGCCTGAGAGAATAACCTGAACACCTTAGCCACTGTCACTAATGTTATGTCAATTAATTATGTCACTGAACGTAGATTCCAGGTCTGGCCTCATTCAAAATACATTTCTGCTGGTAATTAGTATTTCAGTTGGCAAAAAGTCATTGTATTGTCATACCTGCTGTCTTGAAGAGCTGCACATTTGCAGTTATGAGGTTTGGCATTTTAACTATGGCAAGACTAATTTTTCTTTTTTTTAGAAGTACTTCAGCCTGTAAAATTTTCAAGTTTGGTTACTAACATATAATAGTGTAGAAAACATGGAGAAAATACACTGGTGAAATTTACAGTGTGACTTTTCAAACATGCTGCTGAATGTGTAAGTCGTAGCTGTTAAGCCAAATTTTAAGGTACTTCCTATTCCTGATAACACAGTTCCCACCATTTCAGCCCTTCAACAGAAACAACCAGCTATTAATAATAAACAGAAATAACTACTTATAACTACCGTAGGTACATGTGGAGGTGATTTCTTTCAGTAAATAGATGTGCACCTGATTTGTAGAACCATGTTGGTACTTAACCAGCTCAGTAGTTTTAGGAAGTGATTTTTTCTTCCTGACTGCAGCAAAGGCCATGTTGCAACCTACACTTGCAGAGTAGTTGGTGAGAATGAGACCTTTCTGTGTCTCATTCTAACCCAGAGAGTTATCTTTACCATCCTCACAGCTCAAAGTATGCTACTTCACTATATATTTTGCATACCTCTTCCTAAAGCCAACCAAGAACCAAACCAAACCAAAAACCCCAAAAAAACAACAAAAAAACCACCTTGAATAGTTAAGAATTAGCCCAATGACATAGCATTATTTACTCTCATTCATAAATGGATATAATTTCCTATTCAAAATTGATGACTTCTTACTGATGAATACAAAGTGTAATTTTTTTTGTGCAGACACAAGTGTCCCCAGGGAACACAGGATTTAACCGTGCCCAAGATCTCAAACACAAACACACAGAAACAGTAAGACTGAACTATTAGTCTCTTAGAAACCAGATGCAAACACAACAATTAACTGTTCATGATTCCTTTCATTTATTCAAATCAGTTCTGGCAGCTGATCACACCTCCAGCTCTCTTACTAACCACACAAATGAAAAGGCAGGCTCAGGATTATGAAAGAAGAAGAAATATGCAACGAGGCTTTGTACAAGCTGACCAAAGTGACCAAACAAAAGGCCATTCTGGAAAGCAAGACCAAGAAAGCAGATTATACAACTAAACTCCTTTCCACGATACATTGCAATGCAGAAGAAGCAGATTTTCTGCTCCTGAGAGAGTCAGCCAGCCAGGACAAAAAAAATCAAAATGAGCTCCTGTCTCTTTGGGAAGCAGAAAGCAAAATCTTCACAGCAAGATTTAAGCTTTTTATTCAAGAAAGATTTCATTTTAATGAAAAAGCAACAATCAGTACAAAGCTTTCAATATAGCTATAGGATGAAAACGTATTTTAGAAATGTGAACAAGGTGTTTACATGGCTTCATTTTTATTTAATGGGCATAACACCAAAGAACAATATTAGTAGTTCCAGGATAGCCCACTGACTTTAGCTCACAACTGCTGGTAGATGAAAATTTAGATTTAGAAATACTAACTATGTTTAGGGTACTAAATACATTTGCAAATAATAAGTTTATAATTTCTTAATGCTAATTAGAACCTCAATACAACCTCACTGAAGACTTTTAATTCACTTTATTTGTTTGTTCATGGATTGGATTATAAAGTACTCAGGTCTTTGAAGTTGAAGTAAAGCATCTAAAGAGGTATTAAAAAAATGCACATCATGCACAGGTGCCCAAATGCCTTTCCAAATCTTATTCTTCCTGCAATGCTCAACTTCAGTAATGTGAAGCAGCCAGAAATCCAGGTTAATTAGACTTATGTCCTCTCTAATGAGTCTCAAACCAGAGTGTTTTATTACTGCCACTCACATTTGCTAACAAACCTTTATGCCTGGAGACCTCTGATAACACAGTGGCTTGATCACTTTTTTTTTCACTGACTTGTGATCATTGGATAGTCCCACCTCTGTCTCTCCTGTCCTCAAACTTGAGTTTTGGCTGATTTAAGAATCACCTAACTGCCATAATCTGAGCTTCTGTGACAATGCACTCCAATGGGGGGAAAAATGCCAGCTGGGCTACAAATTTCAGTAAAGGGTCCATTCCCAAAGCTTCTCTCCTCATTTGGATGGGAGCTCAAGCTTTCTGACTTCCATTAAAAGGTACTTCTTGTCCTCACTGTAGCAAGGCACATCAGGTTCACCTGTGACTGAAGGAAATAGGAATGTCCAGGCTGCAAAAGGAGCACTCAGCTCCCAGCAGAGAATGACTGGGCTGGTATGACTGGCTCATAACTGTTTTAACTGGTAATGGTGACTCTTGATTCTCTCCTGAAAAACCACAAGATTTTTCTGGATTACCCAGTGGATCTAAAAAGGGTTTTTTTTTTTTTTTTGCAAGAGTCAAGTAAAAGAGAAAATTCATCTGTATTATTTGTCTTGTATAAAGCAGTATCAGTTTGCAGCCTCTGAACTGGGAATGGCTGCATCATGTGGACTTAGAAAAGCCTAGGGATGTCTTGGCAAATGAGACAATAAGATAGAAACCCTGGCCAAAATAAACAGAAAAAGGAGGTATGTCTTTACATAGGCTCAGCTGTACTAATAATTTACTTTAATTTCCTTGGGAGAATGAAAGCACAGTCCAAAAGTGAATTTAATACAAATTAGCATAATTTCTTATAAACAGACAGGTTTGAGGACTACAAGCTGCATTCCTAAGTAGGATTTTTTTTTCTTTTTTTTTTTTTTCATATATAAGTCACTGTAAGTAAATAAATATTTTGCTTTGCTACACTGGTTTGGCTGCAAATCATCTTGAATACTGTATGTGGGGTTGGTTTTTACCATCCTCCAAGACCAGAAAGCTAACAGTAATACTCTTCACATACAATTGCTGTTGTAGTTCATTCTGCCCACCTTATGGAAAGAAGATTTTTTTCCTCTGTTTTAATGAGCTTAAGATAAAGTCTTTACAGAACAGCTGCCGCATTGACAAGGTCTGCGGCTTTCTCGCAATAGCACCTTAAGTAAAGACTTACAGAAAGTCCACAGCGTCCAGCGAGGAAGCTGTGCCCATCCAGGCACACCAATGGCGACTCCCAAGAAAGCTGGTGGAGGCAGGACAGGCCATGAGCTGGCCTCTAAGAGGGAAGTGCAGAAAGCATGGGAACATCCTACTACACTTTTACGGGCCTTTGGCATCTCAGTAAGGGGATGATGAATTTTCCTGGAATTATACTGGCATAGCTAAAGAAGCTCAGTGACTTGGACAAACTAAATTGCAACTCTCATTCTGCAGCAATGGCCATGTGGGTGCAAGGTGTTATTAAATGTTCTAGATGTATCTCTTATCTGGGAGAATACAAGAGTCTTTAGCTTGGAGATTTACAGGTTTTGCAGGGTTGTGCCACAAGCCGAACAGTGTTACAAAGAGATTACATACATTCTCCATAGTCACTTAAACCAATGTACATCAGTGAGGGCATAATCCTCTTAGAAGTATAAAAGACTGTGTAACAAATACTGAAAAGTAATTACATAAAATCTAGTGAAATTGCAGAGAAAGAATCTTCAAAAATGACATCTCTTAATATGTTAATGTTTACGTTCCATGTAATGAAGCTCCAAAAGATATTTCACAACGATCTCTGTTAAAAACAGTGACTCCTCAGCAGGGAAATCATGAAAGGCAGATAAACCAGAGAGAGGGGAGAGCAGGTTAAGGTATGAGCTCTTGACCCCCAGGCCAAGCTGTGCAGGGGCTGAGCTGGAGTCCAAGAACCGTCCCCCCGCCTCAGCACTACTCCTCCTTACATGCATACCTGGAGGCTGCTTATCCTGAAACATCAAGCTGCTTTTCTGCTAGTTCCCTAACAGTTCTGATATTGAATTAAAGTAATCACCGAGAACTTGAAATAATCAGGATCTCTTTCAAAGTACAGGATGGAGGCCAGTTTTTAATATTAGTCCCAGTTTCTTTACACCCCTTCTTCAAAGAACATTGTACATGGAGCGGCCCCAGTTTAAAGTCTACTAACAAATGAGAATAATAAAACTTACACCTCAAAATACTAGCAATCAGAATTTGAATTTTAAAAATAGCTGTGCAATTAAGCAGTCAGTTATAACTTCTTATACAACGTAATAATATCTTTCAAACATCTCTTTTTAGTTTACCATGGAGACATTAATTCCAAGGAGCCAGAGAAGGGGGTTTTGGTGGGTTTTCTTTCTTTCTTTCTAGACTATTGGATTCTTAATAAGTCGTTGACACTTCCCTCATAAAGCTCTTTCTCATCTTGGATGAAAGACAGAACAAGTAGCCTGTTTTCTTGCACCCAGTAATACACTATTCACTTGGATACATACAACTGCCAACTAAAAAACCTCAGTCTGAGTCTAAAATTAGAACTCAGTGATATGAGTCACAAGGAGAAGCTTTGTGACAGTAACGAGGATATTTTTAAGCAAATGGAGTCTAAAGTGCAAAATAAAAATGGCATTCTATAATAAAGTCTGTGGAATAAATTGCGAATAATTGTTAGGTGTTATTTTTCATCTATGTGTCTTTTTCTACCTGCAAGTATATTCTCTGAAGTATATTATCATCCTGATAAATACAGATGGTGAAGCTTCTGATTTCTACAAATGGGCAAAACATGATTACAGCAAAACTGTAAAAAAAAGGAGAACTTTCTCATTGAAATATTTTGCCTTTATGTTACAGAAGTCTCTACATCTGTATAGAAACAAGATCAGGAGTAGTTCTACAAAACTATTTTAATCCCCTATTAATTAGTAACAAGGGACAAGAGGCATGTCCTTCTGCATTTTTCAGTTCTTCTAGTATTAGAAAACAACAGATGTGGCATTTCAAAAGGGAGGGTTATTTATGGTGATGACAATAAGCTATGTTCAAATTTAGCAACACACCAAAATATACTGTAGGAAGGTATTATAGCACAGCTCTGAGAAGATAAAGTTTAATTTTTCAAGCCCACATCTCTGTATATAACAGAGATAGGAAATCACAAAACAGAAAATCGATAAATTGTCTGACCTGCATTAAAAAACATGTTATCAAAATATTTTGAAGATATTCTGCTTCCTCATATCCCCAACTCAAAGCTATTACTAAAATAACTGTCTAGCAGCCTGTCAGAATAGAGGGGGCACTCTCAAAAATAAACACTGCAATATTTTCCTTCTCAAAATCTTTATCTTCACTAAACCATCAAAATTGACACATAATCGTCCCTATTTAGACTTCTTGAAATATCTCTTTTCACACCAGTAACAAATATGGCAGATGTTATTTTGCAGCAAAATCTTAACTGAGAACAGTTTTTGAGCCTCAGATAACACTTTATCAAAACCAGAATTAAACAGCTGCAGTGTGGATGCCTACATACAAACTTGTCAAACCATAGTGAGCAGCACGGAGCTGCTGAAGACAGGTTCATGTAAAACACAACTTGCCTGAGATGTTTTGGATATCCACTAAGACACAGCATTTTTAACCACCGTCTATAAAACTGCCCAAGGACAATTTGCATTTTGCCTCCTACATTTTGTGTAACAAATCCTGTCAGTATTTTAATAGCAGCATAGGAGAAGAATTTCAGTTTTTGAACTGTGTTTCTTCACATCCAAACGAAAGCAATCTCAGTGTGAGACACTACTGTGTCAGCCATTTTCTGCCCTAAATATATACTTTATCCCAGATAAAAATTGGAAAAATATGTTGATTTTTTCTTAGAGAGCAACTCAAATGCAAATATATATATATATATATATATGTATATGTATATATGCAATTTATATTACCTGTGTGATTTTTAGTGCTTTGTGTCCTGGTTGACTAACCAAGTGGAAAGAGGAGCACAGATTAGTTTACCAACCTGTGGAAACTGTACTGTGATCATCAAAAGTGAAAGCAAGAAAAAAAAGTAAGTAGGAATAATGTTGATTTACATTGTTAGCTTTTTGGTCAAAAGCAGTAGAAAAAGTGTAAGCAATGAGACTGCAATATTAACTTCAAAAATTTTTTCTAGAAATGTATTTTAAATCACTAACTTGGAATTTGTTAATGATGAAAAACCACCTGAAAATAAAAACATAGGACCGTGCCTCACTAAAATACATTCTGCATTTCACATACTGCCCCAGGACTGTGCTCTCATGGAAGAGAACACAAAGTGAAAGCTAACTGCAGTTTAAAAAAAAAAAAAGGCAGCGTATGTTTTCTTCCACTGAGATACTTATTGCACCATATGTCAAAACAGCCTAACTATATGACAAAACATTCTAATATAACATATTTAAATTCAGTTCATACTTTAGTAATCTGTACTATTAGTGAAGCGTTTTGACCACATTTCACCCATGTTTTTGCAATACCTACAGGTAGTTCAGAACTTCTCCTTCCCAGCAATACATCAGATTATTACTATCACATACTTGAGTCAGAAAAAACCTGAAGTGGATTGTCACTGGACTTGTTTGCATATGCATAAACCAAAATTAAATACTTCTAAAAATGCTGATTTTACAGCATGCCTTAGTAACTTTCCTTATCAAATGTTAACTAATATTTAACTTGAATATCCCCAGATTATCCTCTCACATGTTTTTGTTGCAGTAAATGAAAACACATGATCTCTTTCATCTTTGTTTTTCCCTTTAATGATCATCTTTTCAGCTATGATGG
Source organism: Corvus brachyrhynchos (assembly GCF_000691975.1). Taxonomy (NCBI): domain Eukaryota; kingdom Metazoa; phylum Chordata; class Aves; order Passeriformes; family Corvidae; genus Corvus; species Corvus brachyrhynchos. The sequence continues at coordinate 20,961,563 of NW_008239110.1, forward strand.
CGGTTTTTTTGCAGCCATCTTAGCCTTAACACATAAACCCTATATTTCAGCATTTTTTTCTGAAATAGTATTAAATTAAATTTTCCACATTGAAAAAATAATAAAAAAGAGATTGAAATCCTGCTTGACTTCCTCTTGTCAAGTAACATGTGGGCTGTAATGGTATTCAGATTCCCAATTCATCATTTAGATTTACTTGACCTTCAGATCATAGTCTATACCAGTCAATAGAGTCAAAAGTGTTTATTTTCCCTTATCACACTGCCAGTGAGTAATAAATTGCCTTAGATGCAAGATTTTCTCACCTGATAGACTAATAGTTTACACTGGCATCTTCTGTAATTCAAGACAAATCCAAGAAAGATGCAGGAATCAAAATGGAACATTTTAGATAGTGAAAGACAGCAAGGAAAAGGCATCAGCACAACTACATGGAACCAGTATACACAAGCAAACTGGATAGAAGGAAACCTTGACCAGAGCAGTGTTTGTAATATGGGGATAATAAAACCCAGTTGTGCAAAGATGTGCAGCATGCTGTTCCTGATCAAGCACACCTTTTCAATTTTGCTGACATTTACGAATGTGATCTTGCACTTTGGTTTTGCCAACAATAAAATGGTAAATGGCACTGAAGGGGAGACAGGGAGACACTGCCTTTTTCCCAGGAGCTCACTTGGCCTCTACAAACCAATTCTCAGCTGGTTCAGGTCTACAGTAAGAAGAGGAAGAGTACTGGTGAAAACAAAGTTTGGAACGTGCATGCAGTGAAGCAAGGTATTTTCAGCAGCAGGTATCTGTTAAATCGCCTTAGCTTAATGTTAAACTGTGGCTCTTGGCACTGTCGACTTAGAGAGAAAAACAAAGGAAAACACCAACGAAGGTACACATTAACAAAGTGCCTATTAGCTGAACAGAAAAAAAATGTACTGTGAAGAGAAATGCTAGGCTGTAAAAGCAAGGAAAAGAAGAGCCAAAACTTATGTGGGAGACGACAAGGGGAAGGAAGGAAGGAAGGACAGTCCAGAAGAAAAACCAACCCAGAACATTCAGTGAATAATGCTAATGTAAGGAAGGCATAAAACTACAGATGATACTCAGTTGTAGGTAATTTTACATAAAACAAGCACTGGGCTTGAAGCTAATTTCACCGGCCTGTATTGAAGCTTTACTGGAGTGTATGAGTGCTACTAGAATGATGTCTCCTTTCCAGCACAGTGGGTCTTCAAGCATGACCATATTGCTTGCTTTCCCACCTTAGCTTTTCCTACATCCTGAAGTCTCTCTACAGTGAGTTAAAAAAACCCCAAAATACCCACAATCTAGTGTGTTTAAGAGCCTAATAAGAACCGTGGTGCAATCCAGAACAAATGGAAGATTGAAAAGAATTTTTTATGCTTCCATATAATTTGTTGAGGTTTTTTTTTAGACAACAGAGTTATTGCCTTGTAACACTATATTTAAATTGTTGTACTTTGTACACTCTAGAACTGGTTTTACTGCATGGGGTTAAAAAGGATAACAGTCTCAAAATACCAGCTATACCACAGCAAACTAATTTGGGTGGCATATATGTTTAGATTGCAGTGCACACTGAATTTTTGGTGATCCACTGCAGGAAAGGAGAAAAGCATCCTGTTTGACTAAATGGACCACCCAATAATAAACACAACGATACTCAGAAAAGTCTTCATGCATCACAGACTACTAAATTAGCAACTGGAAGGAAAAAACATGGAGGGGGAGAAAAGTGGGAATTAGAAAAGCCTGCAGTAATAGTATGCTACAGTGACTGTTAAACATCACCTTACAAGACAGTAAGAGCAAGTCAGCATACAGGACCAACAAGGTCCCGAGGAATGGGACAGGACAAATGGGACATTTCTTTTTTTTCCCTTTTGTTTTCTTCAGAACAGCATGAGCATGACTGCAGTTTGCCTGTAACAGTGCATACTAATGGAAAAGATTGCATTTCATGATGGCAAGGATTGCAAATTCATAAGAAGTTTACTAGCTTGTCTTCTAGCACTCCTTGCTTTGATATTTGTAGCTATCAAAAACGCTTTAAGAACCTTTAGTATACAGTTACAATGCCAATGAAACTTGCACTTCCTATGGGCTAAGGAGCAGTGCCTTTGCGCCAACTGGCTTTAATTCCCAGAATAATCCAAAAGACAGTCCCAGGAACGTAACTCATATTGATGTTGTACACCAGTTCTGCTCAGGTTTTATGGGTGCTTTTATAATATGAACAACTAGGAAGCATAAGGTACTGTACAAAACCTAGAACTAGCAAGAAATAAATAGCGCAAGGACAATTATATGGAAGGATGTCACCAGTTCATTCTGTAGTAGCATGAGATTGGGTTCCACAAGCTTAAATTCAGCAATGAAAGTATGAGGCGTTGTCTCTGTACTCTCTTGTCTCTCTCTGCAGCAATGAGGAGAGAGAGGCACTTTCAGATGATTAATTACACCCTTCTGAAACATCTGCCTTAGGTTGCATTAGCTCCTGTGGCAGTCACGACACCCTTTCAGTCCCCTGAGCCAGGCAGGATGGACCTGGCAGCCCATGAGCACCAAGCAGGGCAAGGCCCCTTGGAACTAGCACTGAGGGAAGGATAAGCAGCAAGCAGAAAGAAACCAGTGGAAATATTCTACATGCAATGCAGCTAAGGGCATGTGTCTAGCAAAAGAGTGAGATAGAGGATATGACTTCTGAGGATTTAAAGTGGTAAGGCCATTTTTTTCAGCAGCCTTTGCCTATTATATATGTTATAAAATTCCCAGAATTAAAATTTAAAAGGAAAGATTTTGTTTTTTTGCTGAAAAGACACACCGTTATTAATCAAAATTCAAGTGACAAGGGATCGTACTCCTGGAGAGGCATGTCTCTCTCCCTTGAGTTCAGGCTGAGCTATAATGAATAGCACTATGCCTCAATTTTTATTAGGATCACAGGGATGATTAAGTTAGAGACAGTAAATCTTGTCCTCAGTGCTCACCGCTCTCCTGTGCCCTTCCTGGCCTAGACTAAAGGAGTAGATCCTCCATTCTTCTGAGAAGAGAGAGCTATACTGCAACACGCCATCACCTGGGCCCCATGAGATCAGACAGATTCTATGTACACTTGCACACAAACCCACAGCCCAGCACACTGCACATCTTTATGGCTGGCTGTCCCAGGTGGATTTCTGAGCCAGTGATACACAGTGTTATTCAAAAACTCTGCATATGTACAGAGTATACTGCAAGTGTCATAATTACCAAAGGGAAGTGACTGGAAATATTCATATTAAAAAACCCAAACAATCAAACAAGCAAACAAAAAAAAACAAACAACACAGAATCAACTTTGTTGCTCTCTGACAGATTTTAGGAGACCATATATAGTTGCATTCATTAAAAATATGTACAGCAGATACTTCAAAACTGGGATTGAGAATGCCAGTGAAGAGTGGCATTTTTCTGGTATGTCCTACGCTCTCCCACCAAACACTCACTGGAAACCCGTGAGGCACATATGAGAACAATGTGGAGGAGGGAGCACAGCTTGCTTTACCTCTCGATGCTGACAAATTTCCAGCATTGACATCTTGCAACACTGTCTAAACAGTATCCCACAAGAAGATACTGTGAAGAAGCTTCTGCCTCAGCTTGCAGCCAGGTACAAAAACAGGTGTTGTAAAGCACAACTGCTGCTCAGCACTGAGGATCCCCCAAACCATTGCCACTCCTGTTAACACCTTGAAATGCTGTCAATTCCACTCTCACGTTGAGCTGTGCACCCAGCTCTGCATTGATTCTGGGCTGCCATGCAAACATGCCAAGAAATATCTCTGTGCTCCTATGCCCATCTACTCCTATTTCAGCTGAGTATAATTTCTGAAAGGTAGAGCAACCTTAATACTCAAGGGCTTAGGTAGTCGCAGTGCAGACTGCCTGCTCATCCATAATGCAGAACTACAGACTAAAAAAAGATTTAGGCTCCAAGCACTCTAGCTTTGGCACAGGTGATTTATTGAAATAGTGCATCTGCAGCAAAACTCATATCCCATCAATACCAAACTGAGCTGATTTCATCTGCAAAACAAAGAATCCAGTTACAGGTATGACTTCAAATTAACATGCAATGCCAGATTTCCATTTAGTTCAAACATATTCTTCTAAAATGTCTTCACTTCAGAATTCATGTAATTACTTTTGCTTAATTTCCAAAAATAAAATAATATAAAAACATTCTAGCAGACTGAACTATGTATCAGATTTCAGCAGAGCCAAATATATAAAAATGAAGAAAAAGTGTCAAAAACCCCAAAATGCAAATAAACAGAACTGCCATTTTGTCAGCAACAGCTTTACAGATGTTTAGAAAGTTAGCACGTAACAGTCTGATAATTAATGATCCCCACACTTCGTATATACCTCCTGTAGCATCCTCCTTATACATCGCTTCAGAGTACCAGCCTGGATGATGCTCCCTGAACACAGCTCAGCTCCATGATGCTTTCCTTTGCAATGTGTCTCCATAACCTTTGAGTACCTCTGCCATTTCTCTCATGCATTTCTTCATATTCCTCAGAAGGTCTCACAGTTTCATAATTATTTCATATCTTGCTTCAAGTCCCTCAATATTTTTTTTTTCTGGAATACCAACTAAGAACATAAGCTCATACAAATATATAATATCCTGTGATACACACACACAGTGTCCTGAGACCCCTGCCTGTTCTGTGGGCAAGGCTGCCTCACCATGCCCTTGCACAGTCTCATTCAAATCTACCTCAAGTGCCTTAGTCTAATGATTAAACCATAAATCCTCTGAGCATGAACTATTTGCTCACTCTATGTTTGTGGGCACTTTGAACAGCCATTGTCCAAGATTGTGGCCTAAGAATTAGCAGACATAAAAATATCATGGGAACATATAGTAAATGCACAAAAGGCTGAGGAAAATCAAGCAGAACCCTTTCAGAATTGATGAAGAGCTATAGGACAGACTCTTCCATTTATCTACTGAGGCTACATGGATATCATTAACACTAGTTGTAGCTGGTGGCTGGGAAGCTAAGTTCAGATATCCTGAACTGAAAGACAATAAATGGAAGGAAAAGCCACGAGCAGATTAAGCTTCCAGATTTAGAGGGAGCAGAATGGGGTATCAAAGGTTCTGTGCATATAAGCTTTTGTTGAAGTCAGTGGAAACTGGTCTGTAGAGGAAAGTAGAAGGCCAGGGATTTATGATCAAGTTCAAAAGTTAATGGGAGTGAAATCTACAGCAGCACTGACAGTTTGTTTCGAGTCAAAATCATCATTTAAACAAAAAACATTTCAAATGTAAGCTTTCAGCAGCAGCAGTTAGGTATATAACTTCTAAAAAAAGACAATAAATTTATTTATTAATGCTATATTATAGGAACATAAAACCATCATGAATCCTCAATGAATATTGCAAAGACATCCTGTGATGTGTTATCTAAAAGGTCATCAACTTGAGGACTTATAATAAGCTCACTGAGCTGTGAATTCTTCAACACTTAACAATATAATAAAGCACTGTTCTCATTGCTAAAATAATAAATATTAGTTTATCAGTATAAAAGATCTACCAGTTGACTTTGTAATTGAGAAAAGGATGGATATAATTTCTATTCTCTTTTTTATGAGAAAACCGATGCACACATCAGGTAACGTGGGAGAAACAGAACCAAAGTCTCATAATCTTCAGTTCAGTGTACTCGCTCATGGAGCCATGTTCATGTCAACTGCTTTTAAACACCACTGTTAATGCTATGCCAAAGAACTCATATAACCACAGCCCTTTAGATATACTAGAAGTACTTTCCAGTGATAAGTTTTAAAAAGTTACTAAACTTCAGAAACTCTGTTCTGACTGTTCAGTATAGTAGAAAATAGGAACCACCATTTATAAGGGCATGGCAGAGAGCACCAGCCCCAGTCAGTCACTTACCTTGAAGCCGTTGCATGACATTGGCAATGTCTCTAGATCTTGCCACCAGTCGGGATGAAGCCATGATCTCTTTGCAGCAAGTCCACTTCCCCTAACAGAATTCTCCCTCCAAGCCGTGGAGCTCAGTGAGATGAGGATTTTGAATGGCTTCCTTTTAGTGTTCAACCCTCGGCCCTGGCAGAGCATCCCTGGGGCAGTCAGACACCTCCAGTCCAACGCTGGCCCCCATGGGGCTGGGGCAAAGCAGTGGCAAACAACCTCAGCACCTGAGAAAGAAAGTGCCAAAGTTTAGAGGAAACTTTTACCAGCTCTAAAAACCTGAGAAATCTGAGTCTTAATAGCAATCTTAACATTTAACGGGTTTATGTTTTGCCCATAGTGTACACCCCAGCCAGAGACATAATTAATGCTGAAAGCTTGCTTGGCAATCATCAAGCAGAATGAAGCTGCAAAAACAAATCATTAAACACAATTGGCAATGCACCAGACATCAATGCCTTCCTGAGGATGCCTGTCGATGTTGTTTTAGAAATAATAATAATAATGTTACACTTACTAAAAGTAATACTGTAATACTTTTTAACATAGAGTCTATTAAGCATAAAAGAAAAACAAAACTACTTGTAAAAACCCAAAAACTGTACAACTCTCCTTCTATTTCATCATGGTAGGAAGGAGCATGTAACAGAAACTCATTGGTCAGGATAACTGGTAACTCCACTGGACGATGTGATCTACTCCGAAATATTGAGATTAATATATTTCATTATTAAATAAAGTTGTATTTATATTCTTTTTTTAGTGTATAATGATGTTGTATTTTGTGTCATTTAACATCAAAAGCTGTGAAATAGAACTGCTACATGAACATAACACTTTTGCATCTATAATAAAATCAATGTGACTATAAATCTGATCTAAAAATAATTTAATTAGATTCTTCAGATAATGCTATCAATAACATCTTATCTTCTGAGGAACAAGTACATGTTCTGTATGTATGCAGTGATTTCCCTGATAAAAAATAACTGAGCATATAGACACCAAGAATAATTGGATTCATACCATACACACTGGGTGCACCCCAAATTCAAGATGATATGTAGCTGATCAATACCACAAATGTGAGTGGGTTTATTGGTGCTGTGCACGTTCCTCTTTTCTGGCCCCAAGGTCTGTCAGACAATAGAGCTCTCCATTACCAGGCAGACAAGCCTTCAGGCTGCACAGCTTCAGGCGTGATGAACCGTCCCAAAGGAGCTGTGTCAACAAGTAGGTGGCCAGAGGAAATTACATTTCAACATTTCCTTTTCTAACCCTTCAAACCTTGCCTGACCCAAGGTATGTCCTGCTTTCCCTCTTACTGATGTTTTTATTGCATTTTTACCTTGTATTTTGGATACCTAAATGCTGCGCAGGTCACCAGCCCCAAGCTGGCTTTAAATCAGTGGAGCTGAGGGAAGCACACCTCTGATAGGCCACAGTGCAGAACAGATTGCAAAGTCCACCCACATCTTTGGGCTGTGCTCCTGCATGACACGGCCACCGTGGTACTGACACCCACTCCAGGCACATTGCTGCTATTTTTATGTATCTCTACACTTTACATGACACCTGGATGCTCATATCCCCACTCTCTTTCCACGTGAGTCTGCTCTCTCCTTCAAAGGACTCCTCCCCTCCCTAGCCCTTCCCACCTTCCAGGCTTTGCCCCACACACTTCTTGGGGTGCATAGACTCTGCATATCAGTCACCACTTCCCAAGCATGGAAAGGCACCCTGGCAGGAACTTCACGCCTGTGTCAATCAGGCATGAAAAGGTGCCACCATCACACCTCTCAGCCACAACACTGGCTGGGGCTGATGGTACCCCGGTGTTGCTAAATCCCTGCAGAGAGCATCAGCAACAGCTCACCAAATAGCACCTGACTGGGTAGATGGGGAGCAGGAGGAGGTTTTCTGTTGCTTGTGCTCACATATGACAGCTTGGTGAACTTCGCTTCCTCTGCAATATTTAAATGAAACATCAGCTTGCCTAACTTCATCCAAACCCGAAATATTTGTAAAACAGTGGGTTAAATTTAGCCTTGTTTCTGCAGCAGTGACATTGCTAATGTTTCGAGCAGTACTGTAAGATGGGTACAGCCACTTTTAGTAGCAAGCTGCTAGACTAATTTGTGGGCAGGGATAAGGGGTATTAAAAATGTTCCATCTGATTGGGTTTTTGGCTAACAGCAGTAACAATATCAGAACACCAGGTCACTTACACCGTGACAGAGCTGGCGTAAATCAGCTGTACATGAGCAGATTTAGAGGAGCTGTGAAACATGCTGATCCAAGTCCAAGTTAAAAGAGTCTGGGAAAGTGTTATGAAGATGTATGTTCAATATACTCATACAGCAGGCTGAGTCACTGTGCAGCGATAAATGGCAGACTTGCAATTAATAATTTATTTAGCTGATATTAAATTATATGCTGCATAAGAAGAATGTGCATTTCTAAATATGGCTCCTCATTCAAAAGCTCCTTTGCAAGCAGTGGGAATTAACTCATTTAAAGATGACATTAAGGTAGTACAGGTAGGAAAGAAAGATTCTCGTGTGCCCAGTCACCTCCACAGGCAGAAAACCACAGCTCAAAGCACAGCAAAACATCAGCAGAAGAGATGAAACAAAGCTTCATGCACCCTTCTCACCTGTCTTCAGCCAACACCTAAAGTTCCATAGAACAAAAAATTCTATGCAGACAGTCAGGTATTCAACATAATGCAGAACAGGAGTTTTTCATGACATCTACAAATACTTAAAGTCGTCAACAAAACATTTTTTTTCCTGTTGAAAGATTACATTTTTCAGATTTTTAAGCAATAAAATCTCCATTAAATATTTACATAGCTTTTATACAAAATATTTTTAATAAAAGGAATAACTTTTTAATTTCAGTATCAGACACAAAGATGTGTCTTCAGATGGATGTTTCCAATGTACACAGGTTTTTAAAAAAGTGCATGGCTTAAATCTTAAGTCTTAGCCTGAAATAAACCTGAAGCTAAACCTGAATATGAGCTATTCCCTGTTTTAGCATTCAACAAGTGATTATTCAATATTTAAAATTATTCTCTTTTTTGGTCTGAACATACATGAGATCAACACACAAAAGTGAAACAGAATGGTTTTGCATATAAATTAGGTATATCTTTCATTACATTTGCCACTTATCTGGATTTAATGGATAAAGTTACACAAATACCATTTTCTTGTATTAATATCCAGTACTCTGGGTTTAGATGAAAAGAAGAAACGTGAACATCTCTCATATAAGAGCCATTAGGCTTTATTAAATTTCAGTTTACAATTATTTGAATTATTTTGTTTCTCTCTTCAAATGCCAGGAAAGTGAGATGTCTGTCCTATGGAAGAGATAAGAAAAACACTACATCTATTGTGGTTTAACTTTTCTGGGTCTAATCCTCTTTTTCTCATTGTGCTCAGGAGCACTTTGAATTAAAAAATATATTTTCCTTTTATTGGTAACACTAGAATACCATTGGCAATACCAAGTTGTCATTTATCTTTTCTTTCTTAAAATTTACATATTAAAGGAAAACAGACCTGCCTGTCAGCAGTGTGGTTCCAAAAAAACAAAGAGACATCTGCTAGGTGCAGACAACATATACAATGTGCGACAAGGGCTGAAGATAAACCTGACCAAAAAGAGGTAAACAATTCTCAGACTGTACTTCATGTTGCCACAAATTGCAGATTCCAGATGACTCCACCAGTGGTTCTTCCAACCTTAACCACTCTGTGATTCCCAGTACACCGGGTTGATGCCATATATAGCGGCGAGGAGAAGAAGCTACTGATGTGAAAGCATGGTTTTACCTGAAAATACAGTTTTAGACTTCTATAAACTCCCATTATAGCACCAGAATTGGTAAAGAAACTCCAGATAAACAAGGAAAAACACAAATAATAAACAAAAATATTGAGGAGAGCAAGAAATAGACAGGGGCAGGCAGCGAAAGGACTGTTTCTAATCTGGGACATTTCAAAAAAGAGATATTTGAGAGGACAATAAACAGAGTAATAAATTCAAGGAAGTCCTGCAGTTAGAAGATATTTACAAATTAAATGTTATATGAGATATAAGAAATACAGTGGAATAACTAAAATAAGTATAGCACATGAACTGAACAGAATCTCTGGATCAGGAACAGGCTCAAGTGCTGGGGTGCCATTATATATTAACAAAGAGGCAGACTTCCCTGGTAAGCAAGAGTTGCACAGAACTGATCAAGGGGAAAAAAATCCAGGAAAAGAATTTCCAAGCACAGTTTACTGCTGTAGTGCTGGAAGTCCACTTTGATCCACAGACTCCGTTTCTGAAACATAAGAGGTCTTGGAAATGCTGCCAGGTTGATAGACACTACTGGAACAGATGCAATTGTGTGAGACAGCAGTGAGCCTCCTGCCAGTCAGGAATAAGTGACTCACAGAAAGACAGGAACCAGAATTTTCTGGAGGTCCTAACTGCATTTTTAAACAGCAAATAGTCAGAAAACCAGCTGTTTTAAGTTGGGTGTTAGTTGCTAGTGGGAAGAAAATGCTAATCAATAGAAAATAGCTCCAGCTAAGGAATTGATTGATGTTGTCCAAAATATTACAAGAATAATCCAAAGCATGTAAGCAGGTCAGGGGATGATCTAAAAACACAGTGCTTAAAAAATAAATAAAAAGGGAAATCAGCAGAGAAGTCAACTAGACTGAAAAGCACAGTGCCTCCCCTGTGAAGCAGGCTGGGGTTTTCTTTAAATCCAAAGTCTAGTAGCTGTACACCTTTTCAGAACAGAATAAAATTGCTCTGGATGTAATTGGAAAAGCCATCATGCAGAAACAGAGCATGAGAAGTGAAGAGCACTGCCATAGTCTGTGCTGTCTACAGGGATGAAGAGAGACATGCTGAAAAACCATCTGCGAAATAAAGACAGCAAGCAAATGGTTTTTAGCAAGATAAGTAAAAAGAAAATAGGAAATAAGATAAAGAGGAGTTTAATTTGCCTCAATTATTATTATACTGATTTTTCCACTGAAGACATTTCTGATAGAAAAAGGCATGACAAAAAATGGAAGCAGCACCTCTTAAATAAACTCAAAGTTAAAAGTGGAAAAGCTCAATAAAATTCATTCCAGGGTATTGATAACTGTTCGATTACGAATTGAGAATCCATTTGTAAATTTATTTGAATAAATCTGTCAAGTTGTACTTGATGCCTACTGGATATATAAAATTAGGAGCTAGGATGAAGAAGTGGGGTATAGCAATCCAACATGTTTCTTACATTATCCTCAAGGAAAATGCAGTATCTCCTCACTGATCTTCCAAAATCCAGGCCAACAGAGGAGTCCCTTTGGTAATTGTTTCTGATGGATGACCTGTAAATCTGCAGTCATTTGCTTAAACCCAATGCAGCAGAAGTCAGTGGATACTGGAACTTTCCCAAAGGCAGTGGGACATAACTGTGCACCACATAAGATCATGGAAAATGCAATTTTGGCTCTGAAAGGTGTTTTTGATGGTTGAATACCAACATTGTCACTCTGTGCTTCCTTTCTCTACTGACAAAAAATGCACTGAAACAGGAACACTGAAACACAATGTTCTCACTGACCAGCCAACCTCACAATGACTTAATGTGCAGTAACCACCTGGAGGCGTTGAAATTTGTCTTTCTTGGGGAGTGTGGGGAAACAGAGAGAGACATTTGGATCCTTTCTGGAACTCCAGATTACTTTAGTTCATCTAGGTATCCTTAAGTTGGAGTTGAACAAATCCTTGGAGTTGAACAAAAGTTTTTCATTCTGCAGAAGTTGGAAGGTCTTGCAACAGAAATTAATCATTTGAAGAGATCAAGGTAATCTGCACATCTGACGTTTAAATCTGTGGCATATATGGCACAAAATCTTCTATCTTTTACCTATCTTTGTACTCCAGAACTTAAAAATTATTTGTAGGATCCTAGTCATGCACATATGTATGTATGTATTTAGATTTCAGCAAGAGAGCATTTTATTGTCTACTTTTCATTAGTTTTTTGGTAAGATGGGCAAAAATCCAGTGGTGTGATTCTTGTCTTGAAAGCTGTAATTCCATTTGAACAGAAAATGCAAACTGTTCTAGGAGAAAATAAAAGGCAGAGACTTGCTATTTTTTAGGAACACTGGCAGAACATACATTTTTAGATATATTCAAAGAAAGGTCACTCAGACTTACTGATACAAAAAGTTAAAGACAGCGTAAACTACATTTCAGTAACCCTGCTATTGAAATTGTGCAGGAATATATTACAGTTATATGACTGTTGGTAATAGCAGGAGACTGGGATCAGTAGCTCATTACCTTCTACAAACACAGGATATAATCCTTGTCTAAAAGAGCTTACTATCCCCACAGACAAAGACAGGCCGAGATTAAGATCAGAGGTCACAATACACAAGCAAATAGGACAGAGTGAAGTTCACATCGGATGTGTAAGCTGGTTAATGGGAGAATTGTTCTGATTTTTCTGGTTTAACACTGATGTGGCACTTAGGAGCTCTGTGGCATAATATGACCTCTAGCAGAAGACCATTGCAGAGGTACATCTGTGGAACAAAAAAAAAAAAAATAAGAAAGACCACTAAAATAGAAAACACTGAAGCATCTCAGGAAAGGGTGGGTCAAACTGAGTTTGAGATAAGCAAGTAAACGTCAGTTTTTTGGTATTCCTGCACATCTCCCAAGCAAGAAACTTAGCTTAAGTATAACTTAAAAGCAGATGGCAGACAACTGCCATATGAATGCAAAATCAGAAATCCCTCTGTTTTCCCCATTAAATTGTGCCTTTAGGTGAAACAAAGGCAAAAGTCCATTCACTTCAGATGTACACCACTGCTGTTAGTTTTGTGACCTCTAAGGAGACACAAGAACTCTAAAGTTTTGTTACTAGCTATGGTAACGAGTAAGTACGGAAACCATTGTTTGTGTCTGATGTATGTACTTTCTCAATAACTACTGCCACTAGTTGATAAGAAAAAAATTGAGCCACAACTGACTTCCTTTGACATAGCATAACCGAGGTGGGTTAATGTGGTGTCTGTCTGAAGGGTGAATGTATGTATATATTCCTCTTGGGACCAAAGCTCTGTAGACATCAAGCAACCACTCTCACTGTGCTGACCTAGGAAGATTCATGCCTTGTTCAGTGAGATACCCAGCAAGATCCTCTTCACTGCCAGGAACTCCTACTCCTTCCCCAAATTTAAATACTAATAGAGCGCTGTTCTTCCTTCCCTGTGCGCCTCTGCTCTCCCTGACCCAGTATCAAAGTTAGCTTCTTTGAGCAGTGTGCTCACTGACAGGCTGTGTAACTCTGCATGGCTCCAGTGAAGCCCACAGGAAGATGCTCTTAAGGTCCCCACAAAAATAAGCTTGAGGACTTCCATATTAAATAAAGAGAAAGTAATGCTGCATGAAGGCATACAGCCATTACAAGACTCTTGTGTCTGTACTAATTATAGTAGTCCAAGTCACTACTGAAACTTATCACAATAGCTTAAAGTAAATACAAAATTAAAATTTTAAAAATCTCAAATGTATTTGGATTCACCTGTAAAATACTTAAGCACTGCTATTTTATATCAGCAACATGGAATTTCCATTGACATATATTATTTCTGAAGGTAATATTAAACAAACAAACAAACAAACAAGCCAAAGCAGACACTATGAACAGGAATTAAAAGAACAGGTGGGAAGCATAGGGATTATTCCTTCTACATTCACATCTAACAGGGTTTGCAAAGATGAGAATTTAATCATTCCAACACGCAGCACCATGCTCATTCTGGAGAGCTCCTTTCTCAAGGCAAAACGTCAGTGTTTTAAGGAATATGTGAAACATTCCAAATGACAATGCCTGACTCCCAGAAAAGAGGTAACTCCAAAATTTTAACACCGTACCTCAGAAATCAGGTTTTTTCATGTCATTCAGCACACAACAAAAATTTAGCAGACAAACAAAAAGCCTGTTTACCAATTAAAATGACATAGCACCCTGCTTTTTTTTCTGTCCAGGGGCAACATGTTAACATAGCCCATCAGCATTTACAGCTTGGGATCTGTTTAATGTTGAAATGCACACAAGAATCACAAAAATAATTATCAGAGATCACAGAGGGCAGACAGTCCACTAGTACTACTACTGGAAAGCGCGTGCCTGTTAGCAGTCGTTCAACAGGCTCCGCACTAGAAGAGTTCTGGCAGGCGGCCAGAAACACCACATACTATTCCCCTACAAGCCACACAGGTATAAATCCCTCACAGCCAGCAGCACTGGAGTTTCCCTCGGCATCACATAAGTATTTCCTCATCAAATTCCAATATCCGGTCTTTTGCAGCAGGTTACTAATATTCCTTCCAAGCATTTTTCCTCAGCATGAATATGGTTGTCAAAATCCTCGTAACAACCTTGTCGGTGAGTATTTCAGCAGGTCTTACCTGGGAGCTACCACACAAGCCAGGGAACATATGGGCTCGATGCATCTCTGTCGTAGTGCACTTGTCCTTTTTGCACCATCACTGCGTGCAACCCAGGCTAAAACTGGCTTCCCGGGAGCGCCCATCAATACTCACATTTCCTTTGGTTAACTACGTTTTGGCCTGCAGCGTGTGACTGAGCATAAACCCGGGTATCTCTGCAAAGCACACGTACGTGCACTTCAGGAGGAGAACCACCACAGCCCTCCGCCGGGTTTGTCCGCTCCGAAAGGGCAAAACCTCAAACCCACCCCGGAAAACAGCCGAACTCCGCAACCACGGCACCGAGTTTCGGGTTCA
>NW_008239110.1:20976780-20997557 GCF_000691975.1 Corvus brachyrhynchos
AGCAGCAGCAGCAGCAAAGCCGGGGCAGCTTGTCCGGGGGCGGCTGCGTTGACCGCTGTGATGGGGAATTGGAGGATGAGACACCGGCCTCAGCCCTGGGACTCGGCACCCCCGAAGTGCTTTCTGGCTAGTAGCCGAACTACTTCAGAGAACGACTGTATCGAGCTGTCGCTGCTAATTACTATTGCTAGTTATATTACTATTATTATTACTGCAATATAGAGCATGTTGTAGGGCATTACCCTTGGCGTAGGCTCCAGAGCATCACCACGCATAAGGCAGAGAGCTGCACAAGCAAACTGGGACAGCAGCTCTTACATAACAGCAGCAGGACAGAAATATTCAAAGGAGCTGGCAAGACGGTCTGCCACTTTCGTGCTCAAACCACGCTAACCACGCAACAGTGTTTGTGCCCCCAGTATAAAACGTGATTCTGCCTCTTCCAAAGACATTGCACAACCCCTGTGACTTAATTTTGCTTTTCCCTCCTTCCTTGTAATTGATACCATTAAGGCTAGCTTCATGCAGAAGACAGAAGGATATTTTTCTGCTTAAGAGATGGATCATATCTGGTCTATGTCATTGGGAAAAAACCCCACTCATTTGGAGCTGAGATGGAGAAGTTGGGAGAAGCAGCACCAATGAGCCTCTTAGTTTTCATCATTTCTGGCAGTGCTGCAGTGATTCTACAACATTAGCATGCAGGGTGTTTACTGAGTGGATGGATAAAATCTGAGTTAGGGAGCAGAGATTACTCAGCATCACCCTGTCCTTCAGCACTAGTCATCTTAGCATTGGTGCTACCCTCGTGATATGAACACTTACGGCACCCATCCCAACACTATGTAATTATGGATGGCACACTTGGAGCCAGGGTCCTTGTGTGGAAGAAGCAGACATATCAGGAACTACAGCAAGAATTCATGTGAAACTGGGATATACGTATCTAGGTCACCTCCAGCCATCCACAAAAAATTACCTCTTTCTGACAATGAGTGTAACCAGGCATATTGGGCCTGAAATCTTCCTCCTTTTGAAGGGTTGTGGAATTTTTTTTGTTTGGGTGGGGGGGGAAGAGCTGGTGGGGGGGAGGTTTGTGCTGGAGGGGAACTGAAAAGCTTTTTACATCCAATTTTTCTTACCTCTTTGTCCCGGTTCTCTGCCTTACCCCATGCCAGTTGCAGCACCAAAGATGGCAAAGGAAGTGGATGCTAACATGTTTCTGAGTTCACACTTTCTACATATATCTTTTTGCTGAATAAATTCCTTACTTTGCTGTTTCTTTCAGAAAATACTATCTTATTTTTCTAGGTTAAGAGTACAAGTATTAACCTGAGCGAGAGCATCTTCACTGCAGAAGACTTCATATAGTAATACTACTGTTGTTTGAAGCAGTTCAGCAAAGTATTTCTAGTGTAGACCTTAATTTCAGCACTAAATGCTGCTCTGTATGTTTTAAAAGCTCAGCTAAAAAAAATTGTCTATGCTATCCTAGGGACAACGTATCATAATTTGTCATTATTGCTTTTTACATTTTGCTTTTAATTGTTGAAAAATCATGGTCTGAAATTGTTGCCTCTTGGGTATTTGTAAATATCTCTTCTGAAAGGAAAGGGGACTAGATTTGATAATGTATAGAAAGGGGACACCTCACTTTCTGTGCATGCTCTATCAACATGACTCAGAAATTTTGGAAAGGAAAAGCAAGACATATATTCCGATATTTTTATTAATTTAGAAGTAATGAAATCCTTACTGCAAGTGTATATTTTATTCCCCTATGATTTTAAACATTCTTAATGTTAAATGGTTGTATTAAGTGAGGGTTCTTTACTAGATGTTGGCATTTGTTAACATGAGACACAAACATTACTTCCACTGCAGAGACAAGAAAGTAAATAAAAAGAAGTACAGTAACATGAGTCATTAAAAGGTTCTCACTGTGCCCAAAATACATTATTTAGTGTGCAGCACACTTCTGAGAGCCCTCTGGTGAAACAACCTCAGGACAGGTCATAGCCAGACAAACTGCCCTGGTGGACAAATCTAGCCAGGCACTGAAGGATGGCTCCCTCTTCCAACAAGCACATCTTCTGAGTACTCAGGTAGAGCATTGAAACCACAAGGAAATACAGCCAATATCACTGACAATGGCTCTGGGCCAAGGACAACACAGCACCCCTGAAAGCTGCTGCTTGTAGCTGAAACGTGAGGAGGTCTTTTACACTGAAGAATTTGGGGCACTGTTCCTCAAAAGAGAAATATTGCCTATAAAAGAGGTACAGTAATGTTTCAGTTTGCCTCAGTATTGTATCACTCTCTACTTGGTCCAGTTTTGGTTGCCAGACTTTAAAAAATAGCTAAGTCAGGTAGAGAAAATCCAGAGGATAGCCATGGGAATGGTATAAAGTTTAGAACACTCAACTCAGAAGAGAAGTCTGAAATAGGTATTCAATCTAGAGATTAAAAACTGGCATGAGGTATAAAAACATTCTAAACAAGCACTAAAAGGACGGGAATAATCACTTTTTGTTGTCCACAGTACATAGGACAAGAAGTAATTTGCTTACCTTGTAGATGGTATTGTCATATCAGAACCAAGAATTTTAGGAGAAATAAAGTTTTGCACCACATACCATAAAAAAGAAGTGAAGATGGTACTGTGGAAGGTATTTAAGCACAGACTACACAAGTGTCTTCCTGGAAGGCATTTTTAATTTTTTGATACTTTGTCAGGGTGCAGAACAGGATATCTCTATAAGTGTCTTGATCTCTTTTGAGTCCATTTGCTGCAACTGTGAATGCTAAGACTGATTTGAGTAAAAGAGCATACCCTTCTTCCTGCAGGTGTTGCAGTAAGCAATAGTTGCCACTTCCTTCCTGTCCTAAACTGCCACACAGTATCTGTGTACGACCTGGAAGCATTGCCACACACCTCCTGAGAGATGTGTGCAGCTCTAGATCTGCTTTTCATGTACTGTATCAAGCATAAATGTATAAACATATAATCAAAGAATCGTTTAGTTTGAACAAAGACTTGCAGAATCATCCAGCCCAACTCTTAACCCAGTCCAAGTCCACTGCTACATGCTGTCCCTAAGCATCACGTTTACATGTCTTTTAAGTACCCCCAGGGACAGGGAATCAATTACTTGTCTGGGCAGCCTGTTCAGTGCATGACAGCCCTTCCCATGAAGAAATTTTCCTAATAGCCAATCTAAGCCTCCCCTGATGCAACTTGAGGCTGTTTGTTCTTGTACTCTCACTTGTTAATAGGGAGAAGAGACTGACACCCATCTTGCTACAGCCTCCTTTCAGGCAGCTGTATAGAACGAAAAGGTCTCCCCTGAGCCTCCTTTCTGCTAGGGTAAACAACCTCAGCTCCCTCAGCCACTCCTCACAAGACTTGTTCTCCAGACCCTTCACCAGCTCCGCTGCCCTTCTCTGGACACCCTCCAGCACCTCAATGTCCTTCTTGTAGTGAGGGGCCCAAAATAGGATTCAAGGTGTGGGCTGAGCAGTGCTGAGTACAAGGGGGCAATCACTTCCCAGGTCCTGCTGGATACATTTTTTTCCTGTTTGCCATTAGCCTTCTTGGCCACCTGGGCACAGCTGGCTCATGTTCAGCAGCTGTTGACAAGAACCCCCAGATCCTTGTGCCCCAGGCCACTTTCCAACTACTTCCCTCAGCCTGTAGCACTGCCTGGGGTTGTTGTGACCCGGGGACAGGACCCGGCACTTGGCTTTGTTGAACCACATACCACTGGCCTCAGCCCATCAATCTGGCCTGTCCAGATCCCTCTGGAGAGCCTTCCTGCCCTCCAGCAGATCCAAATTGGTGTTTCCCCTGCAAACTGACAGAGGTTGCACTTGATCCCCTCACGCAGATCATTGATAAAGACATTAAATAAAGGAAAGGAACTGAGCCCAGTACTGAGACCTGGGGAACACCACTTGTGGAACATTGCCTTTCTTCCCAAAGTTCCAAGGCTCTCTGTTCAGCCAGGCCGGTCTTTCCTGCTGGCTCATCTTTCAGCACATTGGGACAGCCTGCTCCTGCACATTTAAGATTTCCTTCCTGAAGAATGACCAGCCTTCCTGGACTCCTTTGCCTTTCAGGACTGCCTCCCAAGGGACAGTCAACCAGTCTCCTAAACAGGCCAAAGTGCCCTCCAAACCTCTCCTTACTTCTCCAAGAATCTGTAAGCTGTAAAACTGCATGAATTTTTCTACATAATTTTGTATATTGTACTTGAGTGCTTATGTTTTATATTCAAATGTAGCAAAACCTGGGTGAATAAACTTTGAAAATAAAGACACAACTAGAAGCCAGAGAATATATTCCCTCTAACATGAATTTTACTGCATTACATGAATTATAGCAACACACCATTTAACTTCCCTTGCATTGTGCTGAAATAAATAAACATAGTGGGATGAGATTACACAAAATTATGTGGGAGTGGAAAAAAATCAGGAAAAAATTATCTGCTACACTAGTATATTATACTAGGGTATATGATATGTTCTTGTAAGTGAAGTTATCAAAACTATAACAGCTTAGAGATACTTAATTAGGATTTTTATGTACTGAATGAGCTCAGTCTAGCATATGGCAAGAGTCAAGCTAAAACAAATGGCATTTATTTCTAGTGTTAGTCACTCCATTTTCATCAAGAAAGTCATTATATCCTTTCAAAATGTATTGCTTTGACAATTTTCTCTTGTTTATGCTTCACAACTTACACTAAATTGGAAAAAATTGCAAAAATCTCAAACTTCTATAGAGGAATAAAAAGTGGATGCCCCAATATTGTCTAAAACAGGACTAAAAGGTTGTTACTTGCAGATCATAATCAAGCAGAAGAACTGCCAACCTAAAAATTCCATTAGAAGCTGCCCAATCCAGTGGTTGAATAGCAGCAAGGCTGCCACAGGTTCCTATCCCCGCATCCGGCCAGCAGCAAAGCTGAGTGCGTGCTCCCCACAGGTGCGTGTGCTCATCATGTAAGTGTGCATGCACAGGAATGTGTGGCTGCACGCACAGTTCATCTGGGACCAAAACCACAGCACTCATGCTGACACTTGTCACAGGACCAGCCTGATCCTGCCTTATCAGCATGAAAGCCTGAGAGCAGAAAATACCTGCAAATACATACGCAGCCATAAGGGATGAATCCCTCCAGTAGCTGATGTTAAACACTCCATTGTGCCAGTGCTTGGCTCCTGGATCCCAGTCTGCCCAGCTCCTGAGGCCTGAGCCCTGCTGCACTGGCAAGTACAGACCCACTGACCCACCAACAAACACTACTCCTACACACATGGCCATGGACAGATACACGGACAGACTGTGCTCCCCTCAAAGGGCTGGCTTTAACCATTTGCTCTCTGCAACAGCTGAGCCCCTGGCTCCTCTCCCCTCCTGCTTGCCCCTCACACAGATACACTCTTCTGCCAAAAGGCCTCTCCTGTCGCTGGTCCAGAGCTAAGGCCTCGCTGAATCCCAGGCTCCCCGCAGTAGCTGGCATGGACATCCTGGTGCCTCCGATAGCCAACCCCTGCTGACTCCAGTATTACGGACACACATCGACTTCTTATGCCCCTGTCTTGTGGGAGAGTTTGCTGCTTGTTAGTGGTTACACACATTGGTGTTCACATCCACTCCCACTGTGCACATTCTCCACTCTCTCCATGTGCAGGCAGCAGAGATGCAAGGGCTCCTATGGCCCCTGCTCCCCCTCCAGCTGCACATAGAATAGGGAGCCCCTCACCGTGGAAAATAGCTCAGAATGGAGTTTAATGAGAAGCCAAGGCAGACTGCACTGATCAGATAATGGTCAGACCATTGTAACAACCAGCAACCTCTTTACAGGACACATTTTATCCCCTTAGCCGTTTATTTTCCCACACTCCTCTACCTACCCTTGTGCCCCCAGACCCTTGTGTGTTATGGAGATGAGTCTTTAAACACATAAACTAACATTTTTTAACAACGATTTAGCATAGAAAAACAAAGAAAGATAAAAATATAATCAGTTTTAAAATTCAGATGAACATGACAAGAGCAAATTCTTTGTGATAAACCGGTAGTACCAGGCAATCATGATCAGATTGTGCCACCCTGTGGACTGTATCAAAAAGCTCTTACCTTTATTGCTGGGCTCAAAGGATGTTGCAGGAACAGGCCTAGAAATTCTCAGCCACCAAAGCAGAAGTTATTATGAATTTCCTTACATTCCAATAGAGACAATATGTCTTTTTGAACTGTGCCTTTGAACAGCACTGGGCAGATTTTCAGCTGGCACCAATCTCAAAAAAACATGGACAAATATCTTCACAGGAAAAGTCATAATACCTTGGTGAATTATCTTCCTGTGATGTAACACTAGGCAGAATAATTGCCTTTCTTTACTTGCTTGGAGATACGTGCATGAACAGAAAAAACAATCTATCTTAAATGATAAAGAAATCAAAATAATTACTTCTCTGAAATACAATATTACAGTCAAACAACTAATCCTTGTGGTAAAAACAATAAACAAGATGGAAACCACAGAGTATGTCAGTGGCCAGAGTAAAATGATGATTTGGAGACTAAATTAAAAGACCAACCTGTTAGGAAGAGAGGGCTCACAGGAAAGCTGGGGTCATTAGACAATGTGGAGCTGTCTTTTAAGGTCTCATCTGAAAGGAGACCTAAACAGAAATTGAGAACAGGGTATTTAATAAGGGGTGAGAAGCTTGGTGTACCACATGAGGCAGCTGCAGTATCTGACAGGGAAAAACTGATGTTGCCAAAACATGAGAAGGTGGGTGAAATCAGTCAGAGATTGGAGAAAGCATTATTTTTTTATGAAGAAATGGATTTTGAACCTCTTTGCTTTACTTCAGTGGTTATAAGCATCATAAGGGTCTAATGTGAGGCTAATCTCCCTGATAATACAATATCTACCTGGAGGAAACCCTAGTCCCATGATTTTTCATAATCTGTAATCAACATATTTCAGATTCTCATGATCACTGTCATTACTCAGCTGTTGGCTGACTGACACTCAGTGGCTATTCTCTGTCACTGTCATTATGCTTGAAGTTTCAAAGCTGTATTTTCTGAATTCTATAGTGGTATGCTTACAAAACATATGAAAAAACCTATTAAAATTAAATATCTAAAATATGTTCAGTATAGTAAATATTTTACATGACAAAGCATGTATCTGAGCCACTGTACACTATGTCCAAGTGAAAGAATTTGTCCAAAATCTTTCCTGACCTAATTTTGAATATATCTTAAACTCATTAGGTATAAGAAACATCTTGGTACTCATGTGAACTTCCAAGGGCAGAAATCTGCCATCTCTGTGAAACTGATGTTATTAGATATTTTCTATCTTTTGATGCTGACAGGTAGCACCGGAAGTTCTTCTGAACAATGTCGGGATTCTTTTTGAGACATCCATTCTTTTTATCATGTTCATTTTCTTTCAGGAGCTTGAAGCTCTGTGTCTTGTCTAATAGGATATAATGAGTAGGAAGCATGTTGTTTTCTATGAAAACAGATGGTGTTGTTTAAAACAGTATTGCAATTTCTGTAAAAAAATGCTTATTTAGAGTAAGAGTTTTAAGAATAATATAACTTAATAAAGAGACAATGAAAAATAATGATACACAAATCTCTCTTATACAGAAACAGGCAGGAATTTTATTAAGAACACTTTCTTAATTGGTAGATCAAACCTAAAAATGAAATTATGAGATTTCTAACTGGCCAGTAGAAAGGCTGAGCAATGTTGAAAGAATAAGTTATCATGCCTACAAAATGTCTTTATTTCTTTTTTCCAAAATTATATGCTACTCGTCCCTTGGCTTTAACTGTGTCCACTCTTTCAATGCTATGCTTTATCCTGAAGGTGGCTGCATTCCATGAGTCATTCATTCCTACAATGTCTGAATTTTTTCACTGGATGTTTCCCATATTTAGTTGTGACTGTGAGTAAATTAGATAGTTTCAAGACTACACCGTAACATTTATTTCAGGAAAATACTGTGGCACAATACAAAAATACAGAATGTAGTTTAAATTCATCACAATAATTATTCAGGAGATATATTCTTCCACTGGGGCAAAAAGTCCCCAAGAGAACTCTTTCCTTCTGCCTTAACACTTTGGGTGAGTACCTTTTCCTGTATAGACCAAATAATTGTTAAATGATGTTCTTGGGAGAATAAACAGTCTTCTCTCATAGCTGTGTCTCTTTGACCCCCAAAAATTAAGTTTTATAGCTGAAAGAGAAATTCAGACAGCCCACTGGTGATTTATATCTTTACAGTGTTTTACTTTAAATTGCCACTATCACCTTTTCTAAAATTGGTCCTCCATGTTACGGGGTCCATTATGCACTTTGATTTTGGTAGTGCTGTTTGCAGATGCCTGTCAAAGTTATGGTATTAAGGTCCAGACGCTTCCAGCTCCTCCGTGCTTATTTCTGGAGCTTTCATAAATGTTCTCTGTTCTCCAGAGACAGATTTTGTTATTGTTTGCACAGATTTTATAAGATACTGTCAGTGCAGAATGGCCTGATTTTTGTATTCATGTTGCATTGGTGGGGATGACTGTAATAGCCATTGTTCTGACTAGGACCTCTGACTTTGAAGTGCAGCACCCTAAAAAGAAAAGGACAAGCTGCCACAGAATTGCCTGAACCACCAACACTCTGCAGCTCAGACTTGCCACAGACTCATATCCTCTGGACACAGAAGAGAGTAATATGGTTTGTAGTGGCTTACACAGCTGAGAGCATAAGAGCTATGTAGAGTTGACCATATCTGCCTTTTTCACAGAATTCTTTCTGGACATTTTGTTTCTACCCAAGCTTTGGCAACTCCGGGCCACTCTGTGATTTTCCATTCTTCAATGTTTCAATATGATAAACTGCAGGATTCCAGATATAATGTTGGAGAACTAAATGACACAGTTGTTTTTAATTAATTTTTAGGTCTATATTTTGGTTCAGGAGCTCTCCCTGCATAGCTCCAAAGTGGGGGATTTTGGGGAGTTTCTGGCAGAACCATTAAGTACAAGGCTCTGCAACTACATTACACTTTTAACTACAAGTCAGATAATGTGCCCAGTGCTACAACAGTCTTGGAACATCTGTGTGATCGAGATGAATCTGAACTCCCAGTCCTGAATGTAAAACAAGGCAGAGCTTACCAGGTTCTTCAGTCCTACAATCTGCACTTTAAATGGCAGCTTTAGAGATGAGCCACCTAATAATTTTCTGAGCAAAGTAGGGAGGACCCAGCATTGATAGCCTCTAGATCCTTGGGATTTTTTTTGTTTTCTGTTTTCTTCTGTGGAAAACCATATTAGATGTTTCCCATTCTGCCTCTCTTTTCTCATCTCAAAATTCCCATCCCAACTCCAGCCAGCTCAACCCATCCCAAGAAAAATCCAAACAGATTTCATTCT
Source organism: Corvus brachyrhynchos (assembly GCF_000691975.1). Taxonomy (NCBI): domain Eukaryota; kingdom Metazoa; phylum Chordata; class Aves; order Passeriformes; family Corvidae; genus Corvus; species Corvus brachyrhynchos. The sequence goes on from NW_008239110.1 coordinate 20,986,250, forward strand.
GAGGAGTACGTAGGTAAGATCAGACTGTTGCTTTTATTGACTGTGCTTCAAAATAAGGTAGCAGCAACCAATGAATCAGCCATTCAGAGGGTATTTTCACTGATTTTATCTCAAGATCATATATAGGTTGTCATCACCATACAAGAATCTTCCATAATATATTCCTGAAAATTGGAAACACCCATTGTTTCAAAAGATATGTGACTTACCTTTGTCTTCAAAATTGGAAAGTGGAAGGGTTCTTGTTGACATTAATTCCCCTACTCCTGCTTCCCCTTACCATTTCTGATGGTTGTCTCATTAATGAACTCTCCACTTGTTTCTTGTTTATTCTTTAAATCCCATTCCATGCATTGTCCTGACAGTCATTTTGTCTTAGGACTGTCCCTTGATTAATCCAGAGATCTTTGGTTAAGATCAAGTGATCTTAATTGAAAGTGTTAGCAGTCATTCCTGGTGTATGTCCTTTAATTCCACATTTTAGTCTTACTTTCTTAAGTTTGACTGGCCCATGTCAAGCAGTCATGTTGTTGAATGCTTTGCTTTTGTCTTAATAGTTCCATTTCCCTAACATTTTCATCATATCTCATAATTTTATTTCCTGATATTTTTAATCATTCAGATCATGATTGTGAGTACATGCGATACAATTTATTGATGCAGATTTCTTCATGCTAATTATCTGTTTCAGAATTCCTACATCTTAGATGGGCTTGTCTCCCAAGACCTTTATGGAATAAATCAGAAGTCCTACAGAAAGTTTCATCATTGTAAAACTGAAAGCATGCATGAAAGTGCACATGTGTTCTTTAAAGGATTCCAAGCTCCTTGTACTGGCTGGTAAATGATTTTCTACATCTGGAGTTCCTGCAGTCACTCCATGCTTGGATGCCCGTGTCCACAACCTCTCGCCCTTACAGCACAAGATTTATCAAGCTTACTCTCCTTAATAGCAAGCTATCTGAGAGCAGTAAAAATTAATGACCTGCAATACAAAATGGTTAAATTAATTATTCACCAGTTTCCAAAGGACCATAATTGCATTTCCATTCTCTGTGGAGCTCTCCAATTAGCTTGCTGAGGGACTGAGGTGCTCAGCGGTGTGGAGGTTACAAGTACAGAAGTTTGTGTGCGTGCTCAGGAGAGAGGGAGTAGGGGGGATTGTCAGAGGTGGCTAGGATATGGGTGAGGGTGAGGGCAAAGGTTTGGATGTTTTATGACTCTGGAGACTTCTGGGATGACTGAAAGGAAAGTGTATGTGAGAGGAATGACTACTGCAGTCTTTCATCAGAGCAAAATTCTGTAGTTAGTTTGGGACATAACTTCTCTGAGACTCATAGGTATGCTGAGGGAAGAACAGCTTTCATGATATGACCTTTATCTTTTTCCCACTTAAACCTGATTGGATACCTGCTTTTGTTTTTTACTACTTCTCTATTTAAGGCAAGGTCAGACAAACAAGTTTCTGCCAGCATCTTCTTGTTACAGCAGTAAGTAATGGGCATGTGCAAATGAACTGCAGCTGAACAAGCAAGGCAAACATGACAGACCTGGCAAACAAGCACCCTGTGAAGTGTCTTTAACCCTTGCATGCTGCTCTCAGAGGAAGGGCAAAGAAAATAAACAAAAATTTAAAAAATGTATGAATGGAAGCTTGTACTTTCGCTTTTCATTGTGGTATTTTCCTGCAGAGTACAGGAAAAAATCATTTGCACAAAAAAGAAGAAGTGCAAATCATCTAGTCTCACTGTAATTTGTCTGTACAGTACTTAAGTACGAGAGAGCTGGGATTGACATACGGAAAGCCTTGGAGAAACCATAATAAGAATAATTAATTACAAAACCAAGCAAGCTAAACTGGCATACAAAGCATTGCTCATGGTCTTTATAGTCCTCAAAACCTCTTCTTACAGTGTCATAAGGTACTGTTGCACTCTTCATACTTTTCTGAATGGTTAATCTTGGCTTCATATACTTAGAACATTTTGATGTCATGTAAATTTGAATTGTCTGTCAGTAAATCAAAAGTACTGTAACAGAGGAATAAAAATCCAGCTAATTTCATGAGTAGCATTTCAAGCTTGTTGGATTTATAAGAATAAATGGACACACCATGACTATGGTGTGATCCTGTCAATCAGAGGACGGGAACATTAAACATTCATGACTACTTAAAGGCAATTTCCTTCAATTGTTCATCATGCCTCCAATATTAACCTTCCCCATAGGATTTCCTCTTGCTCTAAACTTAAGAAAAGGGTATTTTTTAACTAGACTTTTTATGGTAGTAGTAAACTGATGAAGGGGGCTATAATTGTCAAACATTTTTTGTTGTTTTGCTTCACATTACTCATTACCTATGGTGTGATTCAGAAAGCAGATTTTAACTATAACAAGTCATTTGCCTAGAAAAATGAAAGAAGATTTTTCAATCTGTTCATTTATCAAAATGGAGTAATGAAAATTAAGCAGTATGCCCACAGTAAACTTAACTAAATCAAACCAAAATTGTATCTGTGGTGATATATGGTTACTGAAAGACTATTATTCGTGACTAGCCTGGTAGACCAGATATAGGTCTGGAAAAAAACTAATTAAGTAATCCAAATATAATACCTTAGACTGGGAAAAATCATATTATAAAGTTACTCTGAATTATTTTTTTAAGCATTGGAATCCATAGAAGAATTAACTTTGGAAACAGCCCTAATAAAAACATATGAACTGTAAAGATTTTGTCCTTACCATCATTCTATCCTCATTTTTGGAAAATATTTCAGATGTTCAGGAGCTATAAATACCCTATAGAGGCTTGTTTTCCCACTCCACACCTACTATGATATCTCATTATGTTTAGAGATATTTTCATTAACAACGTGTTTGGATTAGGCTCTTACCTAACACATGTAATGAAGTAACTGCGGGGAACCTTTTCCACTAAAATGACTGTAAAAATGGGTCCCAGAGACATACCTTGAATCCAGGATGCTGTTGCTTGGTTTGACTAACTGCGTGATAAAACGAAGGCTGTGTCAGTCCTAAATCCCAGTTTACCTCTCAGCAGAATGATTGCAGATAACAGTCTCTGCCCACCCACAGGCAGCAGCACTGCAGAGGTGCTGAACCTGCACACAGATTCACTGATGCAAAATTCCACACACAAACGGTAGTACACAGGAATCATTTTTTCTTTTAGTAAGGGAATGCTGCATGATAAGTCCATTAAATTCCATGTGGTCACTTGGGACAAGTAAAATTCTGCTTCTAGATAGTTCATGACTTGTAAAGGTAAATAAAAGATGCTGCTCACAGCAGAAAAATGATATCTGTGAAAGAGAAGTATCTCTCAGCATGAACAAATACAGCTATATCTGTGAACATTATTTCAATGAAATTATAAATTTCAGACCATCCTAGGGAGTGGAAAAATGGAGTCCATTGCATTCCAGCTTTTTAACAGCTGTAGAACAGAATACAACAGCAAGAGATGATTTTGTTATCCAGTACTGGTAGGTGGAGGTGAAATTTTCAGTCCAACTGTTGAACTCTATCAGTTACTACCAAAGTGTTAAAATAAAATATTGTTGTCATACTGAATTGCTTTTGGGTGTTGTTTCTTTCTGTTCCCTTACTTGGTTCCCTTCTCAGGGGGCAGAAGAATGAACAGAAGGGCAATCGGAATTAAGGTAATGACTTTGCTAAATGTCATGGTTCAGCACTGCATGTCTCAGGACTTTCAGGGGAGCAGAAGAAAATAGAAAGACTCTGAGGTTTATTGCTCTGCCCTTTGCCCTCTAGCATCATGGCTGAAGACAAGGAAATATTGTACTCTGAGAACATAATGGCAAATCTCTTTCCTAGATCGTAATTTTGTGCAAAACTGACAAATCTGTCCATTAGATAAATATTCTCCACATTTTGGAAAGCATATTTGTGGATTTCATTTTCATCTGCTGTGTGGGAAGTGGTTCACAGGATGTGTTTGTAGGAGAACAGGGAACGAAGAGGGATTTTTTGGCTTGCTGACTCCAGTTTTCTGCCTCTATTAGCAATCATGTCATATAATCCTCCTTAGTTATTTGTCAAACTTCCACTTGAAAGTCGAAACTAGATGAGTTTATGCCTCCATTTTAATTCCCTGTGAGGAAGGAAATCTTTGATAATGACAGTACCTTGTTTTCTTCTTTTAATTCACTCCTCCTTCCTTTTCCACCCACACGTAAATGCACACAGTCTTCAATATCACAAATATCATGAAAAAAAATCAGGAATCTGAAAAGTATCCAGTTGGCAGAAGGGGAGTGCTCTCAGCCTCTTTTTATGTCTCTCAGTCATCTTTCACTGAATGATATAAAACTTATAATATTAGGGAAAAAATATGTTTTCAGTGTTTTGAGTCAAGTATTGAATCTAAAAATGTTACACATGTTCCAGTAAACACAACATATACTGCACAGTGACACTGTCTTCTCAATCATATAATGGTGCATAATTAGCAATGAGGGATCTTCTTTTATGTTATGTCCTTAGGATTTCACAGCTCCCAGAAAAATACTGAACATCTGAAATTCTCATGAAATTCCTACCTATAATTCTTTCTATGAAAAATCTGGAGAAAAATTAGCAACGACTAACACACTCTCAAAAACCAATACGTTTTCTAAGGTGGTGATATTACTGTAGCCACGTTTCTTTTCATTCATAGCAGCAATATCATATTGAAAGGTGTATTCTGATAGAGCAAGCCTGAGGCAGTAGGACATTTACCTGTAGCTGGTAAACTGAAGAACTTTGCTGTCTGAAATTGAAGTGAGTCATTAAAGGCAGTAAATTCAAGATGTAGTTTTTCAACCTTTTTTCACATTATGAGCAGCATTTAACATTGATAGTTTGATGGTAGACAGGAACATTTTTCATCACTAGTCAAATAAAAAAAATTCCTGAGTTTTTTCTTCATGCATCCGGAGAGCTGTAAAACTAACCAAGGACAAATATGAGACTGCTGAAATATGAAACAATTAAAGGAAATCCCAGTTTAAATCATAATCTCCAGATGGAAAGTGTAAAAAAAAAAAAAAAAAAAGAAAAAGTTTCACTGGATGCTCATTCTATTATTTTAATTTTTTTTTTCAGTGAACTGTTTCATTTGAAATAAAAAGATTTTGTGGGTTCATGCAGGAGAATTCAACATATATACCTATGTTTCCTCAGGAATCGCAGTAACTAAGCAACTGAAAAACTGAGAAGTAGTTTTCAGCAAGTTGTTTTCAAGTTCTGACTTGGTATTCCTTTTTTCTTCTAACAACAGTTGTATGACCCTTCTGTCTGGCAGTGATAGACAACAGTTAAAATCTGGGTTCAGTTTGTAGGATTGAATGATCATACTCAATCATCCCTTTGAGCCCTGACCAGCTGGAAAAAAAATATTTTAACCTGAATTAACCTCCATGCACTCAGAAAATTAGCTCAGTGGATCTCTCCACTATGTTAAACAGAAAATATTTAGCCAGTCAGGGCTCTACTGGAATGGCAAAGCAAAATAGAAGAATCCTAATCTATCATTTGGAAGAGCATAAATGCCTCGGAGCAAGCAGCTGCCATCCTCAGAGCAGGCTGGCAGTGGTGCTAGTTCCTCCTGCCACAGCTACCCATGTCCAAGGAAGCAGGTGACTATTCTCCTGCCAGCACTACTTTGTGTACCCACTGTTTGGTTGCCCATGGTTTTTCTAAAGAATGATGGAACCCATCAAATATATTTTCCCCTTAAAGTTCTTCCCTTTCTTCAGGATTAGGGCTAGTGCTGCTGTAAATTCAAAGCACCTTCCCTAATTTAATCAGTGCGTTCAAACCCTTTAAGGACAGAATTAAATTAGTCTTTTCAAACACTAAAAGGCTGCTCATTTCATTGGAATTGAACTCACATCAGTAATGTATTTGACAGCTCATCATCTACATACCCCCATCTCCCATCAGTCAGAAGTGACAATGAGTTATACTTTCCAGTGTAATGAAAGGTGATGAGCATTTTTACCCATTAGGGTACCTCGAGCTATGATGATTTTATTTTCAAGAAAAGATACTTCTCAATAAAGAAAAATGAAACAATTAGTGGGGTTACCAATGAAATTTATTTCTGCAATAGTCAGAAAAAAATGAACAGAAATAAAATTAGTCTAACACTTAAAATAATAAATTAAGAAGAGTCTGTGATTTATCAATCAGCTTTAGCTTTTTGGAGAAGAAGATTCCACAGGTTGCCCAGAGAAGCTGTGGGTGCCCCATCCCCAGACGTTTTCCAGGCCAGCTTTGAGCAACATGGTCTAGTGGAAGGTTCCAACCCTGCCAAGGCAGAGATGTTGGAACTAGATGATCTTTAAGGTTTCTTCCAGCCCAAACCATTCTATGATTCTGTCTCAGGAGTTGATATGCTGTATCCATTTCAGATTAACTTTGTTGCCTGAAATAGCAATTCTTCCTTTCTCTTGCAAGAGTAAATAGTGGCAAGACAGTCTGAAACTGACCTGAGAGAGCCTCCTGCTTAGCAAGTCAGTTTAAACCCACATCATCTTGATTCGTTTAAAACTTTATTTGCTTCAAGTTGCTGATAGGCATTATGGGTGTGTGGCACATGTAAGACTTTTGGTTGTGCAGCTTCTCTGATCTGCTGCTGGTAATTGCCCATATAAGCTGGTTTTTTGAGGAAACCAAGAAAACTCCCATCTTGGAACATTCTGTCAAGGTAGAAGCTGTCCTATTTCTCAGTGCTGCAAACTTTATCACAAAGAATTAAGGTTCATATTTCATACATTTGCTTATATGTAACATGCAATTATCTGTACATGTGTTCATGTCTGAACTCAAGTGTTTTTTCACTAGATTAAGGTCAATGTTCAATTCCTTTTTATAATGGTCATCTCAATAGATGCAGTCAGTAAACTAAAATAATTTAATGTCCTCATTTTATAGTTTACAACAATTCATTTTTGTTTTATTTCCATATGCTCTTAGGGCACAAATCTAACTCTAGTCATATAACTATTTATTTTGTGTATTTTTAGCATCTACTCTGGTAGTGTCCCAATTGAAACTAAATAATCCCAGAATTTCTTATGAAGTTGTATCTTGTTCACTTTCATGTGAAAATCAGATCTCTTTCATTTAAGTTCTTAACTCAGTATTTGGATATGCTATTTTAAACATGAGGTTTGAAAACTATCAGTCTTCCATTAATAATCAGGTGTCTTTACTCAATATTTTTAAACATCTCTTTCAGGAAAAACAAAACCAAACCAAACCAAACCAGAAAAGGTTCAACCTTAAAATGATGCTACATCCAAATCTTAAGATTGGAATAGTCCTAAATTTAGGGGATTCTAAATATTCATAATGAAAAATAAATGTAGTTAATTCTGGGTTTGGGTGTGTTTGGGTTTTTTATAGTATAAGGGCAAGAAAACCCTCATATGCCTCTTCAGAGAACAGAGATTTCCTTTCACAGCAGAATTTTTATGGACATCCATTATCTGAAATATATTTAAGAAGAAAATAGTTAAAACTTGGCTCTACAGAAATTATAACATAAATACAAAATCTTATATTTTATCAATGTCCATTCATTCTCCATTAATTCTAGGTCTATGTCATTACATGTCTATTTTCTTTTGTAGGTTTGTTGTTATTTCTATATGTTACATATAGCAGCAGTACCTACAATTCCATCGGGGAATTAACACTGCATTGTATTAAACGTGTCCAAGCAATTAGCTCAAAGCCTGTTTGTGTTCCAGGGAACTCATATTTCAGAATGGGGTGTGGAAAGGAAAGAATTTACAGTTACACTGTCAGGCCCAGCTAGTTCCTCAAACCAGCCAAGGAACAATGGTGAATACTTAACCATCCTCATACCCTAAATTAATATCCTAAAGAATTGGTGTCCATTAAAAACCTCTTGATGCATTTCTTTCTTATTGAAAATTCCTACTGAATACAAGTGCTTTTGGATGTTTAAAGAAGGTCTTCAACATAAAAAATCCTTAAAGGAAAGAGAAAGGATTTTTCATCTCTCTATCTCTGGACTTAGGGAGTTCAAAAAGTTTCAGAGAAGGAGGTGATTTGGTATTGTTCTGAGTCGATTTGCTCTGCCTGAGGAAATGACGAGAAGGAAACTACTTCCCTGTCTCGGGAACCATGTGGTGTTCCAAGATAAGGCAAGCACTTACTAATTCGAGTCCACAAGCAGGAAATGTGATACATCCATTTCCTTTCAGGCAAACAACACAGTTCTGTGGCAGCACAAAAGCTTTGCTTCTAGTGCAAAATTTCAAACCTTCAGAAAACTATTGCTCCTCTGTGGACATACCATTCTGTATTTGCTATTTGGATGTTATGGATAAGAACAGTACTTTTCCTCCAATCACATGGCCACCAAAGTTTTGGGGTAAGGATATTGGGTTTTTTTCTAGAATATTACTAAAGTAGATGCAGATATTTGTTGTTGATTGCCTTAAAAAATACCTCGATACAATTTCAAGCCTCATGTTGGATGCGAAGAGTAATGAATAGGTTTTGTATTTCCTGCAGTGATAAGAGTGTTTTCCAAATGTTTCTTCAACAAAATTTTATCGTGTTTTTTAAATGGATCAAGACAGCAGGGGCTGCTGGGGCAAAATTGATTGTTCCAAAAAGTTAATTACTGAAGTCAGTTGTAAAGGTGTCTATTGACTTCAGTCAATAGCCAGGTCAGGTAGACATTCTCAACTGCTTAATGGATGTACCTACGCAGCAGACATGTTCTGTTTCATCTTTTGATGAAAATGGTATAACAAAGGCTTAATGCGTTTCAACCTTTGGAATAAACTCTTATTCCCCCAGAATGAAAAGTTATTTGTAATTTATTGTGCTGCCTCATGGTGAGATTTTCCTTATTTTTTCTTCAATGTATATTTTGATTATTATCAATTATGGCTGTTTTCTTTCACCCAAATCTGGGAATAGTTGATAAACTGAAATGTATAGCGTGAGGTGGAAGTATATGTTACACTGAAATTCATTCAGGGTAATTAGATTAACTGATTTGATCTTAAAGATTCTATGCTATTGCTGTGGAAAATCCCTCCAAAGAGCTCTATTGCTTGCTATGTTTAATATTAACATTTATTAGCAATTAGCTTAGAATGAATCACATATCTCATTTTCTCTATTATATTATTGCTATTGAGCAATGATCCCTCCAAGAATCTGAACACTATTTAAAACTAAAAAATAATGTGCATCAGCAAAATAGGAATTCAGTTGCATAGGAGTGCTCCAGGAAAAGAGTGGAAAAAACATACATGAGGATGGAAAGAAGTTCCTTTTTTTCTTGTCATGAGGAACAAGAATCTGTTGAATGCCATCTAAGCTTCCTGCAGTGATACATATATTTTCCTACTGAGAGACCATGAGAGACTCACTCAATTTTGTGTCTGAGACCAAAGAGTAGGGTACTGATACTCGACATATTTGATAAATATTTAGAGATTAACTGAGAAGAAATTACAGTTATTACTGTTTCAGAGTCTTTTGTCTGGAGGTTGTCTGCTGGACTCTGAAGAACAATAATAATTTTTTACAGTGAAAATGGATGTAATTCTAAAATGGCTCTTTCAGAATAAAAACTTGCTGCATTTGACAACACAGAGCAGGACACAACTTAACTGTCTTAATGCTGAAAGGGCCAGAACCTCCTTTCATCTTCATTGCTCACCTTGCTTGCCAGGGACTGACATTGTGCCCAGCCCCAATCACATCCCATTTGCTTAGGCTCTGACAGCAGATGAACCTCAGAGCTTTGATTTTTGTGAGGAGCTTGCATGGTCCTTGAAAGGGAAGATGCCTCTCAGATTTTTCTTATTTTTCTGATAGATTTTAGAAGAGTGAATATCATTTTCTCTTCCTTTCCTGTAGGTATATCATATACGGTAGACTAGGAAGGGTGTGTGGAAACTGTTTCCACTGTGTGGAAACATCACTTAAAATGATAGAAATGTGTTTTCTGACATCCCTGAGATACATGACTTGAGGTAAAAATAAAACTACACGTAATAGATATAAATAAAATTTAGTTCTTAATTTAATAAGAGTGCAGTACTTGCAACTGATTTTTTAGGACACAGCTTACAAGCTATTTTCTAAGCCACCCACCATGTAGTACTGTGAATGCTACTACATTACCACGATGCATTCCTTCTCCATGCATGTGTGATTTCTCAGCATCTTCCATGGACTCAGACAAAGTGTAAACTTCAACATTTATGCAAAGTTTTGCTGAGAGGGACTAAGATTGTGAGAAAAAAATCAATGTTGTAAGAATAGTCTAAGCAACTGTTCATAATGATATTTAATCTCTTACAGTTTTATAAACCATCTATTGTCTAACAGCTGGTTCCTTGTGCTGGAAAATATACAGGCATCCTGCTTTCTATAGTTGTCCAGTTTCCAGTGATAACTTCACACAATAGCTTCTTAAAAGTGACTCTAGGAATTTTAGAACAATGAACAAACTAAACTGTCCTCTGCTTATTTATGTGTGAGCGCATATAAATCTTTTTACAATTGCTTTAGGCCAGTGGAAGTGTGCCTTAACCAAGCTGCATAGAGAAAAACAAGATATAAACACCTCAATATAAGTCATTCTGTGTGAGTTGTCTAAGTAGTCTAAACCTTCTCTTTCATGCAAAGATCTTAAAAAATTATAAAATTAGGAAAAAAATCAGTACACTTTTTTTTCAAGCTCTGTGTACAATCAGTGACAAACTGGAGAGTCAATAACTGTACAAGTGCTTAGCTGCAGACCTTGCAGGAATTCTTCTTTGAATTCAGATGTCACCATCATCAATCTGCAGTATTTTTGGAATGCCAAATTATGCAGTGAAGGAAAACAAAGCCAGAAAAAAAGTTGTTTTGCTGGCCTAAAATGAATTCTGCCAGGAAAAAAAAATTAAACTGTTCTGTTTTAAATTAATGAGTTTATGATAGAACTCCTGGCCCTGTCAGCAAATGTCCTCTGTAATGTGTCATAACCACAAAATTGGGATCCTGACTCTCACATGGCTAGAGCTTTTTCCTACAACAGACTTCGCAGTCATGTAGATATACGTGTCTGTTTCAGATAAGTTGTCTGAGCTGCTGCCAGGATTCAGAAGCTCATTTCTATCAGGCGCCAGCTTTTGTGAAGCTATGTAACTGCTGCCCACCCTCCTTTGCAGTGGGAATCCATAGTATGGTACTTTGGAAGAGGTAAGAAGAGAAGGAATTAAAGCCAGCCCCT
>NW_008239110.1:20997671-21021036 GCF_000691975.1 Corvus brachyrhynchos
AGTCTGGATTGTATTTTTTATTACTAGTTTCAAAAGGAGGCTTAATAATAGCTGAGTGAGGAATTCAAGGTTTGATACCCATTCAGCAACCAATAATCCTACTTTTTACTGTTTTAATATAGTCTTTACTGAGTTCATTTTGATTTATAAGATAACAGTGGAAGCAAAGATGTTTCCAGTTAAGCCGGGAGTGCATTTCTTGTAATTCCTAAAAGTATTTTCTGTTGTACACAAGTAAATACAATAAATGTCTTCAAGACAATCCTATTTGTTCAGCATAGAAAGCAATATAATTTCAGATCAGGAAATTTAATTTAAATAGAGCATTTGATCAATGTGACAGCAGCAGAGACAAAAAGTGTAAGCAGATTTTAATCAACATTAACTTAGATCCCTAAACTATCCTTCAGTCAAGTTTTAATCAAGTGCCTATTTAAAATGCAACCTCAAAATTTAATACCTTAAAAACATTAAGGACAATTTTTCTTTTCTTGAATCAGAATCCAGGGTGTAATTTGTTTGGTGTGTGGAAATAATGCCATATATCAGCTGGCTTCCAGCATTTTGAGATTGCAAACTGCTTGGCACATACTATAGGCCCCATTGCTTGTCTTCATAAGCTACAAATGCAGCCATGTTTTTAAATGTATCAAATTTTGCCTTGTCTCTCCCTCAACCCACTTGTCTTCTCTTCATTAAAATGCATCTGTTTGTTTGAAAGTCAGACTATGTGCTCTGCTGGAAAAGATGGCATTAGGGAGGAGCTGTGTTTATCGTGTTACTGGTGTAGCAATAATTGTGGTTAAGGACTGTGTGTCATTATCTTTATGAACTGGAGTAATACTTGTGAAGGGGAGCACTGACACAATCAATGACACAGCTGCTCAACACTGCAAAGAGCAGCCTAGAAAGCCATGGGACATGATTCCTGTTCTGGGATCCTTCACAGGTGGCAATCATGGCAGAGTAGAAGCATAAGAAACAGATCCAGATTTCTTTGCAAGTAGGAGAAGCAGCATTTGTGGGGGCCAGTGGGGTGACCAGGTTAAGCCTCTTGGCTTACACTCGGATGTCTATGTCAGCACATTCCAGCATACCCACTGGGTGGTCTCTCCTCATTCCCTTTGCTCTGGTTCATACACTTTGTACACTTTCCATTCAAACTTCAGCAGCAACAAACACTCCGGGAGCTGCCTCAGCTTTCCTGCTGGAGATGTGCACACAGAAGGACCACAGTTTGGAGCCAGCTGTGGAGCACTTGACAGCAGATGTGGCAGTGGTATCTTCGTACAGGCCACTGCTGTTCCTAGTTTGATGACTGGAAAAGACCAGCAGCTTTGAACCAGAGCTCCCCAGAAGGCCTTTATCCTGGTAGGCCTGGAATTGCTAATAGGGCAGAGGATTTCAATAAGCTGACAATGCAATTCCTTTCCTGGTAGAAAGGAGGAAGTAAAGTTGTGACATAGAAACACTTATAGATGATTTAGTCCACTGAAGGTTTTTTCTTAGTAGAGAAACACTTCAGGGTTGAAGTGGAAAAAAGAGGGAGGAAAGGGCAACAAAATTAGAGCTTTGGATTCAGGTGATATATCAATCTCAATGCTGCATTTCCTGAATTGTCATTATTCTTCTCTTACAGTCTGTTTTCTCCCTTTCCAAAATTTTGCCCTAGTGTGTGTATTCTTCCTGGTATTTTAATTCATGACAGTGAGCCAAAATAGAGCAAGGTGATTGCAGACACTGTATCACCCAGAGTTTTTCCTCGCAGTTTGTCTCTTTTGTTTTGTCAACTCTCTGTGATTTGGAAAACACCAGTAATTTTAAAAATGCAATATTTGGCAGCATATCACACATTGTAAGGAATTCATAGCACAAGGAATAAATCTCTTCACAGGAGATATAATCTCTTTCTGCAGAGTCTTTGGGTTAGATCACTGATGCCTGCAAAAGTTTGGAAATGGGATGTGAAAAAATGAGCTTCTTCCTTTTGAAATTACTGTGCTGGAATCAGATGACTTCAGACTTTACAGGCTCCTGTTGTTGGAAGCAGCCTCAACAGGAGAACAGAGAGGGAGAAAGACAAAATGCTTTCTTTCAACCCCATCATGCAGTCTTGTTCTAGTGTTTTAGAGAATAATTCCTTACAGTGATTATCCAAAATAATCAGACTCTCCAAAATAATAGGTACTCTTCAGAAAATAGAGACCTAAAATAAGGATAGAGCCTTTTTGTGAGCGAACATGAGTTTTGCCATGACCCAAAACAATACACTGTATTTTTTATGTCTAAGTAAGCAGTTCTTCATTCATAGTACTACTGGGGACAACAAATGAAAATTTCATTCCAGTGAAAACTGACATTGCCAATTTTTAATTTCTTTAACCTCATTGCCTTTTAGCACTTAGTTAAAACATTACACCAAAAAATATAGAAAAGTATACAAAAGATACAATTACCCAATAAGAATAAAAATTAAAAGCAAATCAAATTAATCAGTACATGGTGAATGGGAGGGAAAGGAGCAGAATGGCCTAAGCAAATGTTATCAGAGGAGGGAATGAACCATATTGGGTTGGTGAAGTCAGACATATCTGAAAGGATATATCTGAGTTCATTGGTCAGGAGCCTGTACTAAAACCTTTCCTGTGCCACAGCCAGCCATATATATATGTAAAATGCAGTCTGCACACAGAATCTGCAGCTCCCCATCTGGCATACACCGACAATATCTACAGCAACCACTTTCCTGCTCAGATTTCCCAGAGTGCTTTATCAAGTACTACTTTAATAAGTCTGCTTAAAGCTTGAATCGCCGAGTCTGGATTCCGTCTCATCAGGGTTACTGATCCACAGCTCAGGACTTGCAACTCAGGGTTTTACCTTGTGATCTATGATATTTAGGGGCTTGAATCATTGAGCAGACATTGAGTAGTGCCCATAATGATGGAGCTAATATGAGAGCCAATTGTGTGTGAACAAACCTTTCTTCTGACTTCTCACCTGTATTTTCCAATCAAATAAATGTCTCATACTTTCAGATTTGCTATTATAAATTTTCTAGAGTCGTTGTTGTTCTTTAGTGCTTGTTTAACCTTCCATCTTCTGACTAATATTTTCTCTTTTACTCATTCAAGATGGAGCCTTTAAAAAAGGAAAATGTTGTCCATGACTAAAACTACCTTTCTGTACTCTTATGTCTTCTAATAACAAAGAGCTGCTTCTTTCATTCCTATTTCACAGCCAAGTATATCTACTGATGGTAGAAAAAGCTTGTTTTGAAGAGTGCATAATGGAAATGCCTTCCTCATTGGTTTATTCTGGTATCAGTCAGTGGCATGGGAATTTGGGCAACCCCAAGTAAAAGTAGTCTAACATAAAACAGTAAATAATAAGGTGGGATGCATTTCCTAGTTTAGTCAGAAAGCTCTCAGAATTCACTACAGAAAATGGCCAGGAAATCTGGCTGAAAAATATAGCCTTGTTTCTTTGTCTTGAAGATACTGATCAGATGGACTGATTGGAGCACCATTTCCTTAAAATACGTGCAACATATGTGAACAGTGTGGGTGCATGACACACGGTATACTGCAGAAAGAAGTAGAGAATGTCTATGCACCTTTGTGTCGGTCTGGTATGGACAAACCATGTCCTTGGGGCTGCAGATTTCCAGTTCTGTCAAATAACACACCTGCAAGCATACCTTGCGTAGTGAATGTGTAGCTGTGTTGAGTAAAAGCAATGGTGACATAAAGCCTTCTCACACCCCTCCTACAAGAAATTTTAATCAGCTTTGGAATGTGTTCATCAGACTCCTGAGGCAGGGTTCCTAACATGGAGAAAAATACCTTTACTCTTCCCTAATTCATTGAGAAGCTAGAATTGTCTTATTTTCCTATGGGCAACGTGAACTTAGAAAAAGCAGGATTCCCTTAAATATGTTTTTGGAAATAGGCATACTGGAAGGCAGATTTTTAGTTTGGTTTCTGGGAGAGAAGATAGATGGCACCACCATATTTCAGGCCCCTATTTGAAAACCAAAGAGAATTTCCCTGTTCTGCTTAGTAAGGACGTTCACAAGAGAAAGGCGATGAGGTAAAATGTGACACATGATCAGATAGAAAGACAACTCTGGCTTTGCAAATGTTTCCTGTAAACACACTGAGTATTTCAAGTAGATTTATCTGAGAAGCAGATGTACAACACAGATATAAATTATGATGCATTTAAACAACACTATGAAACACAATGAGATCTTCACATTAATGTTACGTCCCTGAAATGCTTCCCTTCTTATTACCAGCTTTAAATCTAGAGTATCTACATGTTCTCCTTCCTGCTCCTCAGTGAAATGTTACATGATGCCACAAATTTAATAGTGAAGCCATATTTCCAGATTACTTAACCAAATATTTAACTTGAATGGGTAACCTGCTTCATATGGATGAAGAACAATTGCCATGTCCCTGCATGGTGAAAGCACAGAAATCAGGACTATGAAAATCCCATACATCTCAGCAGAGTTTTAGGATAGGGGCCAGTTTTGCTTTTGTTAAAAATGCCACACACTGGGATGTCAGAGCCTGGGAACACAGCAAAACCGAATAATGTCAGCACCAGTAAAACTCAGCTTCACCTGTGTAAGAATTGAGACAGACTTTTTTTTCCCCTCTTGGAGAGGGTTGTAGGATTGTGCATTCTCACAGGCCCCGCAGCATCCAAGTAACTTTTGCTGCATGGCCTCCAGAGCTACAGATATTTCAGTTGCTTTTGTTTTCCACTTCAGATGAGATACTGATCTGCATGAGAATCCTGTGATAGAGATATAAAAAGAATCACATAACTAAATCACTTCTCAAGTGATCAAGTAGTCTGAAGCTGATTTAAGTATGCCACATAATTTGAACCATGAACATGGTAATCAGAAGACTTCTAGGGCAAGTGACACCCACACACACTACCTTTCCTCTGCTTGAACCTGTTAAGATCTCTACAAGGAAAAGTCCTATCTATCAGGTCAAGATCACCAGAAGGTCTTCCCCTTTCCACTTCCCCTGAGCTGACTTGGGATGTGTTACAAGGCAGCAGCAGAGCAGCCGGGGGCAGTGACTCAAAGAGGACACAGCTGTCATATAAATAGTGGTAATACCGAGAGCAATGGCAACAAGGGTGTGGGTTTAACTGAAGGAAGATAACAGACAGCATGTGATGATGAGGCATTAGCAATGGCAGCAACTGCATTTGAACATCAGCTCTTCAGTGGCAGCATGACAGAGGAGAATCTTATTCTTTTGTAACACTCAGGGTTCCTGGCTCCTCATCTGAAGTCCTCCAGAAATATTCTCATATCAAAAAAGAAATAAATCCATGACCTGTGATGTAATTAAAAGGGAAGGCATTGCTCATCTTCCACTTCTCAGCTTCAAGATATGCCATGTTTCTGTTCCCCCTCAGCTGTGTTTGGGAAGAGCTGATCTGTATGCAGCTTCTCAGTTGGATTTCTTATGCACGTGGCAGTACTGTTTGTTGGAGTGGCCATGTCCTTTTACTTCATAAATCATATACTGTCTTCTGAAGGGGAAGAATTATCAAACTATCCCAAATCTAATATCATTATGCTTATTTTTTTATCAGTTAAATAAAAGATTTGATGAACACATGAACATTTTTGCCTCCATTACTGAAGCGAAGGGGACCATAACAATAGTCAGATATTGAGAAAGTCTGACTTAGAGAGGCTTAGATTGAAAAAGTTAATATGTAAATGCATTCCAAGATCTTGTGTGCAAGCCTGTCAGAGAGATAAAAGGAGATACTAATGAGGAACTTATTTTTTTCTTTGCCCTTATTCTGGCAAGCCCAAAGAAAAGAGTATTATTACTGTAGTTGGATGAAAGCAACAAACTATGTCACAAAGAGACCAGTCTTATTCTTGCATTCTGTCTATTCAGAGCACGATTTCTTCCTTGTATATAAATTATTCTTTTAAAGTGAGTCTGTCATCCTCAGGCTGTGTTTTGTGGCATCCTAATTATTACTTCCCTGCTTTCCCCACCCCACTATATAGCCATTGATTTATCAAATGCTTCACCATCTTTAGCAGGAAGGACACAAATCAGAGGTAGTACAAAGAAAAGGCAAAGTTTCTTTAGAATATTATTTAAATAATAATCAAGCACACAGCATACACACATTTTAACAATTACACCTGCATTATTGACTAAGTACATGATGCTGCTCGTTGTTACAAGAGCTGCCACAAGCATCATTCTTTATCCACCAAATTCAGAAATCTGGTCCTTAGGACACAAAAAGTATTTCTTCCCTCAAGCACTACACCAGGGAATGTGTTGGCATGTGAAACTGTCACATAACCAAGGCACCTTAGGGCTGTGCTTTCTCCCCAGGACAAACGTCCTGTGGCTGCATGGTCACCTGCTAGAGCCTAACAGTGTTCATACTCACATGAGTATGTGCACTGGTCTCAGCACACTGTGGGTGCCATGGTTCTGCCTCAGTTCTTCTTGTAGAACTTATTGAAGGAAAATGCTCTGTATTTATACACAACACCCAATTCTACCATTTCAATTTATTTGCAGAAGAAAATTAATCCCCTGTTTCAAACATTTACATTCACAATCCAGCATCCTAACACACATTTATGACATGTTTGACCATTTAACTGACATCTGTTGATTCTAAACCTTTTGCTTTTAAAAATTATGTTACATCAATACCATCTCTCAGTTATACAGGGTAATGGAAGATGAATCAACCAAGCAGACACGTGACATCTGTGGGAAGTGCATAAGTTATGCAGGCAAAATATAAGTAAAGAAGGAAACCATTGATGGTTCTGTTAATTGAGAAGTGTAGGAATCTCTGGGCAAGCAGGACCTGGACCAGCTTGGTGCAACTACAGCCTCCCAGATGCCACTGGCTGATATGGGACAAGCACCAATGCCCCACTTCATATTTAGTCTCCAGCCTGGATCATTTGTCCTGGGTCAAGAAGAGTTGACTAATACTCCAGATCAGCAATCCATTCATTTAGAAATTATGTCAGCATTTATTAGCTTGAGGGTTTGATTCTTATGACTGTTACTTAATTGGGTCTCCTAGCCCACACTGATACAGATATTCATAGAAATATTTGGTGCAATCTCCCAAATGGATTGATGTTCACCCAGGAGGTACTGGGACAAAGAAAGATCAGTTTTTGCACTTCAGGTAACTAACTGAAGAGTACAGTACTGCCACATATAAACACACTTCTGTCTTCTCAAAATGCTCACTATTATACCTGTTTCCAGATGAAGACATAGAGCAGAAGATTTTTTACATTACTGGATGTAGCTCAGCTATTTGTGTGGTGAAAAATATACAGATCACTATTCCTGCTCCTTGAACACTTGTTTATTGAATACTTCAGAAGAGTATTCAGCAAAGTTCACAAACTTTACATGATGTGCATTTAAAATGGAGAGTAAAGAGTTATGGAGCTGTAAAGGGAAGATTGCTCCTCTCCTGGGAAACAGCTGAACAGGTTGCAGGGGGAGAGGGAGGGAGATTGCACTACCAAAAGCAAGGAGCAGGAACAAGGTCTTGCCTCTCAGGTGAAGGAAAGAGACTCTTGAGACTCAGAGGGACACAGGCAGAGTTTGCAGCACTTACTACAAGCACTACAAGCATTGGGAGTCTCTGTGTACAGGATGCATTGGGAAGGCTGAAATGACGCATTTCTAGTATAGCTAGAGTGCTTTCTCACTCTGAATCTTTTAAAATATTCTTCTCTGTATTCTTTCAAGACCTGGGCTTCCAGTATACTTCCTGGCTTTTGTGGGTTCTTCAAGCAAGGACAAGCTCCACCTGAAGCTCTGTCTGGGTCAGGCACTGATAACAGAATCACTGTGGTGGGATTATATATGTATATTCCCCACCCCACATTCTTCCCAACAACCCCAAATCCTTGTGCTTTGTTTTACCTCTGGATGTCTTCTTTTTTCTTAAATGTAGGTTATGTGTTTCAGTATTTCATCCTTAATTTTAAGAATTTTAGAAAATTCTGCTTAATTTTAAGGTTTCACTCCAGTCACTCGTGCTCTGTCCATATATGAGATTACTTTTTCTCAGGTGTAAATTATTTTTATCAATTAAGTAATAACTATAATGTCACATTGCACCATGTCAGATTGTAATTTAGTGTTTGATTTAGGTTCATACAGAGGCCGTATAGCTTAGGTCTGGTTTTGTGAGGTAGGTAAGAATGCCTGGCCAGAGGATTGCTTGCTGCACATGCAGAAAAGATAAAATTCTATCACTGCTTTTGTTATGCATTAGGAATCACAATGAAACCACATGGTAACAAAGTTTTTTTGTCTGTCTGCCTGAAGGAATCTTTGCTTTGTTTTACATAGTTGTGCCAAAGGCACTAAATTAAACATGCTGACATCTCTTAGATGTTTCCTTCTGCTTTTTACCATTACTCTTTATTTGTCATTCCAGTAAAAATCAACTCCCAGCATTATCAAGGGAACATCATTAACTCTGAGTTGATTTGTGGGATATTGAGATGGCATATTCCACTCCTCTGTGGTTTTATCACAATGGATTATGGTATTAGTAATCAAAGCAAATGTACTCTGGTGCATGGAGATCATTCTGGACACCACTACAGATGTCAAGAAATATGAATTTAAGAGCAGACTTAGGCTTATGCTCCTCCATGATCACAGATACCTCCAGAAAGCTACAAAGCTGTACAAGTTTACAAGTTTAAGATTCTGAACAATTCTGCTGTGCCTCGGTTTACTTCACTTTCAAAGCCTCTGCAAAATGCTAGTCCTATGTGTTTATGGCGATGAAATTCAGAATTTTTCTGTTTTTTGAAGTAGTATGAACGTCTCTGTAATCTTCCATTGCAATGTTTCTCTCTAGCTTTTTCTGACTCCCTGTTTTACTAGAACGAAGGTGGTTTCTGCATTGTTTCGATTTCCAGCATCAGTTTCCAGCAGAGGGCAATCTTGCTCCTAGATAGGTTCCTCATTTGTGAAAGTAACCCTCTGATGAACAACCAGCCCCTCTGCATTTCAAAAGGAGTATTGATCCAAAAGCACGGACTGCCTTTTTTTTCAGCTTGTCATTTAATTAATAATTTTTCAGATGCTTCTGGAGCCCATTTGCTTACCTGATCAAAGAATATCTTAAAAACTGCACAAAATGACGTGAGCATGGTCCTTGAGCTGTCATTTGTTCTACCTTCTTTTTTCAAGACAGGATTAACTATATGACAACTCCTGACTGATATTGCTTTTTAAAATCTTTACTGGGGGTAGATGCACTACATGCCTGGACTGTCTATTCTAGTTCTTACCTGTCCTCATAGATAGAAACAGATTTTTAATTTCCTTTCTTTTATTTTAAACACAGAACTTCTTATTTTATCTGCCGTAGACATAAAAAAACCCTGTTATTAGGTGAAGTGGGACAATTACCCTCTGTTGCTGCAGGAAAGAATCTCACAGTAGCACAGGCTGCATAAAACATCCCTTTAGCAAATTTGTGTCTGAAAGCAGAGGTCTGGTATTTCTGGCAGCATAACTATGCCCCTTATTTGTTCTTATGTCCTTCACAGTCTGCTTTTCTTTCAGCTTTTTTCCCCCCACAGATTCTGTTTTCAAGATGTCCCTGTTGTTGCTTCTTCATTTTCTGGACATCACAACTACCTGAACTATCTTGTGCTGTAGCCTGTCACTCTCAGTCATCTCACAAGAGTCATGTGTGAAGTTTCTTGAAGTTTTGCCATGACTAAGATCACAGCTGGTTGATATTACGCAGCAACTGATTCATCCACCCAACTGAATCATGGACTGCCTACAAATGATTAACGAGAGGCTGTTTTGCTAACACAATTAGTGGCACTTGGGAAGATAGTAATACCAACACTTGTCAGATATAAACAAATTGCTTTTTTGAGCTCAGCATGACAACAGTAGCATAGGAATTGGCAACTGATACTAGGCCCGGCTTTCTTGGAGCTGGTAGAACCAGCATAACATTTCAAGTAGCTCAAATCACTTCAAGTTCACTTCTGTGGTGAGAGGAAGTGGTGGCTCTTTGGGCCCCAGGTATATTTCATTTCCAAACTCACTATCTGGAATGCATGAGGAAGAGTAGCTGTAGCCTGTCCAGCTTGGAGATGTACATTTGCTATTGTTGAGGAATCCATTCAGTGCAGGCAGCTCTGGGTGCAGCTGCAGTGCCAGCTCAGGTTGTGTTCTGGGGGGCAGGAACCTGAGCCTGAGGCAAGAGCCCATGACCTGCTGACCCTTTGCATAACAAGGGCCCAGGGACCTGTAGCCCTGCCAGGGGACCGGACACTCAGGCGCTCAGAGACAGCAGGAGCCAAGCACCCCAAATTTTCCCTCCCTTGGACTGTGAGGGAATAAAAGCCCAGAGGTTCCTTTGTTCAGGGTCCCTTCTTGGAGGCACCAGCTTGAGCTATTATTCTCTCATTTAGTTATTGGACCATAATTAAATTATTTTAAGGATCTGGACATCTGAGACTCTGCTATGGGGTTGAGCTGGTAAGGAAACCTGGTCTGACTGTGTAGGTGTGTGTGGGGGGTGTACCTGTGAAAGGGCTTCTGTCCCAGCTCAGGTGGTGTGAGTGTCACTGCCAGACTGGCTTCTGTATGGTCAGACAAGGAGGTTTCCTTAAGACTATAGCTGTTAGGAAGTTGCTATGACTTTGTTCAAACTCTGATGGACCCTGGCTGCTCCAGTCTGGTTTTGCACAGAAGAGACTGTGCTATGATCACCTGCTAATGACTTAGCTGAACCTCACTTGAAACCTGAGACACTGAGACGCCTCTAAAATAGTGTCTGAACCGTTACTACTGTCAGGTTAACAGTTCTGTAATTTGTAGACTGCAATGCATGCTTTAATACACTAGCTGGTGCTCTGTACTAAGCTGTGCAATGTATGCGTAAGGTATGAATTGCCGCACTGGTTGGTATGCATTTTATACCCACTTTTCTCACTGAGCTTTCATTTTGGGAAAAGATCATCTTACTACAAAAAGGCTGAGCCGATTTTTTCATGTTTGAGATCAAACCCTCTACTAGTTATCAAGGCTTTTCAGCTTTGGGGTAAGGCAAGCTGAAGTTGTTCGTGCAAATGTGTGTTCATAGAGGGAGAGGAATGCTAACTAACTTAAACAAGGTTTGAGTAACTGGCATATGGCATCACATAAAAGAGAGAGAGCTGGCAAAAATGTGAGAAGGAAAGGAATAAAATGGAAATAAATTTAGAATTCTAAAATTTTCTTTGAAAATTTAATAATAACTCTCTTCCACTATATGTCACAGTGGTATGTTCTGATACTTCTTGTTGCTAATGCAGCTGAAATCAATGACTTGTATGTTTTACATCTGAGCTTGCTGGAGTCCCCATGGAATAGAATTTGTATGTCAGATGCACAATGTCTCATGCTAGTTTGGGGCAAGCGGAAAAAAGAAAAATAGGAAAATTACTCTCAGATGTTTAAGTAAATGAACAGAGTCTTGCTCCAATGTAGTATGAGTAAAATGTCTCTATAGAAAGCTGTGTTTAAATGCTGAACAATGCTATTCTTGGGTGACAAGCTACCTTACCATTTCTAATAACTTTAAAATAAAATTTCTCTTGTGGCCTAGCAATGGCACTCCCCACTCTAGTGTTCACCCCCAAGACTCTCCCAAACCAGACTCCGTTTGCTCACTATCCTGCACCTTCCCCTTCCAATTCCCTCCCCAGGGGTGGAGTTGAGAATTGGATGCACAAAATTGTGAAAATTGTGGGTTAAGATAAGAACAATTTACTGGAAACAGCAATGAGATAAGAAAACAAACAGTAACACCAACAATAGTAATAACAAAAGTATATAAAAAGTGGGTGATTTACATATAAAAAAACCAAACCTCAGTGCAACATGGCATGATCCAGAGACAGTGAACCAACAGGTTCCCTACCCTGCCACGCTTTTTGTCCCACCTGAAGCCACACCCTTCCTGGAGGTGAGAGTCCCTTAATTCTGCCCTATAACATGGTATAGAACAACAGCCCAGATGTGCGCACACAGCTCCAGGCTCTGCCTCCTCATGGCTATTGCAGAAAAATTAACTCTGTGCTGGTGAAAACTAAGAAAACTGCTTAATTTTTACTCTTTGAATGAAACAAGAACAATGCAATAACAATAACTAAAAAAAAAAACCAAACAAACAAACAAAAAAAACAACCAAAAAAAAAAACCAGCTGCAAAACCCAAAAATTGCAATATTTGAAAGTCACCTACTAGAAATCAAATCAGATGTGTAGGTATCACTCCAACCTGTGGATGTTTTCTGACTTCTTGTGCTTAGCAATAAAATGAGCAGAACAGATGCTTGGAAAGCTGAGTGGTTCTTTATTTGCTTTATTAGTTAGTATCAGCAAAGATGCAGTTCAAATTCATCATATGTGCACAGCTTGACTGAAAGATGCTTTTCCATTAAAAAAAACTTTCCCTTGGATTCAGTGCTTTCTCCTGTCTTCCTCCACCTCACCTGGGTTCATGATCTGAGATGCTGTCATTAAAAGTGCTGCTTACATGATTTTGAAAGGTACTACTATCCCATCATGGCCAGCTGTAAAGTTTATAAAAATAAATAAATAAATAAATAAAAATGTATATATCTGTGAGCATGGGGGAAGGAAGACCCTGTGCCCTCCTTAATAAATAAAAATGTATATATCTGTGACATGGGGGAAGGAAGACCCTGTGCCCTCCTTAATTTAAGACCTTCGGGACCTTACCGTAAGGGTATAGGAAATATACAAGTCCCAAGGGTTTCCTGAGGTCAAGGAACAAAAGCCTATTGCAGCTTATTGCAGCCAGAGCTGAGGGCAAGAGAGAAATTTCTTGGGAAAATGAATCCCCAATGCAAATGTGTTTTGAATTCAAAGGGATGACTGATGTTGTCCATACAAATTAAAGGAAATGAAACTCACAGAATTAAGAGGTTGACCTAGTTTGTCTGCAAGCATTCTGCAAGCCTATATGATAGAGGTGGGACACTCTATCACAAAAAGCAAATCTACTTTATGAAGATTTTGGGTATTTCAGGGATTGCTGAGTCTAGGTAGGGATTATGTTGCTATTTTTTGGTGAGGTATACCCCAAAGTGAGGAAGAAGAGAACATAATCCACTTTTGAGAAGACTTACAGATTGGTATGAGCCATCTTCGGTTGACCCTCCTTCAGATGTCCAGGCCAGATGGGAAGAAATTGTTTCAGGGCCAAGTGCTAGGAAAAACCTCTTATCAGCCAGTTTATTATCTTTAAAAATAACATGCCTAAATTTCTCCAGTGTGGATTTTGTAAAGCAATAAGCACTTGCTAGAGGTTATCGATTTGATAGGATATTTGCTATCACTTCATATGTACAGTTCATGAGAAGTTATGAAATCCTTAAAGAAAGCTTCAACGACCAAGAAAATGTTTTGCACAGCAGATACAATAATCCGCTGTACAAATGTGTATCACCGCGTTTCCCTAACACTGTATGCAGAAACTAGAGAGGAGGGAACACAGAGAATTAAAAAGAAATTGCCTGATCTGGATAGATGCTGAGCTGACAAAGGAGCTGACTTGATCTTCAGATCTGGGGTAACACTCAGAAGTTATGGGTGTTACTGTGGGTTCTGAAATGCCATGGTCATGTTGGAAGTGCCGCAGATAGAAAGTTAAAGTGGCTAAAATATCCAGTTGCTTTTTGACCTTAGCCTTTCATTTCTGGCTTTGTACCTCAAAGTCTTTCCTGCATTGTTGACAAAAAGCTTTGTCCTTCATCTCAGCTGGTGTTAGAGGTGAGAGTGGAGAATTGACTGAAGTGAGCTACCAAATCTTTTCTGCTATGGCATAATGAAATAAAGCAGGCAGTGTGAGCAGCCTGAGAAACAGACAGATCAAAACATATTTAGAGGACCGGCACCTGGGTAGTTGTTGTTATTAGCAGCATGCCTAACTTATCCCCAGATCTTTGTTTTTACTATTTTCCCTGAAAGCAGAGGGCAGAATGACATGCACAGCTCTCAGAAAACCATAAGATATTACAACGGCCCCTTGGGAGACGCCTTGTGTCAGTATCACTCTGACTCCCTGGAAGGCTAGCTCTGCTCTGGCACTGCCCAGATTAAGGAAGAGAAAAACAATTTGGTGAAAGCCAGCTGTTCCCCTCAAAATCCCAGGTGCAGCAAGTCCCACTCCACCTTTGATCTTTTTCCCTGTTTGATAATATTTTCTCCAATGTACCTCAGGGCTGTGATAGCTGGATATTCTAAAGAGGAAATCAATGGGCATAAATTTACAATTCTACAATGTAAGGTTTTAGAACTGAATTACATTTTGGTGAAATTCATCCTCTGCAGGGAGTAAGCAAAGAGCAAGTTTGGCCCATTAGTGTGACCCACAGTTCCAACTGAAGTCAGTGATATTTTGGGAAGAGAAAAAAAATGAGATGTCTGCAACCAATGGGTCTACTGATATTTCTGTAATAAGAACCAAGGGGGTTACAAGTAGGTCCAAATGGAAAAGAGAGCATATGGAGTCCTGGCAACTGAAATAGGCAGTGTAAACCCAGCTGAGCTTCATCAGGGAATAATTTGACCCTTGATTTTTGCATCATATATGGAGATAGAAAAATAGAAGAAATAAACAAGTTAAAGAAAAAGACATCATTATCCAAAGGGATAATTGTCTGTGCTGTACCTCCAGCACAGGGGAACAGCACGTGGGAAGGACTGAAGAGCTGCACTCAATACTTTTGTCAATTCCCTCATCTGCTTTTAACAGTGTGAAACTCTGGTCAGATTGTGCAGGTGGTGAAAATTATGGCTCGAGGGATGCAGGGACAAATCCTCACCATGGTGCATGGCAACCCCAGAGCCACGTACACTTCAGCTTCTTGCTGTGCTTCTGCTTACGCTCGAGGCTGCTGAGCCCTGTGGAGATCCCCTTTGCCAGCTGAGAGCCCAAAGAGTTGCAGGGATATCGGGTGGCAGCACAGAGCCCTGTGCCTGGGGGATTCCTTGGCAGCCTCAAATATAATAACCCAACAGGCATTTGAGCTGAAGTGCAGAAGAAATGAGCACAAGAAAGGATTAGTTCTTGCTCCACTTTACAATAGCCATGCAGGGACAGCAGTAGGGGTATGCAGATTGCAGCTCTAGTGCGTGGGAAGTGCTGTCTTCAGGACTCTCTCTGGGATTTATTCAACTGGAGGTCACCAAGTCCTGGCTCTCCCTTCCCACCTTTGGGAGCATGAGTAGGAACTTGCAGTAACAAAATGTATTAAATGTATTAAAATGACATAATAAGCTATTCCTGACCAAAAGGGGCACAATAAGTCCTGCTGTGTCTCTAAAGATGTTTTATAAAGGGCAGAATCACACTGGCTTTGTGAGAAGAAAGCTGCTTATAGCGATCTGATCTGAAGCCAAGAGTTGCAGTGCAGGATGCTGCCTGTGGGTTCTTGCAGAAAGCAGACTGGGCAGTCACCCTTTGTCTTTAGTGTGCCCAATCAAAAGTTTTTGAGGTATAGAAATGAGAGCTTAAAGAAAAATTGTCTTTTAGGATCAAGTCTGAGCCGTCTTGGAATGAAAGGGCAACAAAGTGTTCCTGAGAGGGAGCAGTTCCCTGCAACAATATCCAATACATTATCCTCACCAATCATTGTTTGAAAAGGATAATGTTATAAGCCTACCTGAAAGCAGAGGTTACAGGCCAGGAACAGTAGAATTGTGTAGCCTTCCAAGTATGAATCACATCACTAACCATTTTTCCCTAAAGGGAGAAAAGTAAGAAGATAGATAAGTAAGATAATAATGACTACTTCTTAAAGTGCAGTTAACTAATAATCATTTACATTTCTTCTGCTGGAAGCAAAGCTAATGTTTCTTTCCTCCCTCTGGCAGTGATCTGTCCTAAGTTTAAGGCTGACTTAAAAGAATCTGTTCCAGGCTGCCAATACTGGTGTGCCTTTGTTTGCAAGTCAGTCCTGCTGGCCCTGCCTGGCACCTCTCCTCTCTCTCAATGGTGTGCTGGCTGCTCTCCATAGACATCACTTGGGCTGCTCACTCTCCTTGCATCTTCAGCATCTGATTTGGCCAAGTCCCACAACCCAGATTCACTGTCATTATTCTGAGGTTTGGGAACGACTGTTTGTACAGCACAATTAATTCAGGGAAAACTCTTTAGCGGCTGCTAGAAAATTCTGAGCCTAGTCTCATCTTGCCTTTTCGGGCCTCTAATGTCTGCATCCCAGTCCTGGAGTTGCCACCTTCTGTCTGGCACAGTGTTATCTGGCCTCCTCTTCAGTATGCTCTAGGAGTTACTCACCTTTCTCTATCTAATGAATATACTTGCCTTTTTAACAAAAATGCTTCACAAATATGATAGAACAGTACAGACAGAACAAATATGTTTCAAGGTGTCCCATGGATATTTCTTGCTTATTCCCTCTTTGCTCCACCAGTTGTCAACATAGTGCTCCTTCTTGTTTTAGATCCAAGCTCATCTTGAATTTTGAGAAGATCTATAAATGTTTTGCATTCATTTCAGGCCTTATCCAGGATTACAAATATATCTCTGAACTTTTTAGAACAGCAGTAATGCTGGTGCTTGGTTGAAAACTGAGTGAAGTTTTCTGAAGCAACTGTCCTCTTCTTAGAAATATACAAAGAAAAAATCACATCTCTCCATATTGTGAAACCATGTGGGAGAGAAAACAATCCTAGCCACGGGTTTGTTTTTCTGTTTGTTTCTTTTCAGATCTTGCAAGCCTTGAAAACTTTTCAAAAAGAGCTAGAAATTTACTTTTCTTAATGGCAGATTAATGCATCTTTAAATTGGGCATTGGGGATAGGACATATTCAAGAGACTTAGTATTACGAAGGGTTATCTCTGACCATAATAATTTAGGATGTAGTAATTTACATTAATTACTATGAGGTTTTAAATGATCTGTTACTCAGCAGTAAAAGGCTGGGAAGTGTTCTAATGTTGTTGTAATAAATACAGGGCTTACTCCGCTAACAACATGGTAGAAGGTACATCACTGTTTTAATCGGTGAGTTTGCAAACACGTACACACAGAACATAAAGGTCTATAACAAGAAGGACAAGTGCATAAATCCACACCTCCTATTGCCTACAGAAGGAAATACTTGGCAGTTTTATAACACTTGGAGCTGGTGGGTCGTTGATTCTGGGAAAAGCTAAAGACTTTCCTTGCCTTGGTACTGAAACTGATATTAAATATAAGCTTTTTTCTGGATGTCGAATTATGCAAATTAAACAAACAAGAAAAAAAAAAACAAACCAAAAAAACCCAAACAAAAAACCAGACAAACAAATGCCAAAGTGCTGTATAGTAAGAGCACTCTGAACTGCTGTGTTTATGTTGTGAAGTTCATGTGTCACGAAGACCCAGGGGCTGTTTCATCTTTTAAGGAGGCTGGCATTTTAAATTAATTTTCTTGCAGGAATATCTTTCAGAGTTACTTCATTAACTTTGATATTAATTTTTGCTGTATTTCAGAGGAGATAACAATAGCCTTCACAGTGTCCATGGTGATTGGACTGGTGATTGGAGGGATCATCTGGGCATTTTTCACCTGCTTGTCCCGTCGCAGAGCTAGTGCCCACATTTCCCAGGGGAGCCCCTCAGCCTTCAGCCGTCGGTCCAGACCTTCATCCCATGGCCACACTGCCGGCAGGACTGGATTTTACCGCAACAGCAGCTGCGAGCGTCGCAGCAACCTCAGCCTGGCCAGCCTCACCTTCCAGCGGCAAGCCTCCTTGGAGCAGGCCAACTCTTTCCAGGAAGTCAAGTTTCCGTGCATCCACCTTCCACCCTTTTCTGCAGTGTCCTCCCCTCCCCGTGGAGACAAACAGTCAGCTGATCACCCTCACTCCCACAAACACCACCACAACCCTTGTGGGAAGCACCACCAACAGCTTGAGTCGACCTGAATTCCACTGGTCTAACAACAACCTCCGCATCTGCCACTCCACGCAAACCCCACCTCCCGCCTATGAAACCATCATAAAAGCTTTCCCAGAATCCTGAGCTTCGTCCTTGCTGCAAACACACATGTGCATTTTAGGAGGAACCTCAATTATCTCAACAATTTTCCGTGCATGAAGATCTCTGAGAAGTCTCCAGCTGCAGTTGCAGAGGGG
This sequence comes from Corvus brachyrhynchos, assembly GCF_000691975.1. Lineage (NCBI taxonomy): Eukaryota > Metazoa > Chordata > Aves > Passeriformes > Corvidae > Corvus > Corvus brachyrhynchos. The sequence continues at coordinate 21,015,932 of NW_008239110.1, forward strand.
ACGTACTTTGCCAAGAGGCATGTAGCAGTGATTTCATGGATCCCAACATCCCACTGTCTGAGAGATCACTTGTCTTTGCACTGCTGGCTTTTATTTACTGCTCTATTGTATGCTTGCATATTTATAGTGTTATATCTTTAATTGCAGCCATTGTCTCTTTATTTTAGAGGGAAAAACGCTGCCACATAAAAACGAAATAATTTCTTGAAGAAACAAATGATACTAGAGATTACTGATATACACAGCACATCAATGCAAATTTCACTGTTCCTTTTTTTTTTTTTAAGAAGTTTTGATTTTACGTGTTTTCCCAAGGATGTTACATTTTCAGAGAGCACCTCCCATTCCCCACCTTCTTGCTATAACCCCAGAAGAGCATCAGTCTGAGGAACCTTAAATGCAGACCTCGTAGAGGATGCAGTCCTGGCTGCTACAGACATCCTGTTCTGTTGATTGCAAAGATCTGATCTGAAAAGACTCCATATTAGGGATGCTTGTTTAAAATTCCCCACAGTGTGGAAAAAAATTGTGACATATATGAAGCTTCATGCAGAAAGTTTTGAACAACCCACTAAACGCATGATAACAATTATAAAGAGTTTTCCATCTGCAGTCAGCAGAACAAGTAGTCACATTTTAATACCCAGTGAGGCTGTATGGGCAGAACTCCTCATGTTTCATTTTTCTAGTTCTGGTTATCCAGATAAGCAGTATGAATGACAACTATTTTTTAATTAAGTTTCCTGATTTCCTATGGGATTAGTCATTTCCTTATTTCAAATTGTTTTCCTCAAATTGTACCAGCATTTAATTCTTTCTTTTATTCACTGAAATCTTGTCTTTCACTAAAACAAGATTTCAGACATCTATGGCTGAATATTGGGATTATAGAATGAATTGGGCTATGAAGATAAAGATGGAGTATTTAGTTGAGGCTTACATATATTCTTGACTTTTATATGTGTATCATGCCAAGCTAACCCCTGGCTTAGTAGAGACTAATTGCACTGATGTGACAAAATGTTCAGGATTTGGAAATAACAGAGACAAATGGGACCCGAATGAAGTCTTATTGTATCAGTTTCCTGTTAAATATTGCATGTTCAAATTAAGGGTAAAGAATTTCCACAAGCAGAGGAGCTGTCCACACTCCACACTTGCAAATATGCCTGTTGTTTCTAAGAGGCTTGGGCAGCACCAGCCTCAGGACTCCTGATTCTGAGGGACTTCTGTAGGGAGAACAAGTTCTCGTCTTCTGGGAAGGACAAAGATTCAGCAGCTTCTGAGAATGGGAAAAATGTTTATCATCTTCCAGGTTTTCCAGGCTTTTGGAGATGGGCAGCATGCATCCCTTTGCTGAGCTCAACATCCCTCAGGAAGCACTGGCATTGATCTCTGAACCGCAGTATTCCAGCCCAATATTCATCCATTCGCAAATAACTCTACAAACATTGAGCTTACAAGCAATACTTACTGTAAACAACAAGTATTCCTTATTGTAAAGGCAAATTATTTTGCATTTATTTACTGACTGGATTTCATTGTTTCATTTTTAGTGTGCAACACATCTGGAGAGATGTATGTCATTCTAGAAGAACAACCATTTACAGAGTTTACAGAGCATTTAATTCCAGACACTATGGGTTCTAGCACACCCAGAACTTGCTGATAAGACTGTTACACTGCATTTGGCTGATCACAGGCTACAGACTTAAAATAATAGACCTCTGAAGGAAGGAAGAAAGAAAAAAAGTTATTTCATTCATTAATAATTTTTTTTCATCTAGAGTTTTTCTGAGTCTGGTGAATATCATTGCATGCAAAAGTATGTTCAAAGTGTCCTTGCTATAGAGTAGGTGATGCAGCCTATTCTAACCTGCCTACAAAAAGTAGAATTCAAGCTTTCTCCCTTTGTTTAGAGGGTTTGATGGACTGTGGAAGAGAGAACTTGCCAGCTTTGGACCCACTGTGCGCCCAGCTGGCCAAAGCTGCTTGTCCCTTGAGAGTGAAATCATTTTAGATGAGTAAATTTTTACTTCTGGATTTTTAGTGCACATTACATTACAGTAGAACTTTCCACAGCATAATTATTACACAATTATTACTTGTATTACACTGTATCTAGTAAACAATGTAAAGAGGAAAGCTTAAATGTACTGTATTTTTTTTGCTCCTGAAATCTGTACTGGATATCAAAACATTTCTTATATGCCCTGGATTAGGGAGACTAATACCACAGATGTTTGATGCATAACCAGTATGACTGTCAGATGCCTAAAACTTGTTTTCACATCTGAAATAAATGTTTTCCAAGCATTCGGGAAGCTTCAGAATATGGAATAAAGTTAGATGCTATAAACTCAATCTCATGTTTTTTCTTTGTGATAAAAAAAGTGACTTGCATAAAAGATCCTTTAAAGGCAAGAGTATTATCTTTAATTATACAAGCTGATACAGTTAGAAATGTGAATGAGGACTTGCTCCTGCCTTTGCTTCTGTGGGGAAACACCCCAAAACTGAAGATGCTATTTGAAGTCAGGGTCAGAATTTACCATATGAGAACACCATCAAAGGATTACAAGTGAGAAGGTCTCTCACAACTAACAGTGCTTACAGGTATTAAATCCACTGGTTTATAAGTGCTTCAGCTTCAATTCACATTGTGTTTGAGCAAATGCTTGCTTTAAGCAAAAGGGCAATCACTATAAGGTTCATGCTTAAATGGACTCATGCACATTTTATTGCATTATGACCAAAGCACACTGCACAGGATCAACCCCCAAATTAACTCTGGGATTCAGAAATCATTGTGTGTTCAATCTGCAAAAAAATTATATTTGCTTAAAGAAATCATCTTTTATTTCAATTTAAAATACTAGAAAGAAGAGCTGAATTTAAAAAGAAAAGTGTTCCTGAAGATTTAAAGATTTCAGAGCATTCACAAGCATGAATTAAACTTGACAATTATTTTGCATGTAATACAATTGAAATGGTGCTCCCAGAATCACATAGGGACTGATAGGTAGAACTTTGATCAACATCCAGATATCCTGACACCTTGTTCTGAGTAAGCAGAACTACTTCTCCTCTTCATAGAGAAGCACTTCCTGTTATTGTCCATGTCCACAAAAAGAGTCACTCCAGTTATGGGTTCATACAGAAGGCAAAACTTGACAGCTCTTTGTTTGAGAATATTTATGTTCCATCTTATTTACAAAAGTAGCTTATGCTATATTCCTTGACCTTTCCCCACTGAAGAGCTGCTGATCACCTCTTCAGACAGCTACTGATTACCGTACTGTAACACACTGAACATGCAGTGTTTTTGCCAAATCACATTTTTAGAGTTCCCTTGTAATTTATCGTGAAGGTTTTGAGTCATCTCAACGTCCATTCTTAAGTACAAACTGAAAACTCTGCTTACTGGAAATATCCTCTCAGAGGTGAAATGACACATGCCAGATCCCTGATCTATAAGCATTTGATAAAATTAGGTGATGTCTATGATGCAGTACAGCTTCTGGAAAAAGAAAAAAAAAAAAAAAAAGAAAGAAAATACTAATTGGAAATTTACCAAGTCCAGAGCAGACTAAAGAAAACAGCATTGATATAATTTCAAAATGCTGAGAATAGTACTTTAGAAACTAAACATACAAAGTCTTAAAACTCAGGGAAAATACCTGTATCTTCATTTGGGTCTCTTAATAAAAGTAAGTTTTCAAAGGGTTTGAATATTTGGAGTTCCTGTATGACTTTGTTCGGATATTTCTGAATACCAAAAAGGATGACAAGATCCTAATGTCTTTTTCAATCTAATATAATTATTGGCTACAATTTACTCAGGATTTTTCATCCAGCTAGACTAGAGAGTTCTGAGAAAACTACTTCAGCGCTCAGTAGGTGAACTACTGCTGGCAGCAGCTCTTCCTGAAGCACACAAAGCAACAAACTGCCTCACACTGTAGCAGCTGCAACACCAGTGACTCCACTAAGGATTTCTGGCCTCACAGTGCCAGGTGGGATCTGTGCATTACTCTGTGCTTTTGCCCTCAAACAGTTTGCAGATTAAGGAAGTAACTTAGGAGGGGTCTGGTTTGTGTGTCTCGTTTCTGCTTTTGACTTCTGTGGAAGGTTTTGGCTTCCATCAGATTTCTGACGACACTAGTGCATGACTGTGGCAATGCCTGATGGGCATGCACTGGATTGAGGAGCTATTTCAGTGAACATGTTTCCTGTCTGCATTCCCAGAGACATTCTGCATCAGAGACATGTTTTCATCTATTTAGCAGCAGAATCAAGTGATTGTGTGCTGAGGGCTGTGAAGGGGCAGTTGCCCTATTTTAGAGCAAGGAGCTCTTTTAAACAAGAGTAGCTTAATCATGAAAGGGATTACGCATAGTGATGGGACTGAGATAGCAGGAAATTGGATTTGCTGATTTAGGACATAACTGTCTGATGTGCCTATGACTAGGAACAGTACAGAAAGGCACTGGAATGCAAAATTATCCCTGTCTAGTTCATGTAGGACCTGCATCCATATCAATCCACTTTATTTTATAGCAGCATGTTGATGTGTACAAAGGAAGGATGCTGCTTCTCTCTTGTTCCAACTTAAGAAGAGCACAAATCACAGCTGGCAGTGATACGCATTTCTTTGACATGTATGGAGAAGTTGCTCATGATAAATTGCACATTGAAATAGGATGAATCCCCTAGACTGACTAGTCTAGGGCTTGAGCACAGGGAGAGGCAAGCAGGAGTCTCATTTTCTGTCCATGTTTCTGTACTTTATATTCTGGTGATCTTTTAAAGTTGTTTTTTTTTAATAGGAGGGACCAATTCCATTTAAACCTTTTCTAGAGAGATTGTAGATTTTTTTTTCTCCTTTAGTGCTTCTCCATTTAGTTCCATAGTAAGCTCTCTCTGTGGGTAAGCATGATGATAAAAATACACAAATCTTCACTCTATCCCATTCTTTTGTTGTTCTGCCAGAACTTTCTTACGCAGAAAATCACTTTGAGGAATTGATTGATTTGTGTGTGATAAGCTCTCTAGCTCTAGTTTGCCAGCATCAAAGGACTGATCTTTTTTTTTCCCTTTTTCTT
>NW_008239110.1:21021066-21031646 GCF_000691975.1 Corvus brachyrhynchos
AATCCCTTGGGCAAATTTCATGGAAAGATACAGACACCTTTTTGTCAGTACTAAGTGGCAGACATCATTTAGCAAAATTTTGAATTGCCTTGCAAAATTCTCATAACTCCACAACACATTAATTCATAATGCAGATATTTTGGATCATTTTGGGTAATATAAAACTTCTATAAAAACTTCTATAAAAATTCCTGCATGCACAAGAACATATTTTTTGGGTACTTATACATACACTAAATTAAATCTCTCAAAGCTTCTAAATGCTTCTAGGCATTGAATCACTTCTGAAAAGGAAACTGAACATTAAATATGTTTCTACATCATGTAATCATGATGAAATGATGTTTGAAATGTATTAGCTTAAAAAATAATTAAACTGTCTCTGATACACCAAAGCATTTTCAAATTTTTATCACTTTCACCAATACATGGAACCTGCTCTAGGCCAGAGAGATATTCCCAATAAAACCAAAAATATATGAGAGAAATAAGAGCTGTGAAAGCTCAGTGTAGATTGACAGGATTCAACTAATCCAAATGCATTGGAGAATGGCAGATTTACCATGACGTTGCAAAATAAGGCAAGCGAGAGTGTTTTTAATATCCAGACAGTGTTCCTGAAAGACGCCTGAAATGGTCTTTCCTGATCATTCCCTGATCCATAACAAAGCTTATGCATCTGCATGCCTTCTCACAGACGTTTTATAGGTACTGAAGGCTAGATGTCATCACATACCTTTAAGTGCATTTTCGCAGTTCACAGAGGTATAAATAGATGTTCCTGCTTCATTCAAAGCACCTGTAAGACATTAAATGGCTAGGTGATTTAAAAGCTGCTTCCAGTGCCGGGCATTACAAAGATTTAAAAATAAACCAAGAATGTTTCAGACAATCTTGTTGCGCTTGATGTTGTACTCAAAATCTGAGTCATTAGTGATCAAAGAGTTTCAAGTATAACTGTTTATTTAAAAGTACAACAGGACAGTTGTGCTGGTTTTGCCTGGGGTTGCTTAATTGTCTTCACAGTACTAGCATGGGGATATTTTTTGGATTTGTGCTGAACACAGGGCTGATAACAGAGATGTTTTTTGTTACTGCTGAGCACGGCTTACACAGAGCCAAGGCCTTTTCTGCTTTCATACTGCCACACTGGCAAGGGGGTGGGGGTGCACAGGAGGTTGGGAAGAGACACATCCAGGACAGGTGCCCAAACTGACCCAGGGGATAATCCAGACCATATTGTATCATGTTCAGAATATAAAGTGGGGAGGAAAGGGGGATTTTTGGAGTGATGGCATTTGTCTTCCCTAGTAACTCTTATCTGTGATGGGGTCCTGCTCTCCTGGGGATGCCTGCCCATGGGAAGCAGTGGATTAATTCCCGGTTTTGCTTTGCGCAGTTTCTGCTTTCCCTATTAAACTGTTTTTATCTCAAACCATGAGTTTTCTACCTTTTACCCTTCAGATTTTCTCCCTGATCCTGCTGTTGGGGGTGTGAGTGAGGGTCTGAATGGGCTTTGGTTGCCAGCTGGGTCAAACCCCTACAGTGTATCAAAAGAAAATAAGAAATATACTGTATTATATATTGCTGTACTTAAGGGGTAGATTTGCAAATGTGATATGCTAGACACACAACTGAGAGCCTTGCTACACAAGCTCAATCCAGCAAAAACTTGTTCACAATCTTCCCTTAACCTACCAAATGTTCTGGCTGACTGCTGATAGTTTAATATATATTGCTCTATTATTGACTGCAATGAGATTACTCATCTATTTAACAACTCTGTTGAACCAGAATATAATTTCATAAAGCACATAACTCTAGTTTAAAAACAAGTTTAATGCTAATTTAAGAACAGAATTTTCATCTGCCAAATGATTTCTCTTTCTTGAAAGTTTCTTTCCTGTGAAAACACGACTACTCTGCTCATCTCACCTGCCCAGTCGCTCATTGAGCATGTAAAAAGTTCTGTAGGGACATAAGGGTGATCTTTACATCTTTATGGAGACACATGAGGGGCTGACAACAAAGGACATGGTGAATCAGATGTGAGAGCAGGGTTAGGAACTTCAGAATTGCAGCTTTGTTTGAGTCTTGGTAGTTCTGTTGTTCGACAGAGGTATTCTTTGCATTATCTCATCTCTCTGGATGAGGTGCCTATGAAATAGGATGACAGCAAGAAAGACTAAAGGGAATTTTTTCTCGAGTCTCACTCTGGTAAAGATCACTTCTGGAGGAGCATTTTAGAGGTGGGTTTGGAAAGCAAAGCAAAGCAGAGCAAATACAGTTCTCGCATCAGACAGCCAGTCTCTCCTCTGACTGTTGAGGCAGACATTACAATGATCTTGCTTATAATCAAGACTGTCTGAAGACAAACTGTCCCCAGCAGAACAGTCTCTTAGAGGCCTGTGAAAAAAATTGTTTGTAATCTTTACTGCCTCTAGACAGCATGAGGAATTGACAAAATGCATTATTTTGATAGATCCTGAGAGATGTCACTTTGGGTTCAGCTTTGCCTGGAGCTTTCGAGAGGCCAAGGTAAAAAGGGGTCTGGAATTTTTTTAATGACTCCAGTTTCTGGCTTATTTTCATGCTCTTAAATTTGTACATGGCATGCATTTCTGAGTGACCCTGTAACCTGTTAACTATCAAGACAATTTTATTTGGGTATCTTTTACTGCATGCACAAATTCTGCATGAAGAATTATATGCAATGTTACTACTAGGCACAGTTATTTACTGGGCATAGCAGGTAGCTAAAATATGACTACACCGAACATTAATATGGTCTTCAGCCTCCAAGCTGACAATAAACAAGTTTTTCCTAGCCAGTCAGTGGTAGTCAAGTTGGGAGATGCAGCCAGTGTTCCTGCCTGGGAGAGGCTGATCCATGACCTTGTGCAGTCCCAGACACCTGAACCACAAGTTGTGCTGAGGATGAGCTTTCTGAACCACACAGCTCTGTATGGAGCAATGTGCCTAAGGGAATAGAGGCCAAGACAGGAGTGTGGATTCAGCTTCAGTTTATACTACATTTTGTCTTAAAAAGCAAGTTATACTATTCAACATATTTGTTTCAAGAGCTGAAAGAAGAGTAAACCTCCTTGAGCCAATTGTTCTGTTACCATTTCACTGCAAAGGTCTTTGAACCAAGTGCTCAAAATTACAGCAGTTCTTGAGTAATGTCAATAGACAAAGAAGTCTTGTTTGGATAATCTTCTAACCATTCTGAAAGTTCCTCCCCCCTTTTCCAAGCTGAAGCTCCTAGAAGCAACCTGAGACCATCTCTGAAAATAAATCAGGAAGAATTCCTACAACAGATGACCTTTTCTGTCCTTTTCACACCTAGTGTTGTGCATGTGTGATATAATTTTCTATTTTGACATTGTGTGATTTCACATCTATGGAAAATTTTTCTATTATACCAGATAATATCTCAGGCCAGACAAAAAATTACCTGTGACTTGGACCGCTGGAAGTGTACAGAATAATTATCTACTACATGAAATAATATTTGAAAATCCTGCAGTTACATGCTGGAAAAGAGTTACACAGTTATTTTTACTGCTCAGCTATTGATGTAACCATACGATTGACACGGCATCACCAGGAGCAAGATTCGAATATACATTAATTATTTATGAATTCATGTTTTAGTACAATTTGAGCAGAAAGTTTAACAAATTTCAAGGTGCTAAGGTCCATGGCTTAAGTCCACTAATTAGCAACATTTTAATATTGATATTCAATAGTGCTGATTCTGGTGCTGAATGTTTCACTTGTTTCTGCAGAAATCACTGTAATTCATTTGTCACATTTAAAAATGCAAACAAAGTGCAGAATATAATTATACACATACACAGTGACACCACACATGATGGCTATCAAAGGTGTTGCTGTGCCTATTAATGTCTTTTGTCTTTGTGATAATCTTCATTTCCTAAAATCTCTTAGACACTTACTAGTATTGGATCTATTCATGTGTACTTAAAATATATTTTAAGTGGTGCCATGTTCACTGGAACACTCCTAGTGCTTCATGTAAAATGGAAAGGGTAATGAGTCATTGACGTATTGGCCAAGAAGCCAATTAAACAAGATGTAGGAGTTATCGTTTGTTCTCGTGACCTGTGGAGTAGAACTAAATAATAAACTAAGTTGGAACTGTAGCTCTCTTGTCCATGAACACTACAGAAGTTCTTTCATGACTAATATCAAAAACAGTCAAGTTCAAATTACATCATTTATTAAGGATGATAAACAGGTTGATACTTTCTTCTATATTCCTTCTTCACAGCAACTAAATGTGAATATAGATTTCCACACCCATAATAATGTACATTAGGCTTAGAGTAGTGCTAAGAGACAGCACGTTACACTATGCCCTTTATACACATGGACAGTTTTAGAAAACCTCTCTCAGCTCTTTTTCCATGAAGACAATAGTGGTAATTGCTTGAGACTGAAGCATTTTTAGCTTGTTTCTGCTCTAGCTTTTAGATGGTTTCTTTTTTCAGCTTGGTAAATAAAGAACTTGTGATGATTAGGTCAGTTCAAGGGATAAAGTTATCCTGGCATAATTAGCATCTTAAGATGAGCCTTCCAGCCCGACTGACGTGGTTTTTTTTATATCCTGAGATGGTATGTCTGCTCTCACAAGCTTCCAGACAGTGCAATAGTAGCAGTATTCACTGGGGAAGACAAAAAGAATTTGGCCACACAGTCTAGAACCAGCATCTTGTATTTTACACAGGAAGAAGAATCTATGCAAAACTGGGGAAGTATACCAGTGTTTTCAGCACAGATATTGCAATTACAACCCAAGAAAGATTCCTATCATATGGTTACAAATGTTTAAATGGACTGAATTCTCCCATACTTCATGGGAGATTTTGCAGTATAGGAATTAGATAAGGAGGCATATAGACTTTCAGCAGCTTGCCTGAATCTGCAGATGTGCTCCTAGTCATTAGCAACATTAGTTTCCCAAGGAAGCTTGGATTTCCCAAGCTCCCAATAAACTTGCAGACTGCATAAGGTGAGTGTCAACAGCGAATCGTGGTGAGATAAGGCACCCTAGGCAGTTTTGGTCTCAGACTTCTAAATTTTGAACTCCACTATGGCACTCCTTATGGGTTTTACTTTTAACAGATAATCCAAATGGATTTTGGAGGTTATTTCTAGTTTGCATTTCTTTTGTGCAGGTAGAGGCAAAAGGACTTCCATAAGGTATCATATAGGACAGGTGACAGGCCTAAGAGCGTGGGGAAAATGTAAGGACATGAATTTGAAAGATTGTTCTTAGTATTTGTTTAGATAATTGGATATTAGCTTAGAGATATTTACACATGTAAGAACATGGTGAAAAAGAAAGTGATTTTCCAAACATTCACCACAGAAAATCCAGTTTTGTATATCCAAAACCATGAAGCAAAGAGCTGGGTGAAAATGAATGGCAAATTCAATCTGAATATTATGACATCTGAAAGACACATCCTTGTCATACACAGAGGTTATTTTAGATTTGCAGAGAAGAGGATTGGGTTGGAGGAACTGCAGGAGGAGGGAAAACTTCCTGGTGATGAAAGAATCATCTGATCCTTTGCTGAAGTTTGAAGATTATAACTGTGCTGGTAGAAATAGGACATATTTCAGAGAGCTTGTTCAAAACAAAGAATACAATATGACCAAATCAGAAACTACTCTGCTTCCTGACAAACTTTGGATTACCATGTGGTTTTCTGGGCTTTAAGGTAAATGGAATACTTTAAACAAGTCAGGTGAAACATTAGAAGGAAATTGCTTTGAAAGAAAACCAGTTATATTAAAGCTCCTGTTAAATCTTGTGTAGTCACGGGTCCTCCTGAGGTATGAGTGCAGAATACATGTGTCTGATAGTGAGAGGGGGATGGCAAAAACATCACATCCATGCTAAAGAATGAGAAGGAAGTTAGACTGATGCTTCTAGGACAGCTGCATATCATGAACCAGATGGACATGAAGCAGTAGTCCACACACATACCAGACAACACAAACATATGGAGAACAAAATGCCTATGCCAAACTGCTTTGGAGTTTTTGAGAGAAGCTGAGATTGCATTTTGGGGTGTCCTTCACCCCAAAGGTAAAGGGGTATGAAAACACAGAACTATACTAGAAGCATTAGGAATTTTCCCAGATAACATCTGAGGCAAGGGGAAAAGACTCTTGGAAGTATCACAGGAGTCAGCAGCTCTCCTGCATGCCATTTGCTCATCATTGCATCTACTCAGAAGTTCTAACCAAGCAGGTCTGTAACATGGATGTTGTTGACATGCCCAGACACACAGATGCAAGCGGCGGGAGTCTGTTTGGGAGTCATGGGCATAATCCAAACGTTCCAGTGATTTTGAAAACTGGTTTTGAAAATTGTTAACCCACACAGAATCATAATGCAAAGGTACCACCTGGAGCAGGAGAACCTTGTTCAGGTGGTGTAGATAGTTATCATGTTTGTTAACATAATTTACATGTTGCAGGAGTTTGCTTCAGTTGATAACTCTGCTCTGAAGATCCACACTTTTGACCTGAAAGCAGGACTCAAAAAGGGTGAGAGAGGAAATGAAGGCTCCCCTGTTCCATCTGTGTGACCCTCCCACAGCCTGGGAACTGAGGAGGCAAGCACTCTTCTTAATGTTTCTGTTGCAGAAGGCAACTCATGAGTTTTTAATTGAAAAATATTTGTCTGTGTTCTATTCTGCTTGCCATCACATTTCTGAGTCTGCAGAACTCACTCAGGCTAAAGGTATGATAGAATATGGATTGTGCTTTTGAAATAAAACTTACCTAAAAGAACAAACTGATGGTTTTCTCCTTATTTCTTCTGAGAAGCATTCAGAGATAGCTGCAAAGAATGTGAAGCTGGAACAAGTTTCAGCATTTTTATTTTTCAGCATTTCATCCATTTTTTCAAACTGGGTGATATCAAGGAATATAAATATTTATGGCAGAGTGGGATCCAGCAACGCAACATGATGCTGAGAGCAGATATTGGGGAATATGCTAATCCTGCCGTTAAAGGATTAGAGAAGGGCAGGTTAGTTTATCAATTTTTAGTTGTATATTTTATTCTTCATATACAGTTTCTTGAATTTTCATCTGCTATCTCTTTTGTGAAAGTTGAAAAAGCTGTTCTGTTAGCTGCTGAATAGTAGTGCCCCATCAATCTGCTCTATAAGCTCTAAAAACTCGTGGATCAATGTGATATGGCTATGGGATCAAAGGCAGAGTTTCTGAACTCATCCACAGCAACATGAGCTGTAATGCACAAGAGACATTCTGTTAACCCGATGATTTATAAGAGACCTCATGAGTCAGTAGAAGTTTCCTTTTCTGATAGAATATGAAAGTCCTCAAAAAAGTCTCTTAGTATTTTTATCTTTCTTTTTTTTTGCCAAACAAAATGTTAATTCTATTTCTGATGCAATTCTCTTTTTCAAATACAATTACATGATAAATTTGGTAAATGCTAAGCAGGTCCTTCATGGAACTAAGCAGATTTCTCTCATCTAAGGATTTGGCTTTAAGAGATTTTTAGCACGTCAATTTCATAACAGTTTTACATGCTAAAAATAGTAATCAAATCTAACTAACAACCCTAAGAACTCCCAAATTTCTTACCCTAGATGATTTAGCTATTTTAGGTAATACTTGATTTATATATACATCACACAATTTTGTATACAAATGGTAGGACAAACTTTCAGACAAATTCTGCTCTTTGCTCCATCTTGTCTAATTGGTTTTCCATCATTCCTAAATATTGCAATTTTATAATTGTAACTTTTTTTGACTTTTTTGTTTTATTAAGTTGAACATTAAAGAAGAAATTGAAGCAAAAATGGAGAGTAGCCAAAAGATATTTGATAACACATAGAATGAAGATAAAAGGTTCAGTAAATGTGATGGTGCTATGCATCAGGATTCCTGTAAAAACCACTGAAAAATACTTGACTTCCCAGGAGTTTCCTGCGTTTAATTATTATCCTGGAGAAGCTCCCAAGCACTATTTTCTCCCAAGTGACACTTTCCTGAAAGGGCAGAGCTTTTACCAGTAGAAAACAGTGGGAGTGACCATCCAAAAAGGGTTCATCTACCTAGATCTTAGAGGATCTCACTTAGGATATTGATGGAAAAGGGTCTTTTCTCCATCTGTCTGTTTATAAATAATTATTTTCTTTTTAATGACTTACTCTTATCAAAACTTATTCAAATGTGGAAATAGTAGTGTATTTAAGCTTCGGGGGAAAAAAATTGGAAAAGATAGAATTTGGATTGCCATCCCAAACCATTGTCAGTCATCCCAAACCGACCTCCTTCAATGAAAATCCTCTCGAGAAGCGTGAGGAAGGACTAAGGAGAAAGGGGGAGGTGGAATCTCTTCTTCAATTTATCTGCAAGAGGAGGAGATGGTGGGTTGTAACAGGGTGCTTAAAGGAAATGCAGACAATTGTTAGTGCAACTAAAGAGTGTTTTGGACTTCTGGAGTCCATTCAAAGCACCACTGGAGATTTCCTGACTAAACAAGAGGAACCACTTGATCTCCCTATGACTTAGTTTCTTGTCTATAGAATAGGGAAAATAGATGGTATTGTAAGACTAGATGCACTAGAGATTTCTCACACCATTAAGGGGGCTCTAGAGAGGTTTCTTTATCAATACTGTCATCCTTAAGGAGGTTCTGAGGCCATTTAACCCAGCCTGACACAGTGTTGTCTAACCTAGTGTACTACCTGCAAAGAAGGGGAACAAAGTTACAGCAAACCAGATTCACCAGGTACGCTATGGAAGGGTGCAGTGTGGTACTTCACAGTACCAAATGGGACAGTATGGTAAAAAAGCCCTGATTTGCCAGTGGTTCTCTAATTTTTAGGCAGTGGAGACTATACACATCTCCTCAGAGCACGCAGCCACCCATACTGCACATACATAGTAACTGGCAGCAGACTTGTTTTTCACATATCCCTTAGACTGAATTGCCTGCTCCCCTCCTCCCTTCAGGGACCGCGGTCCGCAGGACTCCTGCGAGACCCCCTCTACAGGCTGCACTAACTCAGGCGTGCTAGCGCTAGAAGGAAACTTCTTTCTTCTCCGCTTCCTGCTGCCAGCAGCGTTCGGCTTTTCCCGCAGCGGCGCCCTCGGCGGGAGCGGGACTGAGGAACAGGAGAGGGGCTGGGAACCTGGACTGAGGAGCGGGAGCGCGGGCAGCCGCGGCCCCCTCGAACCCGCCCTGCCCGCGGAGTCCCGAGTGCCGCCTCCCCTCGCCACTCGCCGCTCCAGGCCAGGAGACTGGGCAACCGCAGGCTTCGCAGTGCCCCGGCCACGCGGCCCTACACCACCCAGGAGATGGCTTTCTCCTTCCTCTCTCCTCTTTCAAGTAGTTGAATGAAGTCCACGGCACTTCCCCAGGTCGTGCATAAGGCACAACGCCTATGTGCCCTAGCTGGGATGTTTCTGAGGTGAGGGGAATACGGTGCCATTGATGCTCATCCCGCCATTCCGGAGCAGAATAGCTTCTTCGACCCCCAGTTATGTAGTAACAAGGGGAAAATTTCCTGAAATTAGACTACTGCAGGAACTCTGGTTTTAGTCACAGCTGTCATCCGAGAAACAAATTTCCAGGCATTTTAAATCTAATTCACTTATTCTTTATGTAACTGAATTAGAAAATGTGATTAAGCATCGCAGAATCTTCGGCATTGAGCCTGCCTAACCTTTAGTGAAACATGAAACAGAAAAACTTAGTAGAAGTAAGAAGAAATGGTGAAATCGTCTGTATGGATTTGGTACAATCGTTACTGATTGAGTAGGAGGATTAGAGGCACAAAAGCTCAAGGAAAAAAAAAAGGAAAAAAAGAAAAAATAAAAGAGGATAATGACCTTTACAGCTGAAATTCTTCTGCGACTATTTGGCAAATATTTCAGGGCAGGCACCTGAAAGAGAAGACACGGTGCGACACTGAAGAGGTGCTTGCTTGATCAGCCCTGTCCTGCCGGCCCGCCAGCGGGTCCCACGCCCACTTCCCCTGTATTTCTTTCCCTGCTGCCCACAGATCTCTCTGAGGCAGGGAAAATTCGAAGGGGAAAAATCAAAGGCTTGAAAGTGATTCTCCCTTGCTGTGGCATCCCCGAGGTTTGGGCTTAAGACACATTAGAAGGAAGAGCTGATCCCCCTCCTGCTCCAGCCGCTCTCCCTGCGCGCCCGTGTTGCGCGTGCCGGCGCTGGGATCCGCGGAAGCACCCATCGTGCTTGGCTGCACCAAACGGTGCTTGGATGTGGGGGATAATCCGTTTTCCACGAACACGCACGCAGTTTAAACAAAATAGCGAAGAGTAGAAAACACCCCGACACCTGCTAAAATCAAACTAAAACCCGCAGGAAAATTGTGTTTTTCAGACCAACTCCCTCTGCACTCCGGGCGGGAACCCCCGTCAGGGACTCGCATGTGCCAGGGACGGAGAGGGAACAGTTTAGCATGGAAACACTGCCGAAGAGCTAGGGAAAGGAGCAACCCCGGGGTGGGAAAGCGGGCTCCTTAGGA
>NW_008239110.1:21031692-21032292 GCF_000691975.1 Corvus brachyrhynchos
GCACCCCGACGGCCGCCTGCTCTCCCGGCGAGGCGGAATCACCCCTCCGACGGGGCTCCGGTCCCCGCAAAACTGTGTCATTAACATAAATCAAATAATAGCCGGAGGGGATGAGGTGAAGAGGGAAGAGGTACGCGACTGCTCATGAGTTAAATATAAGTCTCTGACTGTCCTGAGCAAAGCGACCGTCCCCTTGGGAAGGGTGACGTCTCTCCAGTAACGTGATTGCTCCTTCGGAAGCAGAAACGTGTAAACGCTATAAAACGCGGCGGCGCAGCGGGCAGCTCAGAGCGTGCGGCGAGACGGAGCCCTCCTCTTCATCTTCCTCACCCTCTGCCGCCGCCCCGGCAGCAGAGCAGCGGACCAGGGCTCACTCCCCCAGCACCGCTCCGCGCCCGCCCAGCCAGACCCACCGACGGACTCGCGGCTCCGTGAGTAACTTTCTCCCCGCCACAGCGGCAACTTGACAGCGGATGAGAAAGGATGTCCCCGTCCCGTACCCCCGCTCCTCTTCTCGCCCCCGGACCTGCGGGGAAGGCGTCCCGGCTGTCGGGGAGTGGGGAGAGGTTCTGAAAGCCCAGGGCAGCCGGGGCGGGGCCC
>NW_008239110.1:21032892-21135784 GCF_000691975.1 Corvus brachyrhynchos
ACGGGACGGGGGTCGCGGCGAGCCCTGGGACGTGAGCGGGTCCATGGGAACAAAGCGGAGCGTAGTTTTTGTACCGCTGCGTGCTTCGGCTGGTTGAAGTTGCTATTAGTGGTCCAGCTAAATTAAATCAGATGGCAGAACGGTACGGTTTGCATCTAGGTAAGAGGAACATAAAGTGTAGAAGGACCGATGAAAAACAGAACAGCAAAACAGCACAGTGACTGACTTCCAAGCGGTGTGACTTGAGCTGGTTCATTTTACACAGCAACTTTGCACCTTTTTTTTGCTAGACAAAAGACTTACATGGGTCAGATACATAAGCAGTTCTAACAGTGACTAAAATTACAAGGGCAGTAGTCTATCTCAGTTTTAGTGTGTGATTTTTGTGTGTCATCACACACAGGGGTTTCCTACAGCGATGGGAGCCTCTTGTCTGCCACAGAACATAAGAGCAGCCAGAAGGAATGATGCCAAACTACTGTTATGCAGTCAGACTCCCCTCGATAAAATGACACACCATAAGAAATCGCAGTTTACAAAAATGTGAAATAACTGTACATCAGTTTATACAGAGCAATTGCCATAATACGTTTTAAGAGATTAAATGTAAACATTTTTTAGCCTCTAACATGAGAGAATAAAAACATGTAGAGATATATGACTGCACTTTGCATTTAGTTTGAAGTTCTTGGTATATTTGCTTTCTTTGGAGAAGGCCTAAGAACTGTTTCATTCTGCATTTCAAAGCACATCTTAAATCTTGACTGGGAGGTAAATACATCACAGGAACAGTTTTCACTTTGCTTGGGTAGAGGCTGTTAATTCCATCCATCATTTATACAAAATATAGTTGTTAGGAAAAGCTTCATGGTTGTCACTTGTGCTGTGACTGTCATACATTATATACTGGAATAAATTGTATTCAATGAGAACATTTATCTAGGAAATATGCATTTGAGAGAAGGATCTGTTATGTAAATTAGTCTACAATTAAGCATGGATTCTACCTGAAAGTGATTTTTGTTTTATCCAGCTTTTTTTAAAATGCCTTACAGATTAAAGTAGGTAGATGTGCATTTTGACACAAACCAGAATGTTAGCTGCAGTAAAGTGTCGCACGTCCTCAGCTAGCTGTACTTTACATGGTTTCTTTCTCCAACAGATTGGGAAACAGAATGCCATTTGATGGAGCCAGTGAACCTGACCATGCCCGTGGGTCATTAAAGTCAGAATCAGATATTTTGCAGAACACATTACCTGAAAATGAGAAATTCTATTTTGATCTGTCCAGAATTATTGATAGGTGAGTTTCTTTATTATCATAAATACAAAAGATGATGGACTACTTGATGTCTGCCAAAAAATCATTCACATTTTCAAACTGAGAATTAGGAAAGGAAGACTCAATTACAGAAGAAAATCCCACAGCCATTGCTTGAATACTGGTAGCAGTAGGGATGTTGGCCGAGATGTTGATTGTATTGCCATTCTGGCATGATGAATGCCTTCACTTTCCAGGAAGGACTAAAAAGTACATTGTGAAAATCTGGAAGTTATTTTATGAAATTGGTTTAATTTAATATGTACAATAGATAAATTTAAAAAAAGCAGTATGTTTACAAAATGAACATTATCAAAATTATATGAACCCAGGCTGTATTGTAGAGTTTATTTATTGTCCATTTCAGAAATGCAAGGCATGCTGATGGAATTTTCACCAGTGTCTACAGCCATCTTTTGGCTAAACTTGCTGTGAAGAGATATCTGCATTCGCTTATTAGAAAACGAGTTAGGTGAGGTGACACTTACATTAGGTAGATTTTTTTCCTAGCTGGCTTTATTAGCACTTTTTTTACCCTTCTGTATCCAAGTTCTCCTTTTTGTGATTTAGAGATAATGAAAGAGAAGCTTATATAATTATGGGGAAGCTGAAAATCCTATATAAGTATTTAGTGATATTACTAAATAAGTATGTTACTATTTATTCCTGACACAGCTGTGAGAGGTAGAGCAACAGACACTGCACAAAACATGGATAACGTATACTGGAAATATTAGAATGTTTATCATGCCAATTTGCTAATTCTTTTTTTCTGGCAGTGTTTTTACTAGCTTGGCAGATGAGTGGCAAAAGTAAATAAAAAGTGATTGGTTACTCAGTACTTAACAACAGGGAAATGCACAATGAAATCAAGAAATGATTGGCTTATAGTGAAAATGTAAAGGAATAGTTTTTTCCTGCTGTAGAACATGTTGACAGATGTTTGTGCAATCTGTACTGCAGAAGGATTCAAAAAAGAATGAAGCAAATTCATAGACAAGGGGTCTGGATGCAACTTGCAGACCAGTACATTAATAAACTAAGGGGCACAGGGTGCTGGGTAGGTTTACTGTATACTTTTCTTCTTTTCAAATCCGTAAGCAGAAACTGATGAGCCACTGTGATGATACCACTGAGTACCCACTTCATACACTCAAAAGCTGAGTAAAAATTAGCCCTCCATTTATGTCAATGCTGCCTTTGTTCCAGAGCATATAGTTCCAGTTTCTTATATGCTATGACCTAACAGAGACCATTTAAAACAGAACATCCTGACATTTCCCAAGATCGTGCACGGAGAAAAGGTCTCCAGGTTTGGTTTTCACAAGGTGTGTTTTGTCTTCTGAAACCTTAGGACAAGCATTTATAGCTACTTGTGTGATGCTGCACTCTGACTTTCCTCTGCGGTAGACTCCAACTCTACTGAGTTCAATAAGAACAATGATGAGGTTCTTTAAGAACTTATTGAGACTTAAACCAGACTTAAACCTTGGCATTGTACTGAAATATATTCACACAAATGATAGAAATTAGGATATAATCTGTTTATTAAAAGGTGCAAGCTGGGGTGTGAGTACAGACAGGAGAGAGTCATGAAATCCACACTTAACCACTCGATTTTGCAGAACTCCTGGGATAAGAAATCTAGAAATCTTTGACAATGTATCCTAATTGCATAGGCCATGGGAAAATTGAGAAAACAATCAGTGGAAGGTGTGTCCCAGAAGACTTTGGAATTTGATCCTTATTTTTAAAATACATAGTAAGCAATAGAAGCAGTGGCTTCTTTTCAACAGAGGAAGGATCTAAAGTCATAGATGGCAAAATGAAAACTGAAATGGAGATTTTCTTTTATTAGGCTAACCAACATCATAAAGCTTATTTCACTCATTTAATGGTATCTTCTTTTAAACAGATATTGTCTCTTAATTTTTCCTTTGTAATTGTTGTATTGCCAGCTCCCAGGACAGTCCTGTCAAGCGCCACTCTGATGCTGTCTTCACTGACAATTACAGCCGCTTTCGAAAGCAGATGGCTGTGAAGAAATACTTAAACTCAGTTTTAACTGGAAAAAGAAGGTACTACAAGAAAGAAAATATGTATTGTTTCCATACTTTTATGGTATTAAGACAGAAAAGGTTTACATCCACGTACGTATACAGAAAGGACAAGCAAAAGGCACTGAACATTAATGACTCGATAGCATAATTTATAGCATGGTTTTCAAATACAGACAACATTTTCTTGGAACAGACACCACAATGAGATTAGAATGAAAGAATAAAGAGGAGATGGCATCTGGCAATTTTAAAAAACTTCCGATAGATTCTTACATTGTTTTTATTTATAAAAAAATCTTCTCAAGGAAAAAATCCACTGAGCTATGGAACATGAACAACAATTTTATAAAGAAATTTGTTGAAAATTTGCCTCTCTGTAAACATATGAAATGAAAATTTAGAAGTCCCTGAAGGACTATATGCCCTAATCGGTGTAGGTGAGAAGTGCCAGCATACATTTTTGTAGACCTTTGTATTCCATTTGCATATTCACTCATTTAGACAACTGCTTTTAAATATCATGTCTCATTATTCATTAAACATGCTATTTCATATGTTCTATAACACTTTGGGTGTAAGTGTAAGAAAATGTGCAGAAGCTACGGTTAGAAGAAGGCTTTGCTTTCTTTGCTTTTTCTTCTGAGAGCAATAACGTGTTTCTGATCCACAACAGCCAGGAAGAGCTAAACCCTGCTAAACTTCGAGATGAAGCAGAACTTCTTGAACCATCCTTTTCAGAAAACTACGATTCCGTAGATGAGCTGCTGAGCCACCTCCCACTGGTATGCCAAGATTTTCTTCTCTCTTGCTGTTATTTGACTTGACCCATAAAAAGAGATTAATTGTACATGAAGTATGGCCTACCAGAAAATCGGAATCCTCTAGGAAAGGGAGTGATTTCCATGAAAAGCTTGATGTTTCTACAGAGGTTGTGTCTGAGTAAAATAATAATTTTAATAATAAGCTTTAAGTTTTCCCATGATTGCTGCTATTGAAAATTCCTAATTAAATGGCACTGTTAATAATGCACCTAACTCACTTGGGCATTTCAACAAGTGTGCACTGCAGCATAAAACCAGAACTGACTCATTTTTAATTACAAGGATCATTATTTCTTCAGAGAACAAACTTGAGGATATTTCTTTTAATTAAAAAGAATGCCACAGATTTTATTTAACATCTTTTTCATTAGGAAGGAGTTGCCCCTAGAACTAAGGACATCAGCAACATGAACCTTATGCATTAAGAAAGCACAACATGCAAATCTTGAAGTTCCTGTTTTCCATTTAGCTACTACTATTCTTTCTAAAGTCATTCACAATTATTTTTCTTTGTTTTACTGAAATGTAAACCCTTCTACATCAACACTTGAAGGAACATAACATTGAAAGTATAAGGTAGAAGCGAATCTGGTATTCTTCAAAGTGTATTATGGAATTGATGATAGGATAGTTTTTGGCATTCAGCTGTGTCTCAAAACACAAGTAAGAAAAAAGATTAAAAGGCTATTCTTGAAGATAAAATTTGGAGAAATGTCTTTTCTTGTATCATCCCCAAACACCCACCCCCCTGCCCCCCAAAAAAAGTTGTTTCCTTTCAAGACTGATATAAAATGAGAAAATGTTCTTTTCCTTTCCACAAATGTGGCGCTTCCTCTAAAGTTCCCAAAGGTTAGAAAGGACATAAACTGCTTATGCCTTGAGGAATTAAACAATTCGTAAGCAACGTGATTCTGGAAAGAAATGTTCTTTCTGGACAAGAATACTATTCTGGCATTGACCAAGGGAGAAAGAGTAGTGGTGCAGCAGGTCGCAGATATTTTCCTGGAGACATTTTCAGTCCTTTCCTTTTTTTAGTGACTTTACTGATGAGGCAGGTGTGCCTGTAGGTGAATCAGTATTGACTGTTACTTGTCGTTTTATTGCAGTGCCCAGTTGCTAATGTAGTGTGGAATGAGCAACCTGAAATTGTGTATCCATTTCAAGGATACAGGATTATTTCAGTGAGCAGTTCTGCCCTGTAGGCTAATCTGCAGTAACATTTTTCTCTAGTCACTCAACCTTTCTTTTCTCATCCTACAGTCTTACCTGACTGTAATGCCCACCAAACTCCTGTGAGCAGCCGCATCTCAGCCTGTCTGTCCCAAGCACAGCAATTGTTTTATATCAAGTGTTATTTATTGCCAGCTGTCTGCCTTTGTACACCTCATGATGCAAATGCTTAAAAAACTGACTTCTAAAGCACATTTCTCCTTTGCTTTTCAGGACCTCTGAAGGATGCCTGGTAAAGTCTATGACAAGAACAAGCTATTTTTGAGTTCCACATAGTATTTCAAAGAGATGACTTTAGTCATCAAACCAGAACAAATATGTTGTGAAGTGAAAGTTGTGATATATTTGTTTCTTATGTAATAAAAGTTGATATTTACATTGTAAATATTACTCTAGAGTTCTCTACTGAAAGCTGTACATATGGATGCCAGTTTAACTCATGAGAAGTCTGTGAGTCCATATGCTGTAAATCCTTTACTTCAATAAATTCATTTGAAAATGAGTGTGCATCTGAAAAGAGCCCATCATGACTAATTAATTGGCTTATATTAGGTGTGATACAACTTCAGTCAAACATATGTAATTATAAGGAAACATTTCCAGATAGCCTCACAAAGAACGTGTAAAAACATGAGGAGAAGAACGTGCAAAGTGTGTAAAATTGCTTTACAAAGATCTCTGAAGCTTATTGCCAAGCAAAAGGGAACGCTTTTCTAGCAGTTTACCAAGTAACTAGAAAAACTGAAAAAGAATTAAAAGTTCTTTCCTTCCGGTTCACATTTTTAATATTTCACAACATAAAAATTATAGTAACACCAGAAACGTCTCCTTTATTTTCAGTTGTGTTTTAGATGCTCTGGAGCTGACAAAGTGCTAAAAGAATGCAATCCCTTGACTTGTTTGATGCCTAAAGTCGTAAGTTATTCTACATTTAATTGTCTGTAGCTTTGATGATGAAACTATTGCTTATATATAAAATAGATCTGAAGACAGTTTACTATTTTTTCAGAATGAATGTAATTTACAGAATATTCAGACAATAAATCATTTTATTATCATGGCAAAATATTAGTGGTTTGAATCAGTGCTACAGCTACCTGGAACAGCAGAGGTCCCAGTAAGTGCTGTCTCTACTACAGTAATAGGGGAAGATAACATTTTAACTGATTTATGCTATACCATTTTAGAAAGTCAAGTAAATAAACATCCAGTCCCCTTTTCTGTAGCTTTCTATTACTGTAGATGACTATGGAACTGGAACTTTGCAGCTGTTAGATTTACAGCATTGATGTAGAAAGTAGAAAAACTTATCAGACCTACTTACAAGCTCAATTTGGAATTTCAAGAATATTTATAAATCATACATATGCACACATAGTGATAAAACTGATTTGCAAGTTTCACTTACAAGTTTACTGTTCTCATTTAGAAAGAAACTTCTAACATGGTAAAATCTGAGATTTATGGAGACTAGTTCTCATAAATATGTAGCCCTCTGATTTGCAATTTTTTTGAATATTGGCAACTGTATGTCAAAAGAAAACCAGCTTTCACAGATCAGGTGCTAATATTGCTATTTCTATCTAGCCTTGACAGAATCTATTTTAGCCTAAGCCAATGAATGTCTCACAAAAGTTATATTTTCACAAAAGACATGATTTCAAAATCTTCTCTTGAAAAGTGGTTTTCCACCCCCATTTCCTATCATATGAACACTTGAAAGAAAAAATGTCTTTGTAAATACTTGAAGGATACTAAAAAACTGATGATATAGTACTTAGAAATTTTCTTCAGTGTAGTTTGAACTATGTTAGTATTTCTGTGAGATGTAATCATTAAAAAAATAAGTGAAAAAACCAACCAGATGCAAAGCTGCATATGGCCTTTATATACACAGATCTTTTTTCTTTTTAGTGTATGTCATTCACTCAATTTAAAGTAACAAAAATTGGAGGGATCAAACTTTTAACTACACAATTCCAGATTTTTTTTTTCTACATGTTTCTTGTAATTTTTTTTCTGTTTGTTTCCAGTTTATCAATAAGGCATCCAATGGAAGAACTTGTCTTCCATGTCTAATGTATTATCTTCCTGATACTCCCGATATTTTGTTCTCCATAGAAAACTGCAGAATTTGGAACATGTATTTTCTCTGTTACGTGAAGATGGAGAAAAATGTAGGGACACTTATTAGGAAATCACATATATATTCACACACACACACACACACACACACATTGTAATAACTCAAATAATACTGTGGTAGCTTCCCCTGAGCGTTAGCAAATAGAGACAGCCTAAAATGCATACTAAATTTTGTGTACATTGTAGCAAAACCTAGCACTGACAGGAAAGACACTAACATCCAGAATAATATATTTGACTTGGTATTTGTGCTAAAGGATGACTTTTAACATGTGATAGCAACCTTTGTTTTCCATAGGAGATTTACAGGCCAGTTAATACATTGAGAGGATTTAATTGTGGAAGACGTAACATTGTTCACCTCAACTCGATGGGCAGGTGGTCACAGTAAGGTTAAATGATAAAATTGAAGAGAAATTGTAACATTTCACTGAATGACACAAGTTTTCATCCTGCCGGTGACTCAATACACGTCACCAATCTTAAAGCCAATCTGCAAAATGTCATAAGAGTGGAATGAAAACACTGCATTATTAGGAGAATGAATGGGCCAGCCCCAAAGGGAGAACTGTTAGGAGGGAAGCAAATACCCAGGAGATTTAGAAGAGAACCACTGACTGGAAAAATGCAACCACTGGGGAGGAAGGAATAAAACTGTGATGGGTCATTGGGGTATATATTAAAGGAAGACCTCACCATGTTTCTCCAGAATTCCACTTCTAACACAGGGTAGGAATACCTGTGGTCTCACAGGATAGAATTAATTATTATTTTATTGAATGGGGTTTGCTTTTTAAAGCTATCCCTTGGAGCTCTTAAAGAAAGGTACAGAATCATCTTTAAGTGCATCTTCACCAGCACTAGAAGAGGATCTTTTCTGGTCCTAAATCCATAGAGAAGATTTGCATGCTTGTGTACATCTGTGCATTCATCATCCATTCAAGAACTGTCAGAATTCTGTACAACACCATGAGAATTACAAAAGTTGACAAAACAATTTAAAATTACAGCCAGTAAAAGCACATTAAAAACAAATAAAACCCTAACATCTCCTCTGATATTTTAAATGGATTTGAGGGGCTATGAGTGGTTGTTCCACCTGAAATTCTGGGGAAAAAAAATCTGTTTAAAAATAGGGAAATGGGTAACTTGGATCCAAAGCATAGTTATAATTTCATGTGTAGGCATATTGAATTCTCCCCAAAGATGGACCTTTTGCAAGGAGATGTATGTATACAGGAATAATTCATTTGCTTGTAAGATATTTGGGGCAGGGAGATGGAAAAGGCTGCCAACTGCCTTTTTTGATACTACCTGTTCCCTCCCCTACCTCTTTTATTTTTCCTTATTTTCTCTCTCCCTCCTCCACTTATGACAGGCTTCTCCACCCTCTAATAATCTTACTATTGCCTTGCAAAGTTGGTGCATTAATATATACCTTTGCTTTTGAGAAGAGCAATTACAGCAGAATTTAAATTTACGGTGCAGCAGTCTAACAGGTGCCAGCCTTGTTGATGGAGAGGAGTATTGCAGAGAACCTGGCACAACTAGATTTGCAGGAGCTGCCTGTCCTGCTCACAAACAGCTCCTGACTTCCCACTGGAGACTTCCCATTTGCTGTATGACTGGCAGAGAAGACTGACCTCTCCTTGGATACATCAAACAGAACATGTGTCCTCCTGGGGCTTGTGCTGGCTCAGGCAACTACAATATTTTCAGCTTTTCTCTTTTCTGATCTGGAGCAGTCACCGACAAATTGCTTGCCAGGTTACCAAACTGGTTTAGAACTGGAGGTAGGAAATAGGCACCCAGCTTTTGCATCAATCTTTAAAAAACTAAAAAGAATAATTTCGTATGTATTCTGCTTCTGAAGTAAACAAACAGGAAAAGTTTTATTTCAGTTTTGCACACACATACATGCAGGGCACTTGGGGGGGTGAAAAAACCAATTTTCCCTTGTGAGGATAAATATGTTCAATAACATAATCAACACTTGTAAATAAAAATATGACCTAATATTCAAAGATTAAACTGAAAGTGACGTAAATCATAATGATACAATAAAAGAGATAAATATCTAGATATCAACATTATCATGGTAAAACCAGTATTTTGAGTAGGGCATGTTTTTGGGAAACAATGGGAATTGTTTCCATAATGAGATGGAAAAAGGGGGAAAATTATCTTGTTCTTCCCCACTGAGCAGATTATTAAGTATTAGATAGACTTTTGCATAGGATAATATGCTTAGAAGAGTGTCCGTGAGGAGGGTGCATAAGATCAGTTTTCTGGATCTTTTTCTGGAACTGCTCTGGACATTTAGAAGCCCTATTTCACATTTCTATGAGACCACAGCATCTAATAGCCTGTTATTTCTAAACATGGGATATAAATGCTTTTAGTATGTAGATGCACTAATTTAATAGTTTTCTAGTCAGAATTTGCTCTTATCCAACACGTATCATATTTTTGGAATGGGGGAAACTAGAAGAGAAGCTAAAAACAGTCACTGTCTTCTGTTAAATGAGATGTATCTGTGAAGACCTTTCTACTTAGGAAATGTACTCAGAGCAGCAACTTTTGTCAGTAGATTATGAAATAGCCAAGCTGTTGCCTGGGAAGTGTCAAGTTGTTACACATCAGCTTTTTGGTAGAGAAGAATTCATTTATATGAAGCCTGGGATGCTCCTAGTTCTTTGCTTGTTTTATATACTCTTGAACTGCTTTTCACAGAAAGTGGTCGCAAGTATGTTTGACAGATGTCTTATCACCATTTGTTTCTATTCTAACACAGTTCTTCATCTTTGTTTTTCAGACAGTCCCTCTTCCCATAATCAGAGCCAGAACATCTGCACACTGTTTTAAGAAAGCAATTTTCTCTTATTAGAGAGTATAGAAAGCAAACTTCCTGCATTCTAGGAAGCCTCTTCATGAAAAGACTAGGGATGTATAATTTATGCAGAAAGACCAAGTCTTGGTTAAAAAGCAAGAAGAGTTTGAAAAATTCTAGATTTGGTGTCAATCGTTTCAGTCCCATTTGGTGATTCCTTCCAGAGCAGTGCATTGTACTTTGAGTTCCAAAGCTGGTGTCAGAGCTCTGGTCTTGAGCAGTGAAGATTGTAGTAAGAAAGAAGAAACTGGTAAATGTTGAGGTAGAGAAGGTGTAGACTATGTCTTCAAAAAAGTACTTGATGTTAAACTTAGTTTATATATGGCTGTTTGTCCCCTGTAGGTTTAAGACTCTGCCTTTGAGAAGAAATAGTCATCTCTGGCTGTCAGAGGATCTCACATTATGCAAGTTCATTCATTAACTTAGCAAGCTCCCTCAGGAGCACAGCTGGATTTTTTCCCCCTAATTCTGCTGCTGCGCAGATCTAGCAGCTGTACTTGTTGGGAACCTTCTTTTTACTGGCAGCCTAAACTGACAGACATTTTTTCAACCACTTCTTACCATCCTAATCTCCCCATTGCAGGAATACCATTACTCTTCTCAGAGACCTGTATTCCTAGATGTACTTATAGACTGCTTTTCCCTCCCAGCCCTGCTTTGCTGGGCTAAAGAAACAGTTTGTCTTGTCTCATCTTGTAAATGAATCCATGTTTCTAAGACTGTGCTGGAGCCCCATGCCCAGTGGGCTCATGTTTCATATTGAGCTTAACACTATTAAATTACTGTTTGCTAACTGAATCTGAAAGTCCCTCCTTTATTGCAGACATTTAGGAAAAGTGACTAGTTATTTTGAAGGCCTCTGTCATGAAGGTCTTGGAAGAGCTGATTTTTCAGTCTGGGGGGTTTTTTTGTTTGTTTGGTTTGGTTTGGTTTTGTTTGTTTAGTTTTAGTTTTTTTTTTCTTTTTGTTTTGTTTGTTTTGGATTTTGGTGTTGTTATTGTTGTTGCCTCTCAAACATTTCTGTGTTTTCTAAAGCTGAGGAAACAGAATCACTGAGCAGTTGATATAGGGTAGCTTTTATGGATTGAGTGGAGGGGAAGGCACTCAATTCAATCTAAAATGTGTGTAAAGCAAAACTCCATTCTTAAACAGGCAACTGGCCAGATTACTGGGTAGTTTCACTTAGATCTCTGCATCCTTTTTATGTGGCTATAGTCTGTATCTTTTAATTCAACTTCCTTAACCTGCAGCCAAGGGAAATGACAAATGCAGCCCTCTTGTTGCCCTTCCATCCTCTGTGATACTGGACAGATGGGTGGCAGCAGCAGCAGCCCTGCCTTTTTCTTCTTTGCTGACTTTTGGCAGCCCAAGGACAGGAAAATGGAGATCAGTTCACAGCAAAGCCCTAGCACACTATCAAGGAGATTAGGGTAAAAACAGCTATATGTCCTCTGACTTGCCCTGTGAGTAGTGTGTGGTATAGTTTACACACTGGCCTGGCATCCACATTAATTCTTCAAAAGGAAGATGGAAGAAAGCCAGGCAAGCACTTGTGTATTTATGTCATGTATATTAAAATACCATGGTAAAGTGTAGTTCCAGTGATGCTGAGGGGCTGAGGGTCTCCTTTTATCCGTAGCTAAAGGATTACAACAGGGATTACCTTTTGGATCATTAGTCTACTGCTGTGCAGGAATAAAGAAATCCAGCTGAGTGGACTACTTGGGTCATCGCTCTTTGATTTATGATTCATACTCTGTTCAGTACAGGTGAGAATACAAGTGCTCAATGTACCCTACTTTCATAGAGAAGGGGTTTTGATTCTGTAAAGATCAAATTTAATTGGGTAGTGCACATTCTGTAACTTCCAGGCTCCATTTAAATGTATTTTCCCAAAGAGTGGCTAATTCAAAATTTCATTTCCCTGGCCTTAGCCCTGTTGAATAGCTTTTTCACACTGACAACATTCTGAAGGGTTCTGGAATCATATATGAGATAATTAGATTGCTTTTTGGTGTTGGAACAAACAGAACTTCACCTGGTAAAGTCAGAATGACATTTAGGTGGGACTTTTCCTTGGCTATGATTTATAAATAGGTTTGAAGGATCTGATTAATAAGAAAGTGCATGGCCACTAGACAATTTCTCTCTGTAAAAAGGACTAATCCATATAAATTTTCTATATTGTATTTCTAATTACATTAGCTCTTAACAATTCCCTGAGAGAAATCTATCAGAAATTCTGCTTCAAAGACATATTAGGTTTTATACTAATTTTATGTTTGTTGAATGATACTCTTCAGTGTAAAAACAGCATGCTACATAATTATAATGCAAACAGACTATTAAATTATTTTCTGTTAAAAGTGAAGAAATCAATGAAGGAGAACCTTTCCTGCCCAAGCTTTACTCTGTAGCTGCAACAGCAGACCACAGTGGAAAAGATTATGGTTTCAAGGACTTCTACACTTGCTCTGGTAAAATTTAAAGCAGATTTTAAGCTTTTATAATCTATATTGTTTGATTACACTTTGAAAGAGCTGTGCATCAATACAGGAGTTTTGGAAGGCTCAGGAACTACAGTCTTCCAAATTCAGCCCACGACACAGATATAGAATAAAGAGCATTCTTTTTGGGTAGCTCTGACTGGTCAAGGATTTGTTTTTCTAGTGTGCATTTCCCTGAGTACCTACTATTATTTTAGGCTTCTTTGTATTAATGGACATAAACAAAGGAATTTGAAAGAACATCTCATTGTAACATATTTACATCACAAGGTATATCATAGAGTGACACTACAAGAAAGAGACAACTTCATGGAGTATTATCTGTTGTGGGAGAATCTGCTACTGAAAAAAATAAGAGCAATCCAAGTCCTTAGCAATTTTTAAATAAAACTTGATACTTAGTTGAAGAATTGTTAAACATTTATATATTTTTTCTAGTTTCTGCATTGCCATCTTCAGAAACAGAGACTTGGTTAGATCTAATTTTCTGAGATTTTCAGCTCAAATATTGGAAAAAACTTTCGGTTTTTGACGCTTAGATGTCCTAGATACACCCTATAAATCTGCTAGGCAAGTACTTATATCCAAAATAAATAATAGGAAAAAATAATTCATAATTTTATTTCTTGCTTTTTGATCTGTTTCTTCTATGACAGATTTTCAGATATGTGTTGATTAAAGACTTTCATTCAGACAATAATTTTAAGTAAAGTGTACAAATAAGTTACCAATGACATCTGGTCTAGCTGTCATTTTCCTTTTGCATTCTGCAGCTTAGATACAAGCTTAAACTGATACATACTGCTAATGTTTTTCTCAAGGAAGCAGAATAAAACCAAATAAGAGTAAATTGAAAAAGAACTTGTGCTCTATTTGTACTTGGCAGTGGTAGAAAGTTTTAAGCTGAACCATTCAAACACACATACCAAAATTTATTTAGACTTCTTAAAGCTGGTTGCACTGTAACCCAGGGAAACGAATGTTTTCAATCTTGTTTTCCTTTTGCCAGTCTTGACTGCTAGCAAACAAGAATTCCAAGAGACTGGATTTTGAAGAGTATCTCAAACAATTTGATTTAGTTGGGAGACAATTTATTTAATTAATGAACTGCTCATCTCCAGTCTAGAAAATATTTGGAGAATGTTTGGAAGCAAAGTACTCTTCAGATACACCATTATCTTTCTATTTTGATGAAGGAGCCAGAATGTCTATGACTTCTCTGAGTTATTGTGGCTTACAGGAATGTGACCCTTTCTCCAGACATAAAACTACTGTAGCCACACCTTGGATGGAGCTCACTCTTACTACTTATGTCAAAAATAATTGTGTGGTGTTACATTTAATTACTACGAAGATTGTGATTTCATGCGTTTCCTGGTACTTCATATTCTTGGTTAAATTTCTTTTAGTTATGAAGATCTTAAAAATATTTCCTCAATCCTGTAGACATAAGTAGCTGTTAGTATAACTGTAGAATGTAATCAAAATCACCAATTTTGTATTTGTTCTTTGAGTCTTATATTAAGTATGTAAGATATAGGGACTAAAAAATAGTAGCTTGGTGAATTGGATTTTTATTTTCATTTTAAATATAACTTCAAAATAAAACAGCACCTTAAAGTTGATATAATTTCCTTCCATAATTTTCATGATTTCCGTTTTATTCCATCAAGAATAAATACATAGGAGAAAGAAAGAAAAAACAAAAAGGATAATGCTCGTGGAAGACAAGTTTGTGTAAATCTGCAGAGAATAAACTTAGGTGAGAAATGACACGAAGTTTCTAGCTATCATAGAGCTGAAATTATGGAAGCATGTTCCAGTTTGAATTTTAAGCTGCTACTTCATAAATTTAGTGCATTTATGAAACTGGTAATTTGACATGGTTCTCCTGTGATGGCAAGGACTAAATCTTGAATATCCAAGGGATCTGAGTGCTGTATTCCAAATCAACATACAAGAAAATCACATATCAGCAAATAGTGAAGCTTTTAACTATGGATGTCTGTTATTTGTCAAACTAACTGAGTTTCACATTGGCTGTTTTGTTTAATAGATTTACAGATAGAGAGAAACTTAGGTGGTTGACAATATTGCAGATGCACTGATTTTACTTTTACAAATCTAGCGGTAAATGCAGATACATAGAGAATAATCAATATTTTGGTTCATAAAAGACTTCCTAAGATAGTGAAATGTCATACACATAAAAATATCACTCAGAACTAAGGAAGTCTACATCTTTAGGTAGAAAAATGTAGCACATGTTACCATTTTTAATGTTGCACAATAAATAAAATATAATTGGGAAAAAATGCTTTGCTGACTGTATATTAATTCACTCAATGCACATAAAATAAATACAGATATATTCCCACACATGCTTGCATCCATAGTTGTCTTTCTAATTCTTGGCAGGTGTTGGACTTTCCAGGGAAAATGACAATTTGAAGGAAACCCTGCAGCATAAAGCATAAACATGGTTAATCAAAGCTTTGTTTCCCATTACCTTTAGGTTCATTATATCATCAAAATGAGTCATTGGAATCCAGATTTCATTGCTCCTCAGAAAATTTCTTATTGAAAAATGTACTTTTTAAACTTGGTTTTGTTTTCCGCAGGAAGGAATGTAGCACTTGAGGCCTGGATTCTCTGTGGACTTCTTAAATGCTTGCAAAGTCATAGCTACTTGTTAAACAAAGAATATATGACTGGCTCTATAGATCTACAAAAATGAAAGATACATCCTGATCACATATAATATTTTTCTTGTGCACCCAAAACCCCTCTGACACTTAGCACCTGGGGATAGATACGAAGATGGACTGTATCACTGTTTTTATAGGTAAGCCAAAGAAAGACCCATATAAGGAGAAAAACGGAATTGAATCCCATTCAGGACCATGAAAAACACAGTGGATTAGGACAGAAATGCAACATTTTGATATTTTGAGATTCTTCTTTATAGTGCTACTCAGAAATAATTTGCTAAACTATTGTATTGAATTAGTTTATGAGAGAAAACAGATACCCATTTTAGGCATTGTTCTGCTTCTAATTGCTTTTCTATTTGCATATCACAACTCCATTACATAAATATGTATCAATCACATAAATAATGCATTGTGCCAGGTAACAACTTTAAACTTGAAACTTATGTCATAATGTGGCATGGTATAAGAAAAGTATCCACATTGTATTTAATCATAGCAGTCAGGGTGTTGGGTTAATTGCAGTCCACTTGGTAGAGCACTCAGAGAGTTTAAATGCATTTAATAGCAAAGAAAAGAATGATCAGGTGAGTCAGTCATCTCAAATTATTTCTCATTTATAGTAGTTTAAGATTTAGGACATGTTAATTAGTTTAGAATGAAGATTCCTGCCTAAGAGCCGGTTGTTAACACAGCCTCTGGATGAACTGAAGTTCACAATAAGTCCCTATCACAAGATGAGAAATTATTCTGTATCTAAAATACCCTCTTGACCTAGAGAAAGATCCCAACCACGTGCTTCTGGGATGATTCACATACATAATTCAGAGGTGATTAGTTGTACTGGTTTCCATACTCCTCAAGGAATAGGAAAGAAATGGAGAAATTAAGAGAGGAAATGTGATTAATGAGCAATGAAGACTGTTAAAAAGGTAGGTCTGATTGCAGCAAGCAACTGGGAAATCTATTAAGACCACAATTAAGTTGTTATTTCATCCAATCTGGAAGAGTTCAACTTGTTATAATGGCACTCCTGGACAAGATATGATTTTGCAGATGGTTTTATTACTTTAAATGTCAAGGTAGGCCCCCAAACTAAAGGGGGAAAAAAAGTCAAATGCCATTTGCTTGGGTGTTTTTTTCAAATTCATTTCCTACTGAATCTGAATCTTTTTAGAGCCCTTGAATATCTGCTAGCATAAAAATGTTGCTCAACCACGCATACAGATGCTTCCTCTCCTGCTTGGCAGGGATTTTCCTAGTAGGCGAGCAAGGATAAATATCACCATGGCGTTCCCTTAGGAACACTGCATTAGTGTGCATTACAAGACTTTAATGGAGACAGACTTGGATCAGAAGGGCTGCTTGCCTCCTCTGAGATCATAAAGCACAGGAGTTTTACTCTTTCAAGGTATGGAAGAAATCACTACAACTCAGTTTGCACGTTTAATATTACCTACTCCATGACGATTCTTTGCAGAAGCAGCTTTTTTTGGGCAAACTCATCTACTAAAATTGCAGTTCGAGAAGGAAAAGCCTTAAAAAGAATCTGAAATGGATGGAACATGAAAAAAAAATGGAGCATCATGTAGTAGATTCAGATTTTGACTTTTGCAACATGATCTATACTTCTTGTATGCAAGATTGTGTTCAGAAAAAAAATGGAAGATTGACTTCCATTACCTCTATTTAAACCCTTAGCTCCATCTGAGATCTTCCCATTAATCTCAGTGCAGGTCAATGATTTCTGCATGTTGCAAAGACAGATTAAGGAATGCATTTCAGTTCTATAGAAAATATATCTAACTTTTCTTCAGCCAGCCTAGTAACAAGGAAATTGAGAAAACAAAGAAGATACACTCATTTTCCTTTCCAATTTATGGGATATATTTTGAAGGCATATTATAGTATTTTCAATGAAACTCATTGAAGGGTCAAAATATTAGATGATCTTGACGTTTAGCTGCATCAAACCACAACAATACTAAAATACACTGATGATATTTCCTCTGAATGCATCAACCCTTCTTGCTAACTGTAGCCACTTATTCAGATTTCACTGGTATTTTTTATGTGTTACAAATATATTCTTACCTGCACCAGCACACTGGAAAGACAGAAGAGTTTCAATCAATCTAACAGAAAAAAATCACTTCAAGCCTTCCACTTGACATCTGGCTCAGCACTGCAAGGGAGATAAACATGTATTACAGACAGTTGGCTAAATAAAGCCTCACTACAGCTGTTATAAAAACTCTGTGGAAGTGATGTCTTTGAAAATTGTCAAATCTCTGTGGCCAGAATCCAGGAATTTCTTAATTTTACAAAATGACATTACAAGATCACAAAAGTTTCTTAGCTATTTCTGGTTCTTACTTTAAGAAAAGCTTCAGTCTGAATGCATTTCCATGGAAAGTGTAACAGCTGATGTATTAAAGAGTATTGTTTCTCCTCACTGACGTGGTTTCTTTTACTTCCTCAGTCTGTTTTGGTTGCAACAGCTCTGATACCAAGCTTCTGCAGATGAGTTAACCAGTGTAGCATGAGAAGTCGAGATTTAAATATTTTGGAAGATGTCTGTGGGTGAAACCTCAACTTCTTGGTTGAACATCTGTAAAGTAGGACCAAGAACAAACAGAGTGAAATGCAATGTCTAATGTCTGTTAAGCTGGACAGCTATGGTAAATCTACAGATTAACGTTTCCTTTTCAGGTATCACAAAGCTGTAATTCAAAATGTATTTTATAATATTGACTTCACTTGGTCATGTTCCTAGAAGGAGTATGACACTTCTGCATACTGTTCTACTATCTGAATACATTTTTAGCTCAGCAGCTGCTACAAATGCAGGTTGTTGATGCACAGTGTTAATTGGTAAGTACTGGTGAAGAATACAGATTAAAAAATAAGCTTGCATGAGCTAATAAAGCTGTGTTTGCTTCTTGATGTGAGGGGCATTAAATAAGTAATTGCAGTAATGAAGGTGTCAGATAACTTTGAGAGAAATCATGACTTTTACTGTTTACAGTCTATCAAAGCCAACTGTTTCCAACTGTGTCTGATTAGTTTTCTTTCCAGCAGTTGCTTTGCCACAGGAGGCTTTCCACCACTCATTCTACCTTTTTTCCCTCCTTGTCTCAATACATCATTGCAATTAAAACTTTGGTGCTGCAGTTTCATGCTTGTTTAACACCAATGGTTTTACAGAAATTATATGTATGTGAAACTGTGGTTGTGCTCCATCGATCTAAGGATATCATAGGCAAATTTCAAATTTATTCTTTATGCACGTCATGACCAGCAGTATTGGGTTAGATCCTTGGCATATTTTACACATCTTCAGGATTTTTGACCTAATCCATGTCTTCTAAAGCTTTAAATAAATTTTTACTAGTCTTAATTTAAAAAACTACAGGAGCTGACGGAAAATGTCAGTATTACACTCCTTCTTTATGGCTTTGTTTTCTGGTTTGGATTTTGGGTTTGGTTTTTTTTTTCAGTGCAAGGCAGCATAATACAGTGAAAAAAGTCCAATTTAAAAGGTTACAACCCTAATATATTTATCTGAAATAATGATCATGATTTATGTCTTTCTGGTATGAAAAATATAAAATGGAGTTGTATACATAAAATGAGATTCAGCTTTTTAATACATAGTTAGTTGGGGAAGGAACCATGACACTTTTTACCTTTCCAACGTCTGTCCCATAATTTGGAATAATCATGGTAAAAACCATAATTATGTAATTCATAACTAATTTCTTTTCTACATTCAGCATGTTGGTGGTGTTTACACTGTAAGTGGAAGATATATTAAAAGGTCAAAGAACAAATAGGAGTAGCACTATTGATAGCTGAACTCTGATATTTAGTTTGATATAGGAAATCTGTGTCAGTTTCAGCTGGGAAAACGAAATATATTTCTTCTCCCTCACTTTCATTAGAATTGAGATAAAGTTAGGTGTATATATCCCTTCCGGAATTTCTATTTGATATACATTTTTTGTGTATTATTTTGTGTATTATTTGGGTGGGTGGAGTATTTGTGTTTTAATATAAAGATATTTGTTACCTTCGTACAAAAATAACCTTCCATTCATAATATCACAGAATTATAGAATGGTTTGTGTTCAAAGAGACCTTTAAAGATTGCCTTATTCAACTCCCCTGCCTATTTTATCCTAGAAGAAAAAGTATCACAAGGTAATTCTTTTGGTTATTTGTAAAACTATGAGCTGTTTGAACATGGTTGGTGTCTATACCACAGCAGAACCTTGCCAAGTTTTTACCATGTCATTTTACATTAATTATAAGATATGCAAAAGTATTTTGGTCTGTGTCATGGTGAGTTGTAACAAAACAAAAAATCCTCAGCCTATTGAGATCCATTAGACCTCCATTTTGCAGCTGTACATCCTTTAGCATCTTCTCTGCCATGAGCTGCACTTGCACAGATAAGCTAGAAAAATTATTTGCATGGAAATAAGATTTCCTTCTAAACAAGTGTTACCTGCCAGTCACTAACAGTATGGAAGTGAACGTTAATATTAAAATTTACGCAAGAGGTATTGTTAATTCCAGTTGCCAGAAAACAGTGTAAAGAGATATGACCTCAAAGCATGAGAGATTTTTATGAAAGAATTCTATTTATCGCAATGTTGGCTGAGCACATCATACATATATAGGCATACAAACAAAGAAACAAATGATGATATATAATATATCTTAATCACAAACCAGTGAGCCTTATTTCATGTGAGACAAAACTGCAATTTGATTCCTTCAAAAGGGAAGAAATCTCAATCAAACCCTATTGTTTGTGGTGACTGGTGACACTACAAAAGATTAGGGAGCTTGATGTAAACTGATCACACGTTTCAAGGAGACGTGCTCATTGCCAAGGCAGTGGCAGTGATGGGGACAAGGCAGCTTTCATGCACCCTGCCAGGGCGGAATGTCTACAGCATTTCTAATGTTCTGCTCTCAGCACAGGATTTCAACAACCTACAAATGCTGGTGAGGTGTTTGGCAGAGTGTACTTTTATTATTTTCTACAGATACATGCACAAGTTCTAGAAAACAGAGAAAGGTGGTCGAATGAACAGAATCAAGACACAAAGGCAGCCTGAATCAGCTGCAAAATAAATCCTTTCTCCTTCTCTTACACCTTCATGATAGATGCACCTCACTGTTAACTGTGCAGCCTGAGAAAATGACAGGTCATAGCAGTAATAATAATCACTGAGTTGGGTTTATAATGTTCCTTACATCAGATAACAATGATAGATAATAATACAGCTTGATTCTCCATAGAAATAATTTCCTATTAAAAAGACTGACATGTGTTTCAGGAGAGGCCAAAGTATATCTCTTATCTCATCTGCAGATCCTGAACAGTGAGAATCTGAGTCCTGCACCCTGGTTTATCCCAGGGATGAAGCAGTAGTGCGGCAATGCTGCTGTCCCCACAAGCTTGTTGGACCTACTTTCCTTTTTGGCTTTCTGAGGTCAGTGTCATAAGCCCTGTGACTGTTAAGTGGTTTTCAGGGTCAGGAGAGGTGATCATCATGCTCCATTTTCCCAGGAAAGCACTCCTTTTGCCGAACAACGCCAACTGTTGTCTGCCATTTTATTGCGGCACATAAAGTGCCAATTGGATTTTTTTCTGCCAGAGGTTTAACATTTACTTTGAGTGTCATATGCTGAATGACATATAATATTAATTAAAAACAAGCAATGAAATTATCAATAGGCACTGATAGTCTGATGTGAAATGAATGCATTGGCTGAAAACAAGCTAAAATAAATGGTGTCTTATGTTTTCTCTTGTAAGAGGGAAAAATAAGAGATGTAGTGAGGGTAAAATATTGTAAGTTTAGAATGGTCAACTGAAGGAATTATTACATACATATATAATGTATAATAATTATGTATTACACACAATTATTTATACAATATAGGAAGCAAAAGTAAAAAATAATACATTGAATCTTATTTAAATACTCAAAAGACTATTTGCAAGGCAGTTAACACTGGATGAAACTGAAACAATGCTGGCAAATAGGGAGCTCACTGTATTAATCAGTAGTTTTTAAATTTGACTTAAGTCTCAAAACTTCATTGGTATCTGAGAAAAAAAACACATAAAGAGGTAGTCATTAAAAAAAAGAAGGAGAGAGAGAAAAGAGCCATATTCACTCTTGCCGTACCCTGCAGAAACCTAATGACACCCAAAGTAATTCAAATTATTACATTTCCTCATGTCTAAAGTTCTGATACTGGAACAATCCAGAAGTCCCTCAAGCTGCAACAGATTTGATGCTTGTGTCTGATAAATATCCACAGAGCAGAGGTGCTGCTGCCTGTTGCAGCTGCGTTTGTTGGACCGGGGGTGGTCTCTGAACTCACCTACATATCAGCATCCCATTATTTATCCTACATCCCCAAGGAGTGGTAACATTCCCCCTTTGGCAACACTGTACAAATGTCAGCTACTGCCAGAGCAGATTCAAGATCAGCTTTCTAGTAAATTGTGTTAACCAAAGGGGTGTGTGCATTCAGGAAACGGCCAGATAGGAATGTTCGTCAGCACTTCTGTTGAAAATACCTCATTATAAATGGGCAAAAAACCCCCTTTGTGATGCCAGAAAAACAGCAAAAATGAATGAGCCTGGGAGAAGCATGGATTCTCAGTACCGCTGCAAAAACTTTATTTAATGGGTTTTTAATAAAGGTACAGAATTTTTTAAGAAAGGGAATTGTACTGGCATCTATATCCTGGAGTATATAAAAAAAAAAAGAAAAAAAAAAAAAAAAAAAAGATGTAACAATACACACAAATGTTGACAGTAAGTCTCATGCAGGAACTGAAAAATGTAATTTAAAGGGAAAAGATAGCACTACAGTGGTGAGAGTCTACTGTGTACAGGGAGCACTGGAACTCACTACCAGCAAATTTTGGATGTCCAATTCCATGTAATGTTGCTAAAAGCCTTGTTTTTTCAATCAAAGAACAACAGTGGAGACAGAAGACTATCAATACCCATCCAACAGTGTGCCCCCCTACATTCGAAGCATGACAAGATTGCTTTTCTTTCTGTGACTGCTTGAAACTGTAGCACATCTGAGAGAGTACCAAGAGGGAGGATTTACCACAAGTGGGACAGGTAATTCTCTAAAACCAGAAGTCCAAGACCATGGCAGTCAAAACACCTTCAGCACTGTGCTGGATGGCTGTCAGATGACAAAGATTTTTGGCCAAACTGGGTGTGAATTAGTCTCAAACTGAGAATTTGAGGGAAGCCACACAATTCCATTTTAAATCTGGAAGCAGTGAGTACTATACTGAGTAAACTTGCCTGAGTAAGTAGTACGAAGGCCTTTATTAATGTGAGGTTTTGTGAGGAGCGTGAAATTTACTTTTCCTGTGTGGGAGCGGGAGTTTTTTTGGTCACTACCTCAGTGGTCTTACCTATTAAAAAGAAAATCTCCAATGACTACTGCAATCTCTGAAAGGAACAGAGACTTTTTACCAGAACTGGTTTAGACATGACACATAAAAATAGAGAGGAAAAAAGTCTTCAGTGGAAAACTCTTTTCCTCTAGGCAGGCACAAGTATAAACCATACTATCTGATGTGTAAGGTGCTAATAGATGACATAAAATTCAATACATTATTAATCTTGTTATTATTAACCTTTGGGATAGTCATTGTTTCTGAAATCTAATCATATTTCATATTGATATTGCAGTGCATAGGTAAGGAGCTCAGAACACTTTAAAGATATTAATTAAAGCTCATCAAGAACACTCCTGGGAAGCAGAGTTAGAATCATTAAAATCCTCTGACAGAGGAGGAGAAACTATGCTGTAGAGAATATAAGCAACATATTTGATATCTTCACAAAGCCAGAAATTAAATCCAATACCCTCAGTCATCAATTCATTGTTGTAGCTGCTGGGTACCAGCATTTTGCATATAAAATATATTAAAATATGAAAAATATGCCCCCCAAAATCCTTACTGCTTAAACCAGAGTCACAGGTGGACAGGTCCTGCTGAGCAGTCCCTGGTGTCAACACACCAGAGAAATGCCCTATTACCTAGCCCCACTCCTCTAGCCAGAAGAAAAGATAAAATAATCCATAAAATGCCTGTTCTTCAGAGCCAATAGTTGCAGAAGGACTTGAAAAGCAAGGCTCTGCACTTACTAAAATACTACATTGCTTACTAAATACTTAATTTAGCAACTAATCCATAAGGGTAGTTCACTTAGTGCTCATATGCTCAGTGTAGATTAAGGGAACATGGATCACTTTCCATGTCTAATGATGATTTGCATCTGCTATAGAAAAACCCTAAACTTGTTAAACTCTCTGAGTGGAAAGGGCTGCCAAGTCATCTAATCAAAGCCTAGTGGATTAATATAGGAATTGTATTTGATATTCAGAATTAAAAATTAAATTCCTAGGTTTCATGTATTTATTCCTTGTATTTATTCTTGCTTCAAAACTACACTTTCAATAAACTGTGTTCAAATGCCAGAAACTAGAAATGATTAAAAGTCTAGCAAAAATGTCTTTTGAAAACTATAAAACACATTAACACAGTTTCAGAACATTATTCTGAATAAAATCTTTTTTTGGTTTGTTTAAATGTTGCATTTTAAATGAGAATGTTTTTCCAGCAAACCACACACAAAGAGCTATACAGTATTTCAGTATTTTAAAGCTCATTTTAACATATATTTTTCATGATCACATAGATCATATTTATATAATGATTTTAAAAAATCCTTTTTTAACCTTAAATATACTTGATACTTTATCTCCTGAAAAGAGAATGTTTCAAAAGTACTATTTTTCTCAATTAGGAATTTTTAATAGCATTTCTGAAAACACAGGAGCTGACTGAATCCAATCAGTTCTAACCAGAACCATCTTTACAAATGCATGGATTGTCTGAAGCAGTTTGTGACAGAGGTATTAAAGTTTTCCACGGCTTTTATCTTTCCCTTTGTCATTTTCACTGGAAACTGCTTTTTGGTGTACTGTGATAGTTTTGTGGAAAAGAGATCTCCCGTGCAGATTTTTTCAGCTTGCTGTCTACCACTTCTATTACTAAACTTAAACTAAGTGCTTACGCATTCTAAGACAGACTTTTGACTGAGATGCCAATGTTTTTGGTTTTGTTTCTGGTTTGTTTTTTTTTTTAACATATTCGGAAGACCAGTTAGT
Organism: Corvus brachyrhynchos; assembly: GCF_000691975.1. Classification (NCBI taxonomy): domain Eukaryota; kingdom Metazoa; phylum Chordata; class Aves; order Passeriformes; family Corvidae; genus Corvus; species Corvus brachyrhynchos. Next base: position 21,057,815 of record NW_008239110.1, read on the forward strand.
AATAGAAATCTTTCAATGATTATTTTTGTGCTAATATTTTGTGGTCGAACTGGACCTAAACATCTGTATTTATACTGGATCTAATACATGCATATAACTGGATCTAAACATCTGATGAACCTTGGCTTTTTATTAATCAAAGAAAACCATTTTAAAACTTTCTTTTGGAAAGTTGTTTCCAGCAGGTTATAGGGTGCCATAGATGAGGGAGCAGAAAGACTAAAGATTATGAATAATCCTGAAAATAGAATACACAGTTGTGAGCTATACAGGAAGGCCCTCACTTAAAGAGAAGGTCACAAGTGTCTATGCATGTTAGCATAAAGACATCAGATGCTGTGGGTTTCCCACAGTTTCTTTCTCTAAATCAGTGTAGTCCCCTCTACTGAATGCATTGGGCAGTACACTAACTCATCTGGGAAACCATACACTTCTTTTTAACTCTCTCCTCTTAACTGTTTTCCCTGGTTTTGGCTTATAAAGAGCACAGTAATATTCTGCATAGGATGGCCCAACTGAGCAAAGCTAAAGTAGGCTGAAGACAGCAAATATTATTTAACTCATTCACTCAAGACAGCTAAAATGGTATGAACAAATTACATTTGAGATCATCATAACAGAATATCAGTGAATTATCTTCTGTCAAAATTCTACAGCAAATAACTCAGATATGTTTGATTGAAGTATGAGATATTAAGAAAACAACTTCAGTGGTAGCAAACACCTGAGACTGCAAAGTGCAAATTGCTTTGACAACACCACAGGGATGATTTCAGATCAATGCTTACTGCTACCTCATTCCTTTGTAAAGGTATAACTCACTTCACTGAATCTCATTATAAAGTCTTTCCCTTATGTATCGCTGAGACAATAAATAAGCAAAAATATATATTATCAAATAAATAAACTTCAGTGTCATGGCTGCCCTGATTTGGCTCTTGAATCTCTGGTCTCTTGAATGCTATATTTATATTATTCTTTCTTAGAGCTTATGAGCTGGAAACCTCTACATCTTTCTACAGCTTGCTAGGTTAAAAAAAATCTGGGATGCAATTTATCTCTATCTGCTTCTATGTGAACTTTTATCAGCTCTAATTGCCTCTCTGCTTTGATGTACTCATAAAGTCTTTCAACGCTTCCATTCCCTTCCCTCCCACTTGGGAAAATATCCCAATCCTCAGAATCTGACCTTTGGCTTATTTCATGAAGACGAAAGCAGAGAATTTATTCAGGCTCAGAGCAATACTAACGTCATTAACTTACTTCCCACTTTCTGTATATCCCTCAGTGGCTTCTCAGAATACTTCATTGGCTTTTTGCTTGTGTATTTAAATGACATAAGACCATATTTTTGCTACAGAAGTGTCTATTTCCTTTGATTATTTTATTTCATTTGTAGCTTTACCTTTTACTGAAATATTTTAAATTACACATTTTTAAATTATCTTCGTTTATCTGGCACCATGCCTTCCAGACCAGTATTGCCACTTCCAACTCTCCTTCCATTCCTTCTTCCACTCCAGTCCTCCCCCTTCGTCAACAGCTGTGGCAAAATTCTGTCCCTCTGAAGTTAGGTATGGATTGGACAAATGACTTTATTCCAAAACTCCAGGCAATTGCCACACCATGGGATGGTAGAGGAAGGGTTCTGAGATATCAGCCATGATTCTGACTGAACAAGGAGTCAATTACATCAGCTTTTTCCTGACTGATATTTGACAAACCAATGTCTTAAAAATTCCAGTGATGGGAATTTCAGAACTTCTCTGTGAAGCATCTGCTCTTACTCCACTATCCTAATGGATTGTTTCCTTAATAGTCAACGTCACCATTGTTTGGTGCAATTGAGGTATTCTTTCTCCCCAATAGATGTGGGGAACATCTTATTGTGTTTGAATTTTTCAAAATCAGCATTTAAATCTTACAGATTGCGTTTCATCGATAGTGATATGTCACCCTTCAGTCTTCTCCATACCAGGTCTCCTTGTTTTCCTGAGTCGATTATATTTTCAGCATTTCTGACAACTCTTTTTGCTCTTTTTTTTTGGTTTTGGTTTTTTTGTTTGTTTGTTTTGTTTTGTTTTGTTTTGTAGAGATTATGGCTCTGATATATCTTTCTTGAAGTAAAAAAAAGAAAACAAAAACCCAAGTGGATTTTGGTAGATTTAAAAGACTATTTCACACATTTTTCTTACTGTATATTTTTACAGTTAGAATTTACTCCCTCACACATCTCAATATCATGTGCTTTTTAAATTAAATCATTACAATATCCAGAGCCGCTTAAATTACATGCTCTTGATTTTAAACCTTTCCTCCAATCTGCCAAGTCCATTTTTCATTCCCTTTTTTTTTCCTTCCAAAGTGCATGCGGCCCCTTTGCCTCTAATCCAATTTGCAATTAATAAGATTTTCTCTTCTTTTCTTTCATTAATTAAGGAAAATATTACACACACTGTAGCTTTGCAATTAATTGGGCATACTAGTGATTCTACATCAGATACTATCTTCCTCATGTGCATGGATCTTTCCTGATCCCAATGCTTTTGTCCAAACTTGTATTTCCATAGCTTGTTTACAAGACTGTTGTGGGGAACAACATCTAAGTCTAAACAAAGTCAACGGGTAGTGCTTTCCAGATGTCTTCCAGCCCAGTCTGTCACGGAGAACTTTCTGTCCCTCAGAGCAGATGAATGCATTTCTAAGCAATATTTCTTCTTTCCATTACTCCTTTCATAGTTCCTTCACATTCATGTTATCTATGTAATAAAGGATTATAAGAAAATATTCCAGTATTTAATCACAGTGTTCTCTGTTATGTCATTTGATGTGTGTCTCTTACTTTGATCTAAAATGTTAAGTTCCTTTTTTCACCTTTCAATGCCTTTTTCTCTCTAGTCTTGCTTTGATCCTCGCATGAATAACTATGTCCCCTCCTCAATTTTAGCACATCTTTCTTTATGTCCATATTGCTTATCCCCATCCTGGTGTTTGTATTTTGAATATAAGGATTTTCAAAACTGACATTCAGAACCTTATATCACTTTCAGAATTCAAGTGTATCTTCTCAGCAGCATTCCCGAATCCTGCTGCCCTGTGCATGTTATATCCAACATGGAAATTCCCGGTATGGCTTGAAAATGTAGAAAGTAGTCTCATCTGTGACAAAGGAAAGATTTGAGACAATATATTCTGGACACAAGGCATAATCATCTGACACAATAGTTTTCAGCTCTATTGTTGTCTGCTCACATTTTTAGAGTATCTAGTGAACACAGAAGATTGCATTTCCCACGGTGGTGGTTTTTCTACATTAACTTTTAACGACTCTGTAATGATTGCATGAAATTACTGTCCTGCAGGTGGTTTAAAGGCAATTTCTTTATATCATTTTAATGGTTCAGAACAGATGTGCTTGCTAATCTTCTTGCCAGCTAGGTGCTGCTGTGATGTCTGTACACTACAGTACTTTTGACCATGGTCTACTCTCCATAACTCTGTGGGAACTTTTTTACTTAAATATGAACAGGATCAGGCTCTTTGCTGTTGAAGAGGCTCTAGAGAAGCACGGATATCTTTTCACTTACAAAAATCAAGAGAGGAATGAGTAAGTGTCCATCCCATCTGTGGAATCACAAGGAGATTTCCTTAATTTGGCAAGATAATAGCTTCTAGCTTTAAGTGAGGGGGAGTGTTGCTATTGAAAGCCAGAGATAATGTATGGTTACTCCTTTCACAGTTTTAAACTATGGAAGGAAAAACCGACAATGGCAGAAATGTGGCATAATCAGAGCAGTTATATGTCAGTGATTTATGTGGTTTACATGTAGCTTGGTTCAAACAGGGAAAGGGATTTTCAATGAACTTCAATGTTATCCATGTTTTCCCACATGCTGGAGTTCAGCAACTCCCTAATAATACCTAAGGGCAGCTGTGACACACTCCAGACCATTACAACTTGGCAAGGTGTATGGAGATGGAGATTCAGCTATTACAGTGAGAAAAATAGTAAGCTGAACACCACATATGATTTTCTGAGGGATAGAAAACAGAAAAATCAGTTTAAAAGATTAGACTTTAAAAATTTATTGGTTACAATTGTAGTTATTTGGTATTAATGTTAAAGGTCTTTTTTCCTGGAAAAGCAAAAATCTATGATTGGAGTTTTTGGGGAAGGTTGCTGCTACAGTGATTTGTGTGTCAGACAGCAGATCAGAGGGCTGAAGTCTGTTCTTTATAGAAGCAGTTCAGTCCAGCCTAGGTCACCCTCAGAGTCCTGTTTTAGGACAGAGGAGTTCTGGAGGTGGTTGCTCTCCTGTATTCTGCTAGTGGCAAAAGTGTGGCATTCAAATATTTGACCTTCATAAAAACAAATAAGAAAGCAGCCATGTTTTACAGGATTTAAATAAATATTTAAAGTTGGAAGTCTAAAGAAAATTTTTAAATCATTTCAGAATATGGATTAATTCATTTATTTCAATAATTTGAATTAATGATAATGTTTGTGCTAGGATCCTAGATAAATGATATATCATTAATTCAGGGCTAAATGGAACAATGTTTTAGATTACAGTGTTGATTCAGGTACTGAAGCCAATACTGGAAATACATCAGCCATCCTCCAGTATTTTTTAATAAACAGTCATTTCCAAACAATTAAATAAATGACAAACACTCTCTTATTTAATTTCTGTGATTCTATTCAAAAGGAAGTGAGCAGACAGCTATGGTCAAGTCTTCATCACTTCCTAATTCCATAATAACAGTGTTTTTAACTCAAGCCAGGCACAGATATTCCCGAATATTCAAAGCAGAAGATGAATTAGACTTGAAAGACTGAAAAATTTATGTGAATGCGATGTTACTTCATCACTTCCTAATACCATAATAACAGTGTTTTAAAATCATACCAGTCACAGATATTCCAGAAGCTCAAAGCAGAAGATTAATTAGATTTGAAAGACTGAAAAATTCATATGAATGTGATGGTAAAATCAAGTGTCTGGTCTGTGGACTACTACTGTTACTACTGCTACTGAGAAGGTGCTTGGTCCATTATAGCACATCAATTAAAACAGTGCTCTCCAAAGTGTGGTGAGGTGCATAAAACCCAGGAGGTGTGCAAGGCAATCCTTTGGGGTGTAAGAAGAAAATATTTTTTGTGGCATTAATAAGGAAGAATATTTTAAAAATGAAAAATAACATTTATTTTGTCTTTATCTCATCCTTTAAAAAATGTCTGTTCTTTTATAAAATTTAAAATGTGAATTGTACATAGTACATTCTGCATGCACATAATTTATAAATGAATAAATGTAGGTACATGGAGAATGTGTACTCAAAATTCTTACCTTGACCAAAGAAGTTTTGAAATCACTGTACTATAGGGACTAGTATGAATTCCAGCCACAGGAGTCTGAAGAATATTCAGTTCAATATTCATTCAACAAAAGAGTTACAGTACATCCACGCCAGGCTCATCCACTGCAGCAGGAAAATTTGTTTTATTTTATTTTGAACAGTTATTCTACTTCAAACCCACCACTTGGACATTTAAAGCTCAGTGCAGCCCTTCACCTTCAATGTGGGAGCCTTCAAAACTGGAAATACAGTTTGCTGAGAAATATTAAGGCTTGAAGAGCTGTTTCAGCCTAATATAATGACATGTGAGTTCTCTTCCTTCCCTCAGCTGCTCTGGGTCTTCCTGTGAACTGGCTCAGGCACAGACAGTCCTTGTTCAGAGTGAGGGGTAGAGGTCTCTAAAAGACATTGGTATGAACCTGGGCTATCAGAAATCAATCCTCACTGTGCAAAACAGACATTGGTCATAAAGATAATAATTTAATTGTAACTTTCCCTCATTGTACTGTGTAGCTTGTAATAAAATACAGTATAGTAAAAGCAAAAAAGATAAGAGAAAGTCCTTGTCTAACATAAGTAGGTATAAACCAGTGTAGGGCAAAGTGTTAAGAAATGTTGACAGAAGGAAAAAAAGGCTTTGATTTGTTACTCAGTACATGGATGAGGTTTCAACTCTGCTTTTCACATGCAAAATACATAAAATACCTGAAGATTTGTGTTCTCTTGTCTGCAAGACTCAGATTTCTTTCTTCATTGCCCAGCCAGCACTGCCCATCCATTTGCAACTTCCTTCCCTACCATATTAGGCACAAGCACTGTAGCTGCAGGTTCTGACCTTGACAGCTACACCAAGATATTCAGGAAAAAAATTGTTAAGATTAGGAGCCTTGCTTGATCTCAGGCTTCGATGATTTAAAGATGACAGCTAATCTCACTCATGTCAGATGAGGACTTTGAGGGTTTCTGAAAGGACACAGACACCCAGATTTGTCATTCACATGAGCTTAGGCTGTATTATGCAGCTTTTTTGACCACCATCTATTTGCTAAGTCCTTTAGAGATCCCACTAAAACTACAGAAATGCAATGTCCTCTTTAAATCATTGACACCAGAAAACTGAAGACCAGTATTAAACTTGACATCTACCTGATGGTTACTAGTGTTTTGTTTTTTTCAAGAGGAAGGAAAATGTAGTTGTTGGAAAATCAGCATTTGAGCTATTTCTTTTGGTAAAGGGCCTTCAAAAGTGAGCAACTTTTCAACAAACTTATTGAACTCTTTAAGTTTCTGGTTTGTTTGATTCTGACTGAGAGATTATGCAACTACCATATGATGTAGAACGATATCCTTCTTCAATTAGATGAAAAAAAAGATATTGCTCACACACTAAACAACTGTTCAGGAGCAGGAAAAAAAAAATCCAAAAAAGCAATAGTTCTGGACTCAGGACTGTGAAGTTCAGGGACAAAACTATTGTGGTGACCTTATAGCAAAGGAAAGGTGTTTAATGAAGTGGGATGTATGAGTGGGAGGGGATTAATTGTAAATTCAGCGTTTGCCATTAACTAAAGAAGTAGGATTTGAAGACTGCGTTTCTTCAGGGTTTCATACAAAAGACTTCCTATCACAGATTTATATTCATAGTAGATGAATTAGTTTTATTTAAATTCTGAGCCTGGAAATGTCACTGAAAAATAGATTACTCCAATGACACAATATAGTGCTAGCAATCTGATCAAGAAGAAAGACAAAAGAAATTATTAATCACAGAATCATTTAGGTTGGAAAGGACCACTAAGATCATTGAGTCCAACCATTAACCCAACACTGTGAAATCTAAACTATGTCCCTAATCACTATACCATGCCCCTAAGCACCACATCTACACCATTTTTGAAAACCTCCAGGGACTCAAATACTTAAATGGGAATCCTGTTCCAATAAGTGATAACACTTTCAGTGAAGAAATTTTCTGCTAATATCCAAACTAAACCTCCTCATATGCAACTTGAGGCTATTTCATCTCATGATATCACTTTTTACTTGGGAGTAGAGAGTGATAAGGTCAACCTTGAGCCTCCTTTTCTCCAGGAGAAATTAGAGAAATGAAAAGAAGCAGGAAAGAGAAGGGAGCAAAGAGAATTGTGAGAATGCAGGCATAGAAACAGGAAAAGGGGAGAATGGAAATATAAAGAAGGGTGGGGGGAATCATGAACGTAAACAAAATATTAGAAGAAAAAATCCCGTGGAAAGGAAATATATATGGACACACAGATTCTTGATAGCTGTTTCAGAGATGTTTATTTCTCCAGCCCCATGGCCGGGGCTGTGCTCAGGAACTGTTCCAGTCACGGGACCAAGGGTCCTTCTGCCCGCGCAGGGAACACAAACCAACCAATGGGAACGAGGCTGAGCAGGGGCAGGGAAGCCCCGTGTCTGTGCCCTCAGGGCCCCTCTGCCAGGGCTACACGGCGGGGATGGGACCCCAACAGGAGCCTTCAAAACTGGAAATACAGTTTGCTGAGAAATATTAAGGCTTGAAGAGCTGTTTCAGCCTAATATAATGACATGTGAGTTCTCTTCCTTCCCTCAGCTGCTCTGGGTCTTCCTGTGAACTGGCTCAGGCACAGACAGTCCTTGTTCAGAGTGAGGGGTAGAGGTCTCTAAAAGACATTGGTATGAACCTGGGCTATCAGAAATCAATCCTCACTGTGCAAAACAGACATTGGTCATAAAGATAATAATTTAATTGTAACTTTCCCTCATTGTACTGTGTAGCTTGTAATAAAATACAGTATAGTAAAAGCAAAAAAGATAAGAGAAAGTCCTTGTCTAACATAAGTAGGTATAAACCAGTGTAGGGCAAAGTGTTAAGAAATGTTGACAGAAGGAAAAAAAGGCTTTGATTTGTTACTCAGTACATGGATGAGGTTTCAACTCTGCTTTTCACATGCAAAATACATAAAATACCTGAAGATTTGTGTTCTCTTGTCTGCAAGACTCAGATTTCTTTCTTCATTGCCCAGCCAGCACTGCCCATCCATTTGCAACTTCCTTCCCTACCATATTAGGCACAAGCACTGTAGCTGCAGGTTCTGACCTTGACAGCTACACCAAGATATTCAGGAAAAAAATTGTTAAGATTAGGAGCCTTGCTTGATCTCAGGCTTCGATGATTTAAAGATGACAGCTAATCTCACTCATGTCAGATGAGGACTTTGAGGGTTTCTGAAAGGACACAGACACCCAGATTTGTCATTCACATGAGCTTAGGCTGTATTATGCAGCTTTTTTGACCACCATCTATTTGCTAAGTCCTTTAGAGATCCCACTAAAACTACAGAAATGCAATGTCCTCTTTAAATCATTGACACCAGAAAACTGAAGACCAGTATTAAACTTGACATCTACCTGATGGTTACTAGTGTTTTGTTTTTTTCAAGAGGAAGGAAAATGTAGTTGTTGGAAAATCAGCATTTGAGCTATTTCTTTTGGTAAAGGGCCTTCAAAAGTGAGCAACTTTTCAACAAACTTATTGAACTCTTTAAGTTTCTGGTTTGTTTGATTCTGACTGAGAGATTATGCAACTACCATATGATGTAGAACGATATCCTTCTTCAATTAGATGAAAAAAAAGATATTGCTCACACACTAAACAACTGTTCAGGAGCAGGAAAAAAAAAATCCAAAAAAGCAATAGTTCTGGACTCAGGACTGTGAAGTTCAGGGACAAAACTATTGTGGTGACCTTATAGCAAAGGAAAGGTGTTTAATGAAGTGGGATGTATGAGTGGGAGGGGATTAATTGTAAATTCAGCGTTTGCCATTAACTAAAGAAGTAGGATTTGAAGACTGCGTTTCTTCAGGGTTTCATACAAAAGACTTCCTATCACAGATTTATATTCATAGTAGATGAATTAGTTTTATTTAAATTCTGAGCCTGGAAATGTCACTGAAAAATAGATTACTCCAATGACACAATATAGTGCTAGCAATCTGATCAAGAAGAAAGACAAAAGAAATTATTAATCACAGAATCATTTAGGTTGGAAAGGACCACTAAGATCATTGAGTCCAACCATTAACCCAACACTGTGAAATCTAAACTATGTCCCTAATCACTATACCATGCCCCTAAGCACCACATCTACACCATTTTTGAAAACCTCCAGGGACTCAAATACTTAAATGGGAATCCTGTTCCAATAAGTGATAACACTTTCAGTGAAGAAATTTTCTGCTAATATCCAAACTAAACCTCCTCATATGCAACTTGAGGCTATTTCATCTCATGATATCACTTTTTACTTGGGAGTAGAGAGTGATAAGGTCAACCTTGAGCCTCCTTTTCTCCAGGAGAAATTAGAGAAATGAAAAGAAGCAGGAAAGAGAAGGGAGCAAAGAGAATTGTGAGAATGCAGGCATAGAAACAGGAAAAGGGGAGAATGGAAATATAAAGAAGGGTGGGGGGAATCATGAACGTAAACAAAATATTAGAAGAAAAAATCAGATTTAATACCAGGGAGAAAGAGAAAAGACCAAAGGAAATTGTCTATGACACAAAAGGATAGAAAGCAGAAGGCATGAAATACATTAAATTATATGAGCAGCCATATGAGGTGGAAAACACATATACCTAACCAAATATTTGTATGAGAATTTCAGTAGAGATACTCTGGTTTAAAAAAATGAATGTGGTTGGCAAATAGACTGGGCACTGGTGGTCTGCACAGCCTGGCACAATGGGAAATGTCCCTGAAGCATGCCTTCCTGAAAGGAGGAGCTGCCTGGCATGGACCTGGTGAGCTGAAGCTACTGAGACATCTGCTTAGTCCCCAGGGCTTGCAGCAACCAGCTGGCACAAGTCATTTGGAACAGCAATTTTTTTAATTTCAGAGTGAAGACTGTGATTCTCCTTAGTTAGCAATGAAAGCTGTGACTACACCATCTCCAGGTTAAATCATCACAATTTCCTGTGAAGCACACCTTAGCCATCTCCTGCTGCTGCAGAGCACAGTAGCCCACAACAGAGCTATGTTTCCAGATTGGCAAAAAATATTTTTGTGGATTATCAAAGAGGTTAGATTTGGTCCTTTGACTCCCCTGACAGTAAAAATCACCCAAGGAGATGGAAAACGACACGTTACATTGTAAACACAACTTTGAAAGGCAAGGGTTTCTGAGGATAAAACTGGTATTTTATGAAGCAAGTATGTCCTTTTCATTTCTTTTCATGCTATCTGTGCAGCCTACATGTATCTTGTGCCATAGACTAGAGAGCAGAATGCGTCCTGTTTTGAGTTGGAACAGCTGAGCTTACTGCACCCCACCTGATGTTGCCAATTGATTTACTTCTTGCATGAGACTGGAAAAGGTAAAGCACAGTGGGGTTTTTGTAGTCCTAAACAGGAAAAGACACCCTGAAATATTTGCATTAGACTTACCATGCTACTGCACTGACATATAATGGGCAAACAGAAGTAGAACTGGTGCTGCAACTCCTGCAGCTCTATCCAGATGAGAATGTCATGTAAAATGTAACAAGTTAGATAACAGCCATGTCTCTTTTCAGCAAAGAATTAAACTGACCCATCGTATCCCCTTATTTCATTGTGAGCTCTTCTAGAACTTTACCTCAATCTCAGTGCTCAATTACTGGTACATTTTATATAGTCTGCACTTCTTACTTCTGTTTTAGTATCATATTAAAAATATTTTATACAACTTAAGGTCTTATACAGCTTTCTGCTTTATGATAACACTGCTTCAATCATTCTGGGAAAAACTGATTTTAGGATTATAAAGGATTGAAGAGTAAAAAAAGTTTGCTCCAGGGAATATTTTTTTGGGATAAATTTTGATCCCAAAACTACTTCTATTTCTACCTTATAGCTTGCTTTATGAAACACAAGGTAAAGTGGTTAGAAAATACAATGTATTTTCCAAAGATGTAGATGAAAATAGATGCAATATTAATAAAAAGTCAACTGAAAACAGCAAGGTCTTTAAAATCGCAACCACACTTGACTGAACAGTTACAGGCGTCCTTTTAGTCACCCTAAAGCTTCTTATTTCAAACCTATGAAATAGAGGTATTGACAGTTGCACAGGAATGAACTTTAAAGATACATAAAGGCAGCAGAGGTCAACCAAACTGAATAAATGTCAAGATGCCAGAGGCTCATGAGGAAGTGCAAGAAATTCAGGCGCTGCTGCTGTCCCTGAGACCAGGATAAGGAATTAACAGTACTTCTCATGCAGTGCCCCGGAGTCAAAGAAAAGGGATTCCAAGCATTTTAGGATAAGGAATTAACAGTACTTCTCACGCAGTACCCCGGAGTCAAAGAAAAGGGATTCCAAGCATTTTCTCATCCCAAGAAAGGAAGAAAGGAGGTCAGTGCTACCCAGCTTCACCACTACTGCCCCAAGGGCAGCCCCTGCCAAATCTTAGCTGGAAAGGGAAAATCTATAAAACTTTCTCACCTCCAACCACAGTCTTTTTCCAATAAAAGAGCAAAGGACTATTTTCACCCTTGTTCCCTCATATGTCTTTGCAATTATTTGTACATTTATACAAATTTAATAAGTGCATGTATACGTAAACAAAAACATATGTGTGAATCTGGAACAGTGCTTTTGCCTTTCAAGCTTTCTGAGAGACGAGAACCAAGCTGAGAGTTTCATCCTGCACTTCTGCTAACATCTCTTACAGAGATTTTCAGAAACAGAGCTCAGAACTGCCGATTGTTTATCTATTGTTGAAAAACTTAACTTTTCACAGAGAGTTTAATAACAGATAGGCTTCAGGGAACAAGTCTGGATAACATTTTTGCATCAGTTCAGAAGGATTTATGAGGAAGCTGAATTTTGCTAATAGTTCACAGTTTTCCCCAACCTGTTATTCTCTCCAAAGCAAAGACAGTCCTGAATTTCACAGTGCCCTCTCAGGACAGAGAAGCTGCTCCAGCAGCTGATCCTGGAGCTGCACAGCCCATCTGCACACTACATTTCCTGACATCCACAGCCACGCTCAGTGCCTGGCACCTGGGGCTGCGTGGGACACCATTTGACTTGACAGCTACACTCCTGAATGACATTTACTTGTGGAAGGGATCTGCCAAGTAAGAGTGGCAGATTGTTTCCACAGCCTGTTGCACATAATGTTTTATTTTCATTTGTTCTGAAGTTGTCCATATGTTTCTCAGATAAAGCTACAAAGCCAGATGGTAGAAATAAAATACATTAACGAGACTGTCTGCCCTTGTGAGAAGAGATCATATCCTACAATCAGGAATTGCTGACTATAAGCAGATGCATGGAGCTGCAGAAAAAGAGGTGGATGCCTGGAGGAATCAAGCTCAGTGCAACACCTGAAGCAGTGAGTTTATACCCAGCCTCTTGGCATGTCAGACAATCTCACTGAGAGTGCTGAATAGCAGCATTAAGGTGTGTCTGTCATGAAATTGTGAGGTTCGATTACACTAATGCATAAGGCTTATCACAAGAGAGTATCTTCAGCTGTAGGCATGACTACCAGAAGAGAACTGCCACATTAACCTACAGGTAAGCACGGTGCAAAAGCCGTGGCACCACTTTCAGGATGGGTTTGGAGAATTTACATCTGCAAGAACTTACTTCTTGCCATCTTGCACTAAATCTGTGACCTGTGGCACAGCTGTATTTCAGACACTTACTAACTAGACTGAAAATGGCTGATACACCTTCCTATGCTGCACTCACATATCCAGTTGCACAATACACATATCTTCATGTAGCCATTAACTATCCTTGGTTGCGTGCCCTTCCTCCAGTTTTGACTGTTCACTACAACACTTACCTCTGATAAAGTATTAGCTCTGCACTTTTCACTTTTCATCTAATATGATTTAAACCCCCCCCACCCTGTCTCCCTGTGCTGTTGGTGGGAAAGAGGGAGGGGTTGGGAGAAGAAAAGGTGTTTTTAAGAGCTTATTTTACTTCACATTATCTTCCTCCAACTCTGTTAGTAAAACCTTTATACTTCTAAGTTGAGCTTGTTTTGCCCTTAGAGTGTTTTATCTCAGTCCTTATCTTGACTCATGAACCCTTTGTTAATTTTTTTCTCTCCTCTGCCCAGATGTGGCAAGGGAAGGTGAGTGAGAGGCTTTCGTGGGTGCCTGGTATTGGGCCAGTCTCAAATTATGACAGCAATTAACTAGATGTTAGGAGAGATGGAAAGACCTTTCCTGTCAAAAAGGCTGTGTCTGGATATTATGGCATAGTCAAATAAAAATGAAAAATTCATAATATTAATACCTATTTCAATTTGTAAACATTTCTAAGGTTTGCAGTTTCTTTGTCTTTCAGTGACCACCACAGATACTCTTTCTTAAAGGGTATCTTAAAGGGAAGACAGAGTTTCAACCTCTGTTACCCATGCTGCTTGCATTTCTTGCATTTTCCATTCTAATGACACATCTTTCCCTCAAATCATAGAATCCAGCTGTGTATTCTTGAACCCTGTGATGTTACAAGCTAGTGTTAGGAGCTGCTGATTTCACAGAGTGAAATAACTATTTGAGAAGAGTTACACATTCAGAGTTTCTATCCTTGTTTTAAGACAGTTGTTACTGCTTCTTTAGTAGGACAGATACCAAGTTTAGCAACATTTCTTCTTCTGACAAACATTTGAGAAATATTGCCCAGTTTTCACCTCTTGTTTATGCAGACTGAGGAAGTGAAAGTAGATTGTGAAGGATTGATGCTGAAAAAGGATGGACCATTGTCTTAACAAAAATATATTTATTAAAATATGAGAATCTCAGTTATAATTTTTTCCTAGTGAATAAAAATATAAAAGATCAGTTTTTTTATACATTAATTTAAACAAGTAATAAACAGAAATATTTCCCAGCTATCTAGAGCCTAAGACAACTCTCTTTTAAGTATTTCTGTGTATTACAAGAGACATATTCTCGTGCATCTCATGCTCTGGTGACACATTAATGAGAATGTTGTAAACATCTACAGAGTGCTCACAGAAAAAGAGGTGGCTTTGAAGATCTATGGAAACACAAAAGCGGCAAACTGAGCTTTCCTTGGAATATTAAGACATTTTTTCACAGTTAATATAAGGTAGTAAATATTTCCTGATGTCATTGACAAGTTAAATGAATTTGATAAATTTGTAAATAGATAACATTTGAGACCACCAGGTTATTTCATTAATATGAGGTGAAAGGTCATCAGCATGCTTCAGGCAAAGTGTTAGAAAGATCACCAAAAAGTGGCAGTGCAATATGAACATTTATAGAGAATTATAAAGATAGGTAAACCAACCTCAGAATGTAATGGGCAATTCTATGGGGCTATAGCCGGGTTGCATAGGTACCAGTGCTGTTGTAGGCTAAATTCTGTTAAAGCTTTTGAGTGTTTTTATGAATTAATGTAAACTTTTACCCTCTGCAGTACCTGGTATTAGAAGAATAACTTGAAACACTGTGTACTTACAGTTAATCTATTTAATGAAAATAACATTAGAAATGATTTCCTCTTCACACAGCATTTAAAGTTACAAAGTTCCTATAAAATGGGAAAAGCTTCAGATATTAAGCCATAAATTATCATATAATAGTTCTCCTGAAATGTGTTTTCCCAACATACATTTTAGGTGTACTAGGTAACGAGGAAATCAGCCTTATTCAGAGTAAACTGGACAATCTCAACAGTCAAATGAAAACAGATTCAAGAGCACCAGAAAGAAGTGTGGTTGCGCTGTCAGTGTGCAAAAGTAAACTCTATGAATTTCAATTATTTTATTTCCATACTATGCTTGAAAAGCCCTTGATTCTATAAAATTGTGGTAGTAATAATATATTATTGTGATTACCATGTCAACAAAATTTAAGAACTTATTTTTTCTAAATTTTATTTGAAGTGCTTAAATTTTTGTTCCTATGTCCTCTGCACATTGCAAGCACTATTTTTTACAGGGTTTCCTCTGCCATGGCTTAATGCCAGACAGAAGCTAAGTACCACACATCCACTTGTTTACCGCCCTCCACACCCCACCCCAGTGGTGTGGGGAGGAGAACTGGATAAAGAAGAACAGTTTAATAATTGAAATAAATTGAGATATATTCTTAATAATGATTAAGGAGATAACAGGTAGAGAGAGAATAACAAAACCCAAGGAAAGCAAGTGATGCAGAATGCAATTGCTCACCATCTGCTGACTGATGCCCAGCCTGTCACTGAGCAGGGGTTGGCCCCTCCCTGTCAATTACCTCCAGTTCACATGCTCAACATGGTGCTTTATTGTATGGAATATCCCTTAGAACCATTTGAACCAGCTGTTCTTACAGTTCTCCGTCCTAGTTTTTTGTTCATGTCCTCAGGGGCAGAGCATGGGAAATTAAAATGTACTTGACTTAAGGTATGTACTACTCAGCAACCACTGAAACACCAGTATGTTATCAACATTATTCTCATAATCTAAACACACCACATTGTATCAGGTACCAGGAAGTAAAATAACTCTATCCCAGTCAAAACCAGGATAGTATCCAACAGTTATTCTACAGCATTTAAGTCATGCCCAGGTCCCACAGTTTCTATTACATACCAGCTAACCTCCATCACCTTTCCTGTCTTGTGATACACTTACACAGATAGCATTCTCTTAGTCTGTGAGCAAATCCCTATGAAAATGTCTATTGAGTTTCTCATGCATGATTTTGGACACCATCAGTCATAACAGTCTTTTAGAGCAGGAAAGATGGTGTGTAGTTCTAGGTTGTTGCATGCTGAAGTCAAATCTGATTCCATCACTTCTGAGATTGTGTGGTTTCATCAAAATTAATTTTTCATTAATCTGGGTGATTTTTACTGTCATACCCTTGATAGTGCGATTGAAGGGGAGTTGGATTGAGATCCCCGAATCCAAAGTGGCAGAGACAGGCCCCATAACTTGGCAGTTTGTGGGAGTGTGCTGGAGTCAATCTTCCAGGCCTCCCCATATTTATATTTCAGCCATTGTCCTTCATACCACACAGGCTTTAACTGATTGCCTTGATAATTGCAGTGCAGATTTCACATTCACATCTAGTCCACCCCCTCAATCATGAGCCTATCTATACGTTGCATCTCCTCCATGATGTCAGTATACAGATAAACTATTGGCCATTTTTCTCTTTCAGCAATGCCTAAAGCCAAGTGGATAGCTTTGACCTCTGCAAACTAACTTTATTTCCCTTCTTCTTCAGCAGTTTCCAGACTTTTCATAGAGGACTCCATACAGATGACTTCCACCTCTAAGGCTTTGCCACAATATGGCAGTGGGAAGCCATCAGTAAACAAGTAAACTTATTGTTTCTCACTTTCTGGTAATTTATTATACACTGGAGCCTCTTCAGCAGGGACTCACCTGAACTGAACTATCTCCTGTCTGATTTTTTCAAAGGCTTGTCATTGCTCAGGGCCCTGTCTGAAATCATTCTTCTTCCAGGTCACTTGATAGAGAGGGCTGGCAATCAGACTGTCTGTCATTTGGAACCTGCATTCTCTAAAAAACCACGATGCTTAAGAAACCTGTTATTAGTTGGCTGAGATGCAGCTGTTGTTTGTTGACCACATCCATTGGGATCTGATGATGTCCATCTTGACATTTTATTCCTAAAACTAGATCTCCTGTTGGCCTTTTAAAAAAAATTTTGTATGTAAAAAACAGCTTTCACATGGATTTTGACTATATGCTTCCCTTTTTCTAAACTACTTCTTCTGGATTGCCCCACACAATGCTATCATCAATGTATCACAGTGCAGTCTGGATCAGTCCATGGCAGAGACGAGGGATATGTTTCTATCCATGGGGCAGTCATCTCCAGGTGTTCTGGGTGCTGCTCTAGGGGAAAGTGAACTGTGGTCTTCACTCTGCCACCAAAGGGATTGAGAGAAATGCATTAGTGATATATATTATGGTGTATCACTTGGCTGCCTTTGACTCCAGTTCGTATGGAAGTTGTAGCCTGCTTGGCACAGCAGCACCCAGTAGTACCATGACTTCATTCAGTCCACAATAATCTACTGTTAGTCTCCATTCTCCACTAGAATTTTGCACTGACCATATGGGAATATTAAAGGCCGAGTGAGTACTGTTGATCACTCCTTGGCTCTCCAGTCAACACATCAGCTTATGAATGGCAACTGGGGAGTCTCAGTTGGTGTGATATTTTTGGTGGCAATCATGATTTATCATTCATCAGCCTTCACCAGTCCCACAACAGAGATTCCTCTGAGAGAGTGGGCAAGGTACGCAGCTGCCTAATTTCCTCAGTGTCCAAGGCAGCTACACTGAAAGCTCACCAGTAACCTTATAGGTCCCTGAAATACCCTCTCCTGAGATTGTCTATGCCAAGGAGGCCCTGCAGAGAGATCTCAACAAATTACAGGGCTGGGCAATCACAGAATCACAGAATGAACTAGGTTGGAAAAGACCTCTAAGATTGTCTAGTGCAACCTGTGACCTAACACCTCCTCATCCACTAAACCATGGCACTGAGTGCCATGTCCAGTCTGTTTTTAAACACTTCCAGGGACGGTGACTCCACCACCTCCCTGGGCAGATGATTCCAGCGTGCAATCACTCTCTCAGTGAAGAATTTTCTTCTAACATCTAACCTAAACTTCCCTTGGCACAGCTTAAGACAGTGTCCGCTTGTTCTGTCAGTTGTTTCCTGTGAGAAGAGACCAACCCCCACCTGACTATAACCACCTTTCAGGAAGCTGCAAAGAGTGATAAGGTCACCTCTGAGTCTCCTTTTCTCCAGGCTAAACAACCCCAGCTCCCTCAGCCATTCTTCATAGGGCTTGTGTTCCAAGCCCTTCACCAGTTTTGTTGTCCTTCTCTGGACCTGTTCAAGCATCAAAATGTCCTTCCTAAACTGAGGGGCCCAGAACTGGGCACAATACTCAAGGTACAAACTCACCAATGCTGAGTACAGGGGAAGAATGATGTCCCTCGTCCTGCTGGCCACGCTATTCCTGATACAGGCCAGGATGACACTGGCCTTTTTGGCCACCTGGGCACACTGCTGCCTCACATTCAGTCAGTTGTCGACCAGTACCTCCAGGTCCTTTTCTACCTGGGCACTGTCCAGCCACTCTGTCCCCAGCCTGTAGCACTGCAGGGGGTTGTTGTAGCCAGGAGTCAGCACTTGGACTTGTTAAACTTCATGTTGTTGAACTCAGCCCATCTATCCAACCTGTCCAGATCCATTTGCAGAGTCCTCCTACCCTCCAACAGATCGACACATGCTCCCAGCTTGGTGTCATCTGCAAATTTACTGATGGTGGACTCAATCCCCTCATCCAGACCATCAGTGAAGATATTAAACATGACTGGCCCCAGCACTGATCCCTGGGGGACCCCCCTAGTGACTGGCTGCCAACTGGATGCAGCACCGTTCCCCACCGCTCTCTGGGCCCAGCCATCCAGCCAGTTCTTAACCAAGTGAAGAGTGCCCCTGTCCATGCTGTGGGCTGCCAGCTTTTCCAGGAGTATGCTGTGGGAGATGGTGTCAAAGGCCTCGCTGAAGTCCAGATAGACAACATCCACAGCAGATAGACATCACCAACAGTATGAAGTTTTACACGGGCAAGCTCCAGGTTCTGCACCTGGGACAGGGCAGCTCTGGATGTATCAATGGACTGGGGAATTTTCGTTCACATTTTCCCATAAATTGTTTGAGAAATTTATCATGAAAACTAATGTGAAAATTCCACAGGTGTTCGTGGGACTAAAATCAGAGTTTTGTATGGCTGTATGGTGAAGGACAGAGAGTAAAACTGGAAGAATCATGAATATTCTATAGACTCATAAATAGAACATAGTCACTTCATTAATATGTTGGCTTCCTGTAAAAGTTCAGTGCTTACTTAGGAATTTTATCTAAGCATAGTTGTTGAAGGGAAAGCACTAGATTAGTCCATTCAAGCCTTTTAACACATATATTTCCTCCTGCCATTTCAATATTATTGCATACTAAAACATAACATGGACATAAAATTAAAGCAGTAGTGTAAGAATGCTAAATTTTAAAGCAGGTACATAAATTCAAGGTCAGTCTAGTTAGGGAAAAGAATGCTTTCCAGAAGACATTATATGTTCTATCTCACCAAACCCCATACAAATCTGATCCAGCATCTAATACTCTTCTTGGTCACAACTGTGTGTGATGAATTAGGCCAGTTGGGCTACATAGAAAGGATCTACCCACATAGATCTAATTGTGAGATCAGGTCTCGTAACAGAGATCATAAAAAGACACAGCTCATAGTGCCTGTGTTAGTTGTCTGCTCAACCAAAATGTCTAGATACAGGCACTGTATTTCAAGGGAGAAGAGAATAAATCTGGGGCCAAAAAATGAATTTTATAAGGAATTACTGAGTACATTAGGTGTCAGATTAAAGGGCCACTCTGCTCATCTTCAGATGTATTCACACTAACTTCTCAGGCAGAGGGATTAATTTCTTCCTAGTCCACTATGGGTGAAATCAATTTAATTTTGCTTTTGTAGAGGTCCATACAATTCTATTACATCATGCTGTCATGATTACATCATATCGCATCTTTCCACAGTCATAGCTTAGTTATAGGCCATTCAAGTAAAGAGCTGGAATCTATGACCCTTGTGTGTCCCTTTCAAATCAGAATATTCTGTGAACTACTCTCCACTGCTTTTTTACAAAGCCATAGTGGGGTCTTTCATGTGCAGACTGTATAAAGACATCATAACTCTATGGACACAGAGTGAAAACAGTAGGAATTCAGATAATATATTTCTTATAAATGGCAAGTAAATTCATTTTTTAAGGCTCAAATTAAATAAAAGAATCAGTATAAGTGTTCTTTATATTTGAGAAAAGAGTATGAGAAGTAAGAGTTAAGGAAAAAGAGCAAACACAAGTGATGAGATTTTCCCTTCCACGTTTCAACATCAATGAATATTTTATTGAATTCTGGAAGGCATAAGGAAACTTTTTTTTTTTTTTTTTTATTCTAAGGAAAGGAATTTTCAATGGGATTTTATATATTTATTCTAGGAGTAGTATTTATTACAACTGCTTTATTTTCTAGTAAAATTTGTTTAAGGCTACAAAACCAGGTCCTTTTACATTATAAAATGAAGGTGACTATTCAGAGACTGCTCAGCGTCTCACTGTGAGGTACCTGGTCTTTGCCAGTATAATCATATTCTGCTAGCATCAGTTCCAGTGAAATCAAAAGAAAGCACTGGGTAACTCTAGCTGATGATTAGATGAAGAGTTGTGTAGATTCTTCAAAGCTGCACAGCTCATGGAGGCACAGCAGAGTCCAGCCCCTCACATTACCATTTTCTGAACTCTTATGTTATGATTTTAAAGAATCAAAAAAGAGTAACAACCATGCTGAGAGCAAGCTTTTGTTTCTTTTTAATGACTTAAAGCTTGTACTTTGATTGTACTGTTTATTTCCTTGAAACAAGTGTTTGTTCTTGCACTAAATTCAACAAAGCTCATGAGTCATTAAGTTTGAAATTGATTTGGCTTTCTGGAGCAAGCCCCCTATGTATTTATTCATTTGCTGAAAGGACACAGGCTCACAAGATTTTCAGTGCTTCTGGTAGCCCAGGGGAGAGCTCTTTAATTGGTGAGTGTACAAAAAAAAAATAATTCCCTTGTAAGAAACTTCTCCCCTACAAATGCTTTATTCTTTTATCTGGGTTGAGCCTGTAAGCAGCTGAGTACCTTCGATTCCCTATTGAAATCTGTGGGGACTGGTAGAAGTTCTTCACCACCAGCTCATTTCAAAAGGAATTTGGGTAGCTTGGATCTTCAGAAGGCTGGGCCCTTGTTGAACCGGTCAGCTATGGTCTGGAACAGAAGGTCCTCACCAGGGGGAAAATGTCACAGCTGACCCTACTCTGAGAATATTGAACTACAAGGCCTCCTGAGATCCCTTCCATATCGAATTTTCCTGTGGTCCTAAAACCCCTCTTGGTTTTAGACAGTGACATCAGAGTTCACCAGCTGCTGGATAGAATTCACTCTATATCTAAAATACTGGGATGGGTGGAACAAAAAGCGTTTAATAGCCTTAGCTAAATATTAGAAGCCTAAGTAATATTATTCTTTTGGTTTTTAGTTTAAATTTGTCCTCAGAATAATTTTTATCTCAGGAGGGAAAAGAAGAAAGAGCACACTAATGACCTTTATGTTTTGAAAGAGGTGAGTAAAAATTTATTAAACTGCAGTCAGGTAAAGCTCTTTGCACAGCCAGACAGGGAAATATTTGCAGAGACTTCAAGGTGGGCTTTTGGCAGGAAATGGTTTGGATTCATAAAAGTGGAAAAGTCTAGCTAAATGTTTACCTTGTATGTAGCTTGAAGTGGTCAAGTAAAAACAGAAGGTCATATATGACATTTGCAGATATCTCCAGATAATACTAAATATAGGCAGGAGTTTGTCTTTGGGGAAAGGGGCCTTTACACTGACATAATGTTAATTTTAGAATTTGCTTCTGTTTCCCACAATATACCTAATACAAGTGCTTTACACTAAGAGAATATAATTATGAGGCTCTGCTATGCAAACATTGTAATCTATACTTTGAAATAGCACCATGACAGTTAATGAGACTTGCTGAAATTACCAGGAAATATATTAACTCCTGAACTCGTGGCTGACACTAAAATGAGCAAGAAACAGTTTTTCTGCAGTAATAATATTAGACTAGGGGAATATTAGGGTTCCCTTCTTGTATTTTAATTTTTTTTCCATTTCAATTATATGAAGATTGAAAGTGTACTCTGATAATATGAGTTTCTAAAGGAAATGCATTTGCATTCAGTCAACAACTATGATAATTATACAACATACAATATGGCTAACTTCACAGTCTTTAATGCATTTATCCACAATGAACATCCTGTAATGGAAAATATATAGTTATGTCCTGTCACATAAGCTGAAGACTTCATTTTAAATGACATATGGTAAAATTTTGAAGTGGTTTTGTGGGATTAAAATTAAAGAAATCCACTCAAATATTTTAGGTCATTAAGTATCTTTATAAAATTGGCCAAACACTGAAAACCTATGGTAATGCATAGGTAATGTTGACCTGCTAAAGTCAACCTTTTGACTTAGCATTACAATCTATGTTTTAATTCCTACTGGAATTACATTCCAGCACCGGAACTGCTCTGACTGCTCAAAATTTAGAATGAGTTAAATGTCCTCCCAAAGTCCCAGACAGGCTGAGTAGGCAACAGCTGACTATTGCCAACTAGACAATGGCTCAGGGCAGCCTCACAAAGGAGGGTACAGAATATCAAAAGATTTTACTTCATCACGGCCTTTCTACGATTCATGGCTGAGATCACTGATCAGCTGGGGAAGCACCTTGTCCGTGAGACCTGAACCTGTAGATCCCCATGAGCTTTGGGCCTTCTCCCAGACTCAGCCACTGCTTACACGTGTCTCCTGCTGCCTGCTCATCCTTAGGTTGGGGTATTCCATGACTCAGCTGATTATGCAGATGTGTCTAGACCCATGTGCCACCTGAGATACCCACCTGGGCTGTCAGCTCCAGTGCAGGAGCTGCAGGCTGCTTCAGAGCAGGGTCATCCTCAAAGTGAGAAGCAATGCTGATGCTCTGAAGTGAAATTTTCATTAACCCTTCTCTGGAAGGGCCTTGTTTTCTCACTGACTTTAGGAGGAACAGGGTTATTTCATACAGGTTCTAACAGTGGGATTCAGTTCAAAGCAGTTGATCTGATCACAACTGTAGATGAAAAGGCCAGCTAACATCCAGCTCAGCTGTCCATTTATATACCTGCTTGCTATAATTTGAAATGTCTGTGCCATTCTATACAGCTTTATACAACCACACAAGACTGACAAATAAATGCAGCAGGACCTATGTGAGATACACACCTTTTGGAGCAGCAGAGGAGGCCAGGACTTACACCTCAGAGTGCCTGTCATGTCACAAGAAGATGGCATATTGGCAGCTAAGACAAGCCCAGTGACTGGAAAGGGAGCAAGGGCATCTGACACTCACCTAGAATCCTGACTCTAGACACAAAATTTTAGTCCCACCTTAACTTCAAACTGGATTCCTGCTCATATTCTTAGATGCATTAAGTGATATGAGAGGTTTGATTGAGTTGCTTAAAGAAAGGATTTGGTGCCATTCTAGGCACCATGAGTTTTCTTATATAGCTTTTACCTGCCACTGGTGATCCAATTCAAATGGCACCAGGGCATCTAAAATGGGAACAAGATCCTTTTGTTTACTGAATTCCATCTAAGATGTCATCCAAGTTCTATGTCTAGCAAGCATTCAATGTTGCAAAAGCAGTAGGGGTGGAACCAGGATGTTTGATGGCTTTGTTGCTAAAAGCCAAGAGAAATGAGGGTGGAGAAGGGAAAGGGATGAAAGGAAAGAATCAAAATCTCTAACCAATTTTGTAATCTGTGCATTCGCTTTCAAGACTTTCAATGTTTATTTGCAGCAAACATCCAAAGATATTTAGCCATATCTTGAAATTCCTGCTGTTGGCTATCCTTATTTTCCACTTTGACCTTCACAATGACTGTTAACTACTGTATAGACCTAATGGTGTCAACAGAGTTCAGTACTGAAGTTATCAGTGGTAAAGTTCTGCTGCTCAGCAAGACCACCTATACTCCATGTTTTAGAAAAGACAAGAATTTTTTACTTACCTATATCCTGATTGTTATTGATAATAATATAGCAATGCTGATAGCAATGAAAAGAGAGGAATAAAATAAATCTTTTCTAGCATAAAAATATTTAACAAATTATATTTTCAGATCAGTCTTTTTTACTCCTCTTCCTGATATTCCTTTGTGGATGTGCTGTATCTGCAGTAGTTCATTAATTGTCAGTAAATATAATTATGCTAGATTTACAATGTCTAATTTACCTTTACTTTCAACTAATTGGCCTATTAACTTGATTTGGGGAATAATCAGTTTGAAGTGCCGAGCACACAAATGGAATGGGAGGACAGAAGAACTGAGTAAATTCTATCATACAGATTTATTCTGAACCATTTTTCTGAAGAAATGTAGTGGCACCCTCCCCCCACTATCCTTTCACTACTTAAATGATGAAAAACTACTGTAGGTCAAGTTAAATCTGGAAAGTATGCCAAGCCCATGTCATGTTTTCATCCTTGGAGCAGTCTGAAGTCATGCAGAGTTTGCCTACTATTTTTACACTACAAACCAAACACGTAGAATATCTGACAGCATCTGAATTTTCAGTCACTAAAATCACTACAAGACCGTTAAGAGAACGTGATTATCCAATTTATTTGATTGCATGCTACACATGCGCAGAGTTCCTACAAAGGGGTGCTATTACAAAAGTTCTTATTAAGACCATCAGCAAGAACTCAATATCCTGCCTTTTGGAAAATTTTAGCTTGGTATAAATCCAGAACAACTGAATGATTTTTCCTCTCTGTGATGCAGTTTTCCTCTGCCACACTCCTTGCAGAATGAGGAACTGCAATTGGTTCAGGAAAATACTACTGCAGGTTGCTAAAAACCTCCCACTCTCTGAAAAAATGTAATCAATGAGTATTTTTATGATTTATTATACTGGATAGTTATTGTATAGATCATTATTATAATGAATCATTTATTAAATAAGTAATTTCACTGCTGACTTTGCAGTTTTTGCACAAACAGGTGTTTTTCATGATTTAGCTGCTGGGTAATAGCCTCATAGAACTGAAATTCTGTGTTAAAGACAAATATTTGAAGAGATCCTGGCATTAATGCTCTGGACACTTCAAACAAGTTTCTGGTGCTACTTTAAGCTGATGACTGTTTTCAGGAAATAGATCAAATAACTCCCTTTTCTTCTCTGAAAAGGAATTCATGCCATCCAGAAGTATTTGTGCAATTTGGACCAGAAGCCCCACCAAGCAGTGGAAGCAGCCTGTCTTCCCCTAGTCATGAATATGTCATCATTAGTGGCTGGATAGAAAAACTGCTCTGTAGAGCTCCTACAGCTTGGCTGGCTAAAGGTAAGTAATCTGTGTTATGTTAGAAGTCCATAATATTTTAGAGACTGTGTTTGGACAGAGAAGTGGCAGAACTATATAGTTACTGTTCTCTTCCAACCATATCAGTAGTATGAGATAATTATATGATGGGCTGTGTTTCATCAATTGTGTTATCTGCTGCAGTAAAATGTGATTAAAAAAACTGCCCTCAGATTACCAGCCTTTGCTGCAGGTTTTCTGCTGCTTAGTTAACTGCTGCTGTTTTTCTTTTTTTTTCTTTTTTTTTTTTTTTAAATTTAGGAATGGTTTGAAAATTTCATTCTAATAACAAACACTTGAACTTCAATAACCTGCCTCCCCAATGGCTTGAGCAAATGTTTTCTAAGTAAGTGGTAGTCTTTCTAATCCTTTCAGTTAGAATTAGATTAGATCATATGTTAGGGTATATGTTTTATTGCCCTCTTGTTAACATGTTAATGTTCTTTTAAGAATTGTATATGCTTAGTATTAACTTGTCTGAATTCACCAGTAAAAAGCAATTTTTGTACAAGTCATTTCATGTAGAATAAAGGGCAACATTCTCCTTAACTTGTTCTTGAAGAATGACTACTCTGTGAAGGACCTTTTCATTTGACAGAAGTAATGGCATGTTTTTCATTCCATAAAAGATGAAAAAGAAGACTGTTTCCTTTATCAGCCTTTTCAATGGAAACGTGATTACTATCACCTTTTTTATTTGTATGGATAATCAAGATATAACTGTAGATATTCTGTGTGTCTAATAAAATTCCTGTGGTTTTGTTACAGATGATCACAATATTGCTGTTGTCTAGATACATAGATATTATATATTTATTATATATATATAATTATTAGTCTTTACATTTTATAAGACTTTTCTGCTAGGTGCTGAACATTGGTGTCCTAAGTGTTGTTCAGAATTATGTAGAATAAAAAGACACTCCTCAGTCCCAGACAACACAGACAATTTGAAAAGCTGCTCAGCAAGACTGCTAGCAACCTTAGCGCACCTAAATCTTGCCTGCTGAGGGTTTGGGGTACTTTAGGATAGAGTATCCTAAAAATTGTATTTTCCTAATGTTTTCTAAAGCAATAAACTGAAGCAGTAACAAAAAAAAGTGAAATAAGAGGTAGGAAAAGTGATTACAAAAAGTCAATAAAAACCAGAATAGTCAAAAATCAGCTGAGAATTCACAGCTGAAATGGGTTTCTATTCTAAACAAACTCTTCTGCTTCTCTTGATATTTTGTAAAATATCAAGAACTGCATTTTTAGAGAATAAGTGGAATCCTCAAAAATGAGACTAATGAAATTAAAACTCTTTATCACCTGACTGAATTAGTCTTATGCAAACTATAGGAAAGCATTTCAGGTTTCCTGTCTCCAGCGTGGCTGCAAATTCATGCAAAATTTTTTTTATCTACAGTAAGAATTACACAATCCTGCTGCAAAGCTACCGACAGAAAGGCATTCTGCATTCTTCTTTCATTTGTCAGCAGTGCAGTGCATCTGAAGTATGGCCACCATCCAAAGAGACAAGAAAAATGGATTAAAGAGTCTGGGTTTTATAAAACTGTACTGTGTCATCAGTACATCATCACTGTAATAAATACTGGACAGAACAATCTTGCAATTATTAGAGCCATATTTTTAGTGAACATACACAGATGTTACAGTTTGAAACCTGCTACCACAACTTTGACTCATGGCTATTATTACTGCTTTCCTCTCCTACTCTGTGTGAGACAAACACACAAAAATTTGGCCATTCAATGCCTTAAACTGCAAAGTAAGGTTTTCCTGTATCAAAAGATGTATCAATTTAACTTATATTACTTGAAAAATAGCTTTGTCATGCATATGATAAGCCTGTATGGATATTTGTGTTTAAATTTCAGACTTGTTTACATCATTTAACTCTAAATAAAGAACTGAGCTAATGGACCTTCATATCTGTCATGTTGTGACTAGATTAAGAATATACCTAAGAGCACTATCTTGTTTGAAGTAATGGCATAATGTCAAAACTTTATTTAGATTGTCTCAACTCTGACTAGAGATGAGGAATTTAGTTATGCTTTTATAGCTTTTCTATATCTCTGGCACATTTTCCCACTTCTTGCATACCTAACATTAACTACCTATACTGAAGAATTACCATATTTTGATTAGCAGTGTTGAATGGAAATTATTTTTTCTTTAACTACATTAAAAATAATGGATCAGACTGTTAAGACTGGATGGAAACATGATGTCTAGCTCCTTCCAGAAACCAAACTGCACCCAGAATGTACAGAGAGTAAAGAAAGAGATGGGCCATGCTTTGAAGGCCACAAAGCAAACTTGTCACTTCCTTGCACATGGTCATTTTCTTTTCACATGGTTCCAGGCTTGTGTTCATTGAGCTGACCAGCCTTTCTTTGCCCTAAAGTTGTCCTGTTCTATAGTTGTTCTTTTCCTTTCACCAATGCTAAAGCTAGTCTCCTGCCTGGAGAGGCCTGCTGCCTTTCTATGTGTTCCTCTGTGAGTGCTTGGAATTGCTAGAAAGGAATATTCAGAGTCTGACTATTTCAAAGAAGGAGCGATATGCAGATTTTCCATTTCTTCAGAAGTATTTGGGGAAAATTTAAAAAAAGCTGTTTGTTTTCTGTGTTCCAGAGATATTGCTTGTAAGAAGATAATGATCTGACTTATTTTAGGTATTTATCCAGAAGATTGAGAGTTTGAGAAATTCACCTTTGAGATGAAAACTCAAGTCACTCATTAGCTAATTTGCTGTAAGCCAACTGGTTGCAGTCAAAATAAGTTTTCCATTACTTTGTCATCCAATACCATTTCCAGAGCTACTTGCTAATCTAATTGACAGCAGTATAATGACTACAATGATCACCACATTTCAACAGTTCAATTTTTAGCTCGTGGTTCCCTTTCCTTTTTTCCCCTTGGGCTTATCTATTTTTTGACATGTGAAGATCTGTGGTCTTCAATTTTTCTTTAAGAGACAATCTTCAATATTCATCAAAGTAAAACAATATGTCATATCTTTCAATCTGGCAAGATCATTCCTTTTTCTGTCTGCTGAAAATAAACTCTTTAATGATTCAGTTCTTACTGACTCAAAATATGTAGTCAGTCACTTCAGCAGAGCAATGATCTTTTCACCAAGCTTTAAGTAGCTTGGCATAGACACCCTTTAGTGCATACACTCTAAGATGGCATGAAAAAAATAATCGGGTGTACACAGCTGGAATTCTTAGCTGTCTAAAATGTAACAGGTAAGTTAAAAATGCATTGGACATAATTTTTAAGGGAGCTCAGAACCTGAAAGTGTCAGGCTATATGTTGGCTTTTTTTATTTAATACTGTCATTAGGTAAAATCATAAAAAATAAAAATGGAGGTAACATTGAAAGAAGCAATAACAAGGTCTAGATTATGCCTATTATAGATCGGTTAGCTCTTCTGTTTTCATTCCAGCCAAGAAGCCTGATAAAGAAGGAAAATGTTGCTGGGTTTTTTGTAACTGTAATCAACAGGCTCAGTTAATAAGTTACAAGTGTAAAGGCAAAATTCCTATTTAAACTCAAATTTCTTCTCCTAAATTTCCATGAGTTTTTGGAGCAAAGTCTCCTAAGCCTGGTGCAGTAGCATTATATTTCTAGCTTAGCTTTCTTTTTTTCATTTAAAATATTGGACTAACAGGAAAATAAAAGATCACTGCAATTTTTCAGACAAGGATGTCAGTTGTGTGCATTGCTTCCATCTTCCTCACTATCTGGTATTGAAAATGAGCCTGTCATATCAGGTTTCATTTCAGATAATAAGGGAAGTTAAAAATTAACTGGTGCTCCTGCATTCACAGAATCCAACCTTTGTCAAGCAGCAGTTTCCTGTATATTAATAGATTTGAAATTATTCAGGAAATTGGTTGAAAATGACAGAGTCACTGAACATTATTTTAATGTCAAATGACTTGAACAATTCTGTTGGAGTCATCCAGAACACAGAGGTCAATGCTGCACTGCAGCATGGCAGCTGGTGTGCCTCAGGAGCTACAGTCAACTCCAGTTTGAAATAACTTATAACTGGCAAAGATAAAATGGACCACAGGAAGAAAATCTTCTTCAAAAAAGCTATAGTAATATCATGCTAGCATATCCTACCTGGTCTTTCAAATTCAGAGTGTGGTAGAGCAGAGATCTGACTGCTGGGTTTAAGTCTATACTTAAATGAACTAGTGAAAAGGATTCCTCTCTTTCATACACAGACAGGCTTTCTGTTTTAGTATACACGAGTCTTCATGTCCTACAATAGAGTAACATATTTTCAAAAAAAGAGAGAGAGAGAGAAAAATAAAAGATGGTTAGCCACCAAATTAAATTGTTGAGTGATACTAATAATATAAAAAGTTCTCGGGATGATGCCTATTCTCACATATAAAATGCAGTTTATATTTCAAATTTACTGATAGTAGCTGAGGCACCAGTTTGTCAGCTTCATTATTAGTTTTAATTCTGTCATATGAATTGCCCAGTAATTAACTCTGAAGAAGTAGGAAATGTAACAGCCTAATTTACCAATATGTGGATTTTGTCTTCAGAAAAACTTAATCTCCTCCCACTGTTTTGCAATGAAAAATAACATAAATAGGAACTCATATAATGAATTCACAGACAGACACAAGATTGTATAAGTAGTATCACCCATATTTCAAATCACTTCTCCTAAACTAGAAGAGAACTAAGAGGCTTATATGAAGTAAGGACTATATGCTTGTTGAGTTATATTTCATGAGGTGAAAACTATTGTACTTTCATTCTGGCATTATATATGTCTTTCACATTGTTTTACTTTGTATAGGTGATATCAGAGAAATCTTTTTATGCAGAAGATGTTTTCTGAGTTACCCAACCATATAATTTAGGATGTATGCAGAATTCAGCCTATAGCATTTAAATGCCATGGCCAACTTGTTGAAATCTTGAAATTTTTTATCACTTCAGCAGATCACTTTCAATAGTACAGTCTCTGCTGGATTATCCTTACAAAGACATTACTGTCAGACTGAAACACAAATGTATATAATCCCATAGGTTTCTGGGACAGGTATTAATTTACTTGTGGAACTGGGCAGTCTTCCTAAAACTGAGAGAGATATCCCAAATCTTGGAATTGAAGAGAAAATGGTGTGGCTTTTGTCCAGACTCATTGCTTTGTTCGCCAGTGGAAAACTTTTGTTACCCTAATGTCCTTTATTAACCTTACGTTTGCCTATGCAACAGGAAGTGAGGATGCAGTTTCCCCCTTTATGAAGCATTAGAGAATTATTTAGCTTTGTCTAAAATTCTGCTTGGTTTTGGAGACTAATTTTCCATGGTCTGTAATTAAATAAAAAGTTATTGTGGCAATGTATTATATCATGGTACATTTACATACCATTGTTTTACATATTATTTATAACGTACTCTGGTAATCACTTTGAATTTGTCGTTTTCCTCTCCTCTCCTCTCCTCCCAATAGTTTTGCATGTTTAAAAATAAGCAGTGTGTATACATCTCAGGAGAGCTGCTGAACTTCGAAACTCCAGAGCTACTGCAATTGTGACGTCTTTTTATTCTAAACAGATACGATATGCAGAGTGAAAGGACAACAGAGTAGGTTAAAGGAAGACATGAAAAATATCTATTGTACCCAGTACCTCTATCAGTATAAAAAAAAATATCCTCACTTGGATTTGCAAGTGGTAAAGATTGGCAAAACTGATAAGAATTCCTCCCTCTTGAGCAATTTCTTTGTGGCATGATTTTAGATATTCAATTTGCTTGATTTTAAAGCAACTGTTTCAAGTATCACTTGTTTGGGTTTTTTTAATACCACTTGCAGCTCACAGACCTGGGTGATCTGATCCCAACAGGACTGAAGCAAGATTCCCAAAAGCCAAAGGGATACTGGGCAGGGAGATTTGTACCAGCGACTCACTACAGGATACCTTGGTTAAGCTTCTTGTGTTCAAGTTTACCCAGTGGAAGACTGAGCAGAAAAAGAAAAAGGAAGAGGACTTCCATTAACTTTTGTGTTGGAACCGAGCATTCAGCCTGCGTATTATAAACACTTGATTTTTTAAAATTTATTTTGACTCCAAGTAGAACTAAATACAATCTATTTGAGTTGTTTAATTTGTGAATGGACTTTATTTTAAGTTTTCCATAACATCTTCTTCCACCTCCCCCCCATCACCTTTATTTCAGTCAGAAGAATTTGGAAGAAAAC
This sequence comes from Corvus brachyrhynchos, assembly GCF_000691975.1. NCBI lineage: Eukaryota > Metazoa > Chordata > Aves > Passeriformes > Corvidae > Corvus > Corvus brachyrhynchos. The sequence goes on from NW_008239110.1 coordinate 21,089,530, forward strand.
TGCGTACACATGGCAATCACAGGAAAAATGCTGCTGCTTCAATTTCTTAGAAAGTGAGCTGTTCCTTTAAGTCACTGAAGCATTCACAAGGCAGAATTTACATGACAAACAGGATCTGATCTTTCAAAGTCAAGATAAAAATATACATTATATAAAAACAGTATCCTAAAATAGGTCTTGTATAAAAGACTGTAATTACTGGCCTAGGACGATATAATTGAAGATGCAATGTAGGCTAGGCTAAGACTCTTATTAAAATTTGATATTGGCATTTCATGCACAGAATTGACGTGTCCATGACACATTTCAGATATGTAAACTGTCTTTTGTATAATGGGAAATACCAATTAAAGCAGAAAGCGATAAAACCCCCCAGAGTTTTGATGGTCCATCTGTATATACTATATTCTTATATCTTAAGTAGTATTTGAGAAAGATACTACTTCTGTATAATTTCTATTTACCATTTATGCTCCAACACTGCCTAAAAGTTGTAATCCAGATCTGATGTGAAACACTGATACCTGTTAAACAAAAAAACCAATAAAAGGAGTGGAAAATCCCAAAGCTAAATAATTTTTCAGGTAAATGAAATGCAAAGGAAGACCCCAACAGACCCACTTAAGCAAGCAGTCTGCTCCAACATGCTCGATGTTCACTACATTTTACTGAAGCTGTATAAGATCAAGATTTTCCTCTGGTTGTTCTCAGAAAACATACAATTCCTCCTGTTCACTGCTCATATTCTCACAAAATGACAGGTCCCTCTCCCAACATTGCATGTCTAGCAAAATGCACTGACACTGCTTGAAAAGAAAAAAATCCTAGCACCATAGGGACTCCAGAAAAATTTTGAACAGAGCTCATTCACTAGGAGATTGAGGATCTGAGAGCTACTGATGTTCTTTCCTTCCTTAGGAGAACTTCCCGTTTTTCTCTATTATAATATTTACTCATATATTTCTAGTATTTTACCCATAAAATGTTCTTTAATTTTTTTCTGCTGAGGACTTGCACTAACATTAAGAAGTCAAATAAAGTACAATTAACATATAAAAACTCTATAACACAAATCTGTCCTAGAGCTTTCTTTCACTCAAGGTTTTCTTTAATTTTAAATTCCCTTGACATCTGATAGGAAATTCAAAGGGACACCCTGATACTGCAGAAACAAGAATTTTACAGAAACGTTAAAACTGCCACAGCTGCAGTTCAGAGTATGTGATTTCTGCTTACTTTATTACAGATGAAGTCAAACATATTTTATATGAAAGACAATCTATGCTCTCAGTTAGAAGCACATCATTAACTCTGTAACCTTACACAGCTGAATACCATGTAGTAATGTGGCTACGCTAAGCTTGCTGTTTAAACATTTTTTTAAACATCTGCTTCTCTGTGCAGGGTATAATAAACCATTATAAGCTTAAAGCAAACAGGTATATTATGTTAGCTATAATCAGCCAAGATACACAGCTTGAGTTCAATAGACCTTAGAGACAGACACATGAAAGTTAAAAACCCCAATCTTTCTGTTTTGGAAGCAACTGACTACATTATTTACATCTTCAAATGCTTACAGATATTCTTACTGAGTAATGTCACTGATAAAAGCTGATAAAGACAAAGGCCTGAATAGCAAGTGACAGCTTGGATTATGTAGTTTGCTGTAGCCTTTTTTTCCATCAAAAGTTGTATTTTCCACAATAAAAGCATCAATTTGCCTTGCTGGACAACCAAAGTCTAGGATTGTCAGTATCTCTGCAACTAAATCTCATTTTTGTCTTTTTACATATATGAAAAATGAAAGGCTATTTTTTTTTAAGACAAAAGAAAGGGAAAAAACCATCAGAATCATAAACTCTAGAGAATGTACTCACAGTATGTCTTTCCACAAGTTGGCTGAAATAGTTTTCTTTGCTAAAACAAAGCGACTCTTAGAAGCCTATCAGGTCCTCCAGGAGGCACAGGTTGTGTCTGTATATTGCTAAATAAAGCAGAGTCACAGAAAGAATTTAAGCATCAGACCTCTGTTTTTCCATATGTCTGGCTTCCGTATATTATTTCTGCGGAGTGTTTGTCTGTGTATTTGTGTGCCAAAGGATTCAAAGACTATGAAAACACATGGTAAGGAAGGGCTGAACAAACTATAAAGCCCATTCTCTTGGTCTGACAATATTGTGTAAACTCTTCAATTTTGCCAGCGCAGAGTCCCAAATGCTAGACCTAGGAAAAACCACATGAGTTGACGGTGTCCAAACAAGTGTTACAACCTCGTGGGCCTCTATGTGCATGAGACCTCACAACAGTGATATATACAGTACTGTGTGCTTGCAGATTAAAAGCAATGGTTAACTGTTTGGGGCATTGCAAGGAACAACCAAAAAATCAAATAAATTTATACAGAAAGATAATGCATTTCAAAAAATGCACTTCTGTATATTTGTTTACTTTTTTCATTTTTATATCAGATTGACCTCAGTATAAGTATGAAAGGATATTTAGATTCTGAATCATAGCTATTGGTAAGAACCCTGAAATCCAAGGCATACTTTCACCAGTGATTGCATTGATATATTAACCTAAAAGAAATATTAGCATTGCCGGGCATTTGAAGAATATTAAATATTGAAACACTTCCCATATATGAATAAATAGTAATGTCAAGCTGTGTGACAAAAAGAACACCTGAACATAAAAATAAAATGTTTGAAGCACTTTGTATTTTAATATTTCAAATACTTCATACCAGTATTACTTTCTTGTGATGTTTGTCTGCAATGTAACTTTGCTGCATGAGAATGAGAATCTAAGAGAATTTTGTGGCTCCATTTCTAGTTCACTTTCTATTACAGTCCCAAATATTGTCTGAAAACTTTACAGGTTGTAGAAAAAGCAGAAAGCATCTAAACTTGTGTATTGTGTTTCCTCAATTGTAACAGTAAATGTTTTGAGCTTTGGGTATTGGAATGAGCATCAAATTGAGACAAAATTCAGAGGCAGTCTGGCAGTAGTCCTTGTGGAAGCAACTTTCATCATGGATCATGTATCTGGCTGCTCTAGATGCTGCAGATGTGCGTCTTGGGATATCCCCAAACTAGGATCCAGGCTATTGCTAGCATGTTACAGAATGGATACTCAGTGTTATGCTTCGGTTTAGGAATTCCCAAAGGGCACCCAGCAGACCCATGTTTTAGAGTGCTTTGTTATAGACAAGACCGAGACGTCTTCCTGACTTAGAAGACGAAGTGATTGCCTTGACAGGTTGCAGATAACAAGAACAAAAGACTTCTCACCCCTGCTCCTCCCAGAACCTTAGAGAGCAAAATTCAAGACTTTTACCTTAGACTGAAGAAGGGAAGATGGAAAGCTTTTCACATGATTGCCCAAGCTGAGATCTCTTTTCCAGGATGTGCAGTCACAGAGGGAATGAGTGGGCCCTTTATTTGCTCTTTTGTACAGAGCTTTTCATGACACAATCCCACCTTTGAGGAACGTGATAAGAAAATGTACCGATATAATAAAACCAATTAAAAAGAAAAATGCATATATGGTTTTAACATACATTATTGTTCTCAACTCAGCAACTTTTCATGCAGAAAATATTATCAGTTTTAAAGAAAAAGATTGAGTGGAAAGGATCGCAAATTGATTTAAAATGGTTGCAAGAACAAAAGCTACTGGGTGGCTGGCTTTTTAATTTTTTTAAGCATACTGTGAATCAGGCAAGATCTAAAAATAAGAGACATCTAGCTAAATGCAAAACACATACTGTGTTCATGAGATGAATCTCAAAATGAAATACAATAAAATTATCAGCTAGTAATGAAATAAAGAAAAGAAATATAGATCTGTGCCTGCTGTTCAGAATGAGAGAAATTGAATCATGACTGGACTAAGTGAAAAAATATATCAAATTCCTCCAGAGGACACTGTGTATAAACAGTTAAAAGAATGACATGTACAGAGTTCTACTATATATTTTTCCAGATAAAAGTAGCCTAGCATATATTTACTGTGATGCTATAACAGTGAGTGCAATTTGTGAACTAGCTCAGGTTTTCTGATTTTGGACATGACTAGAATAAAGTTTTCGCTTGCAAGTAAAAGATTAGCATAATTAAAGACCTTCAAGTGGTTCAAAATTCACTTGAACAGTCCTATTAACCTGAGAGTTCACTGTTGATATGAAAGGACCAAGTCCAGAATACATTCATGATAATAACACATTACTACAAACACAGTGTCCAATTTAAAAAAAGCTCCCTTTAGGAACCAAGGTTCACATGGATTTTTGTTGAACTGTAGCATTTTCTTTCATGAAAGGCTGGATGAGGTGCCAAACATCCATAACTGGGACCAAGAGATAGTTTTGCTACCTGAGAAAATCTGGGATTGGAATTCCACCACTCGTCTCTGAAGGATTATATGGGGAAGTTTCACAGCTGCAGTTATTTGGGGGGTTTATGTCTTCTGTTTATATCAAGGACACAACCAGAAAGGTGCAACTTCAGGTAACACTGCCTGATGAGAGAAGGAAAAGCATGCAGCCAGTTCTGTTTCCTGCAAATACAACAAAAACTTTTGGCAATGACAAATAAATTCAATAAACCAAAAAACATTTGACTTCAGAGTCTCAAAACCAGTTTCTGTAAAGTAAAAATGCTGGGTTTTATGTCCCTCTATGTCTGCAGTGCATAAAGCAAAATGATTAAAAGAGCAATGGGTTTCATACTCAGCCTGCACCCCAATATTTCCTGGCCAGTATCTCTAATCTTTGTCCACCCAGTTGCTTGCTCCCCTGCCTTTGTGAGTCTGGCTGCAAACTGCTGCAGCCTTTCCCTTGCTCCCAGGGTCTGTCAGTGTGTTTAAAACGTGCTCACTCTCACTTCTGCCAGCCTCAGCATCTGTAAGATTTTAAAATTTGTTTTGATTCTAAATTCAGGGCTGATGAGGATGCAGGCCACTAGCTTGTTTGGACACAGGTTATTCTCCTTCTGCCTCCACTGTTCTCCAGTGCCACTTGAGGATAAATAGTAGCTCATCTTTGAAGGACCTGGTATTTGCAGTGGTTTTGTTTCCTGTCGTTTTTCACTAAAAGCTTCCTCTGATTTAGCTCTGTGCATTCAGGCTGGATAATAGCAAGGTAGTCTGAAGTCTGCATAATTTTAGTAAATAAAGCAGATATCATTATTCTGCAGAATATTTAACAAAGCAAAAAAACTAATAAATGCCTAATTGCTTCTTGCATTTCTAACCTTTGGCATAGCTTACTCAGATTTTTAACCAAATAGGAGGAAAACACTAAGTGGAGTTTCATTTAAAAGAAAACATTCATTCAGTTTGTATAGATCTTTGTTTTTCTGGTGTGTTCATGTTCTTTATAAAGCACATTTTCTGTATCATTCACTAAGCAAATAAAATAAACACTGTTGACCCCACAGTGTTCTGCAGATGCAAGAAGGAAATGAAATCACACCTCCTCAGTTTTTTGTAATTCAATTCTTCCCCTGAGAAAGGACCAAGGTATTCAGCTATTAATGTTACACATAAATGAAAGAAGATTTTTATTACTGTCCACACTAGCATCCATAGAATTGTATATGTTATTTTCCTTTTAGATATTTTGTTGGTATTTTTTTTAGTGATTAAATATCACATTTTTTCAACAATCCACAGGGGAAAACTAAGGAATCTGAGGAGGCAGGGGAAAACTAAGGAATCTGAGGAGGAACTTGGAAATAGAAAAATAAAATAAAATAAAATAAAATAAAATAAAATAAAATAAAATAAAATAAAATAAAATAAAATAAAATAAAATAAAATAAAATAAAATAAAATAAAATAAAATAAAATAAAATAAAATAAAATAAAATAAAATAAAATAAAATAAAATAAAATAAAATAAAATAAAATAAAATAAAATAAAATAAAATAAAATAAAATAAAATAAAATAATTTACTGGTTACTCCTGACTAGCAAAGAGGGGATCATGGCTCTGGTTACAATAACTATTCTTCTGCATAAGTAAACAATAGAATTATCAATAAAAGGTCAGAAGAAATTGTGCTAAAAACTTAGCTGAGAAAGAAATCCATGTCAGAAAGAGCCTTGGCATTAATTGTAACAGAAACAACTCCAAAGCTGGTAGATTCCTATTGTGCCTTTCTTGCAGGCTTCCTCTGCAACTACCTTTAGGACTGATCTAACACAACACAATAATGAAATGACAGGCTCTTTAAAGCAAAGACCAAACTTACATACTGTCATGATCTTCTGTTCTAGCTGTCAAATCTTGGATGCTGAGAGAGTCTGTAGAAAAATTACAAGTATGCATAAACATCTGAGTGCTACTTTTTTCTGTTAGAACATGATACAAATATTGAAGGATGAGTTTTCTTGGGTTGTAGGGTTTGTGATTAGATTACATAGAAATAATGTAACAAATTGTAACAACAAAATAATCATCAAGAAGGCAGCCGGACAAGGAGTTTGGAACGCATCCAGAGAGCGGTAAGATTATAAGAAATCAATCACAAACTAAGAATTTTGAAGTTGACTAAATGCAGTAACCAGGCACCTTGCGATGTCTGATCACCCAAAGATGAACTGGACAGTCAACCCAGGAAAGTGCTGGTCAGGACTTATCAATGTTTGTATTTCTCGTCTAGATCCCAGACCTGTTATTTTACCTTAAACTTTGCCTTGGCAGATGGAGTTTGTCTGTTCTTTTTTCAGGTTAACAGTATTATACCTAAACTCCTAGTGGATAATAAAGAGGTCAGTTCCCATAGGAATGGGAAAAAATGCTAAAGACCAATCTTGATACCCCTGACTATATATTGGTGCAGATTGAGAGATTTTGGGGTGTTCCTTTTAATTTCTTTGAGACCAACTATGGATTCAAAGTCAGTGGAGGTATATGACTATATCAGATGAATATCTGACTTACTTTCTCTCTATGGAAAACCACAGAGACTCCTGTTCCCATATCAGATCCTGTCTTTCCCAGCATGGCAAGGCCCAGATGGTAAGATGACAAGGAAGGTAGCAAGAAAGACAAAACCTGCCATAGAAGTTTTCAGGAAGATCTTATGAAATTCAGAACTAGTTTTGAAAGGAAGTAGTAAATTTTGGGTAGATAAATTTTCGCTTGCTCTTGTGATGCTTTCATGATTAGGTGAGTGGTGTTTTCTGTCCCAGAGTGGACATTTGGCCTTCCATCTTTTAGAAACAAATAGAAACAAAATCAAAAGGCAGCTAATATGGGAAGTCCGTCTTAAAGAAAAAATAAAGAAAAGAAAAGAAAAGAGAGAGAAGTAATTTTTAAAGCTTTGCTATTTTTCATTTGGGAAAACAAAACATAAAGTCCCCCAAACTGACCCCTAGTTTTTGAAGGTGCTTGGTTTTACATTATTCTACTTACTAAATTAATTTGTTTGTCATCTCCGATGAGAATAGAGGACATGAACTCAGAAAAGATGCTGAAAAGTAATTCCTTGCAAATATATTGTCTGTATTGAAGAGCACAGATATAACAGCTGCTTCCCTCACTCTTGGTTTGTGCAGCTTCACAGTGAGCTGACTACAGGACATGAGGTAAATGTAGGATATAAACTGCAACTGATTTTTGTGAAATACAGGGACTACAATCTGGTATGAAATATGAGCTGGTAAGGGAGATCAGCTGCTGGTGAAGAATGATCACCCAAGCTCTAACTACCACTGACCTCACTTAGTGACTCAACAGCTACAAATACTAAGTATTAGTCGACCTAATATAGTGAACTACTATAACAGCAGTAGAATTTATGTGTAAAAATAAAGCATCTGTTTCTTAGCTTTTCTAAAGTATGTTTCACTATCCATCCAATTTTACACAGGAAGAATGAAGTTGTTTGAAAAAAGACCAGTATCTTCAGATATATATGCTGAAAGTCTGTTAACATCCAACATCCAGTTGATAACAGCCGCTAATAGTGACTGTCCCCATTTTCTACTGTCTACAGTTAGATGGAAAGGGTCTGTTATGAGACAGAAGAGCTGGAAGACTGAGATCCAAGGTTAAGAGGATCCATAGACCCATTGAACTTGCAATTTGATTTGTCATGATACTGTAAATCAACACTTCCCAAGCACATTTTTCTCATGTAACTTAGAGAAGGAGGACAGTAGCAGCCCCTCTGAGCTCTGTGATCAGCTGCCTGCTTGGGCAGGAGGAGATGCTCCTGGCTGCTCTCCTCACAAGCTCTGTTTTGTGTAGCTCTCTAGGATTCCTCTTGAATCCTCTGGACATGCTATTGTCTCCAATGACCAGTGTTTCCAGCTCAATACATTTTAATTTCCCATGACACTTGAAAGTCAGTTTTTCCTTTTTTCAAACAATTAATGATGCTTTATCACCAGGATAAACTGATGCATTACAAGTGACTGCAACTGGATTTCCAGGTAAAGATGGATGTAAACATGACTTTGAACCCTTTAGGAACTCAGAGGTACCGTGACTATGAATGTTTATTTTAAAAATTAAATAAATACATATAAATAATTCAATGTCTGGGAATTGTGACTACAACAGTGGTTATTTTATTGCCAGAGGTCATCCAAATAGACAATTAAAAGATTGTCCCCCAAATCTTGGTGAATTTCTCAGCATTTGGTTTTCATTTCTTAAATATATATGGATTTTGAGGAAGATTTTTTCCTGAATGATATAAAAATATATTTCAGCTGTAAAAGCATGCTTGCCAGTTCAATTTATCTCTAGAGAAAATTTAAGATCTTCATGGTGAATTCTTCATGAATACAACAGAACATTTTTGCATTAATTTCCCCTTACCTGTTCTCCCTGCTCTCTTGATAGGCTTAACACTATCACGTCTTAATAAAAAAATTAGTTTAAGTTTCCTAAGATAAAAGTGATAAAGGTATCAAGCTTAATCATACAAATTTAATTTATTTAATTATTTTTTTACCTTACATTAACATTTGTTGCATGCAGTAACTATACAGTATTATTACTGCGTTAGTTTTCAAATTCATTCTCCAATAGAGGATGCCAGGTAAGAGTGTAACAGCAGTTTGACACATGGGGGGGATTTGAAGAACCATTTGGATTAAAGACCAAGTTCAGAAAGGGGTGATGTTTTCAAGGGTTTATTCTCACTTTCTTTTGATTCTGGCAGGTTGAAATTGGCAAGTTGAGCACATATTGGTCAAAAAATCTTTGCCAACTAGTCTTTCTACTGATCTTAAAATATATGCATAACCTCTCTGCCACATGTCAGCAGCAGCAAAAGCCACAGTTAATTAGTGAGAGTTCACTCCTAAAGACTGAGGAATGCTGTCAGCTTTCTTTCATGATTCAATAAAAACCTCTTCCCACCTGCCAATATGGAGATGCTGTACTACAACTTTTTAGGGGTCAGGTGAACAAAATCTGTACAGACACAAACAGGATATTTGATAAGAGAAATTTAGACCTCAGAACATCTATTCCAGTCCTGTGCACCAAAACAGCATCATATCTCCACCGAGATTGTCAATAACTCTGCTTTGGGGGAACTTTGGCAGAAGTCACTAATTCAGTCCGTGTGGCCAGTAAGTGTCCACACATGCCTTGCTGTCCACAGCAGAATCTCTGTTAAATCCTTAGATGACATGAGCTGGAAGGACCTTTTGTGTCTTGCCAGAGACTTGCCTCCTTTAGCCCACAGGGATTTTAGGTTTCCAGTTAAATTAATTCAGCTTTGCCACCATGCAGTAAGTGGCTGTTTGAGGAACTGCCTGACAGCACAGAGTACTGCAGGAAATGGGGTCAGCCATCAGCAAGGCCCTTGGGCAGAAACTCATAATTGGAAAAGTTTCAAATAAGTTTATTTTTTGCACGTGCAATAAAAAATTATTTTATCCACTTTCTTCTTCTGTCATCACCCCTCTGCTTTCCAATCCAGCCCTCAAGTTTGACTTCTTTGCAGCCAGTTTCCAAGAATGTAGTGATTATTTTGCACAACGGACGTAATTGTAGAACACTGAACTGTGTGAAGTGAGCTGTCAGTAAGGTACTGCTCTGAAGCACTAGAAACAAAAATGTCAAGTAAATGTACATACTCAGTAGATATATTTAGAAATTAAATTAATACAACTACCAACTGAAACAATCAAAAAGAAAAAATAAAATCAATATTACAGCCAATTTCTTTTTTTTTTTGTTCAAAAGTTTAAGCTTTTCTTATCAAATTTAAAATTTGTAACATAAAAAAGTCACAGATTTCTAACTTCAGGTATTTGTAGGCTTTAAGCTAGCAGTGTTCCAGCAGGCATGCCTCCCCAGGTATTTCAAAAAACAACAGTAAAGAAGAAGAGGGAAACAATGAAATAATTTTAATTTTTAAAAATGAAAAAAAAAAAAAAAAAGGCCCACGATTCCAGCAGGTTCAAGAATGTGTTGTAAGGAAAGAGGATACAGCCAGCAAAATATGCGAGTGTGCTTGTGCAGCATGTGTCCTCCATGCTCCCCACAGAGCACAGAGATTTTGTAGACATTGATGTTATTATGGAGGGAGCCTGTATTTGCATGAGGCTGCACTTGATCCAGCTGTTACACACGTTCTGCAACTGCCCACCACCTCCTGCCGTGACCTCCACACTGCCTCCAGGAACTAGCTCGCTTTCCTCTGTGCAGCTCTGCCATATCAGGTCCAGTACCCCACTGGGAATTAAAGTACACAGTTTGAGGTTTGTGACAGTGCAGATTAGGGTGGATATGTAACCCTGACTGAAAACCACATACAGCAAGGAAGGCAAAAGAAGAGAAAAAGCAAAATAGCTTCTTACTTTCAAGAAAAATCCAACTCTGCCCAGCTTTGACAAGCACCCATTTATCTTCCTATAGCAATATCTATTTTAACTTGCTGCTCCAAGTAAAAAACTCTAGATATTGAAAATTTTCATACATCCAATCCACAAAAAGTTCTCTTTTCCAACTTCATTTCAGTATTTTTCCTCACACATCTCTTTCACTAGAGATATTCCCTTTTCTAAATATCTGAGTTCACTGACTGTAATTTAAATATCTCCAATCCTCATTAATTTGCAGATAGGAAATTAGGCCAGATCTGTATTCCTACTAATGTAAAAAAATTGCCTTCAGGAAAATCAAAAGAATTTTAATGACATGTCTTTACGTAAATAAAACAGTCATACAGTTCTTTTTTCCTGTTCTATTTTCATTGTGCTGGTGAAGGAGTGGGAATATACCCTTATAATCAAGCATGATTTATATAATATGCTAATTCATAAGTGGTGGCTCATCATCCGCAATGTGAACTTTGAGAACTGCAAAGAGTGCAATGAGGACAGGTTTTTCTCGTGGGTTTCCAGCACAATCCAGAAAGAAGAGGGTTCCACAAGTGTTTGCAGAGACAATGTGCTGCCTCAGACTCACATGGGCTGGCTTTCTTGCCTGTGCAGACTGGAATGGGTCTAATAATCTAATGGAACTCTTTTTTAAGTTCACATTTATAGTTCCAAAACATACAGGTATTTGGTCATAATGTTTTCATAATGCCTCTTTTTCTGGTACATATGGAGAAGAAAAAACAAGTTTTCCTTTTTTGAGGAAAAAGAATACTTTAAACCCAAACTGAATGCAGCAGGTAAGGATAGTTTTGTGTTGAGGACTCAGCAATTTAAGCTCAGTACTAAGCAGGCTACAGAATTACTGAGTAGCCTGATGCTACAACTCATCATTTGTTAAAAGTGCAGAGGTGTCATTGCAAGAGAGTGTAAAATGGCAAACAGCATTTAGGCAAATGCATTCTGCCCCTGGTCATGCAACTGAAAGGAACATGTGGAGCAATGCACCCTGGACTAAGCTGTACACCTGGGGGCCAGCTGGATGGCTTTCCACACTCTACCAGTCACAGACTGGTTATGCATCGACTGTGGTGGGACCTTGGGCACACATATATATCTTCTTTTAGAAACTTGGACTGATGTGACATAATTCTGAGATTTTACAAGTCTTTTCGATGCACTAAAGTGAGGCAGCCTGGCTCCCTCTGCTTCATTTTCCTTATCTATGAACGAATGAAGACAGCAAGGGCTATGATAAAGGAGTTTTGTAGTCTAGCTCAATTAATATTTGAACTTCTCTCCACAATAAATAATTTGGGTAAAAGTCATGTTCTCCTCCGCAAAACTATTCTTCATTGGAGAGATTCCCTCAGTCTCCTACCCTGTAATTTAATGCCACAGTTGATGAGGAATAGAGGAGCTTCTGAGGATTAGGCATACTGTCTTCCCCATGCTGTACACAGGTCTTTACATACAGACTTTAAACATAGATTTTTTTTCTATCCATCTTTTGAGTATCTTTACTACTGTAATAAGAATTATTGTTTCTGTGATGAAATACAGTCATACTTCCCACTTCAACTTTCATTTTTATTTTTGTTTTAAAATGCTTTTGGATTCTTTCCTGCTTAAATGCAGCTATAATAATGAGAACATTTCCATCTTCACATTAGCCTTCTGTAGTTACTTATCAGTAGAAAGAAAAGTTTTATGATTGTATGCAATATCCTGGAAAGAAGTATGACCAAGGAGTTATGATCAAGACAGAAAAACATCATAGTGCTATGTTGCCTCTGTCGGTATCTTGCTAGAAAATTAATATACCACAGTTAAAGTAATTACAGAATCTGTGTGTGACCTATCAAGACACACTGATTATAAAGAGCTGCTGACTGGAAAATTCCCATCTTCTTATTGCTCCTTCAATTTGATTCCCAGTAGAAAGTTAAATAATTTACACAACTCAAAACTACAGGGTGTTTTAGCTTTCTTTTCAATAAGTACCGTGTCAAGCAAGATGATTGCTACTCATCCTTCCATATTAATCAAATTTCAGTGATCTTCAGGATGCTAAGATTTCATTTTCTTGACTGGTGGATTCCAACTATCAAGAAATTCATCACTGCAAATTATGCACATGCAAGCAAAACAAAACTGGATGAAAACTATTAGTGATTGAAGATATCTGTTCTCAAACAGATGTTAGAAAAACGATCAGCTTCATTCCCTTCCCATCGTAATGCTGTCCACAGCTTTTATAGTCAGTGTCTGACATGTTGGCTTCCTGTAAAATGCTTGTCTGGCATATACTTGTTCTGGACAAAGCACAAGACTTTGGCTCTCCTGGAACAGAATAAACAGGTAACCAAACATAATGCTTCAGCAGACTCTAAAAACTTTTGCTGTTCACACAAATCTGTCTTGATCTAAAAAAAGGACATTGTGTCAGACAGAATTCAACATCATGGTGTTAAAATGATGGATAATCTCTACATTTTACAAGTATTACTAAATGGGTCTAAATGTTGTTGGAAGCCTACAGTTCAAATTTTGGGAGCATGTTTTTTCCCCTTTTTGCTCCAAAGCTAAGATCTTAGAAGTTAAAATGTTTCCCAGAGCAGCCAGTACTTGCAGTCACTTTAAAAGGAGCAGAAAAAAACCTTAAAATTCTCCTGTGTCAGTGAGCGCTGTATTCTCATTCCCAAGTGTGATGAGAAAAATCCTGCTCTATATGCATATACTTTTAATATTCCATCAGCTTAACTTTTGTCTCTCATTCTCAACTTTAGATTCCAAGTTGATACTATGAAGATACCAGTTTATCAAAATTTAGTTCAGATGTTGCATTACATTTTCTGACTGATGATAAATGTACAAATCCTCTTCCTTCATGTGGCTCGTGCACATAAACATAGACAGACAAGTGTGTGAGATTGAACTTTTAAAACCTTTTCACACCTAAACTAACATAAAATGCAGAAAATTTTTGCCCCTAAGGAATGTGGCACAGTTATAAGCAAATGGGGCAAAAAGAATTGCATTGCAACAGCAGAAACAGGCATCTCAACTTTAACCTGCAACACTCCTTTTGCTTGTCACTTCAGAGATCTCAGATGGAGTAAAGCAACAGGCAATTATATCTTAATTTAGGAATTGTAAACGTGTAAGGATTATAAGGTTCTACTTACCATTTTATGAAAAGCATCCTTCCCCCTCTGGATTTGTACTGCATTCAATGCTCTTGGGGAGTGCCAGGCAATTTGTAATTCCCAAATGCGTTAAGCATGAAGTAGGTGCTGCAGTGCTCAACTTCAGCAAGATGGCAACGCTTCTAGGCAGAAAGAGCCACAGAATTTTCAGCATTTACGCATATTGATAAATTAAAACTTAGGCACTACAGCATACCCAAGTCTGTTAAGCAGAAGCTTGAATTTCTATTAATTCTGTTAGCATGGACTATTGTTATTAACAGCCCTATGTATCTTAATATTTGCTAAAACCACTATCATTTATCTCTTTAAAACTGACATGTTAGGTAATATGTCCATGTTTCAGGAAGAGTTTGGTAACACAAAATTGCATTTAGTACTTAAGGCAACAATCTGACAACTACAGAAGGGTAGAAAACTCCCACTATACCCTCCACTCCTTTAAATAGAAGTAATATATTGAAGCTCATTTTCCACACAGAAGCCACATACCGATCCTCCATACAGCTTTTCAGAGCATGTGTCTGACCTGATGAGGGGGCAGTGGTCAGAGAGGATCAAAGAGACACAAAGGAGTGTGTGTAAAAGGCATTATAGACAAAGCGGACTCAAAGGGACGGTGTCTGCACATTCTAAATAATACAAGGCTGCCTGTGCTTCACATACACATATGCATATTGAGAGGCCAACTTTGCCAACAGCTGAAGAACTTGTCCACCACAATTGATGAAGTTCTTTTATTTTCAGTTTAGAAAATTGGTCAGATTAGAAGTCTAGTACCAGAAAGGGTACTCCAAATAAAACCAAAACCCATTAGGCTACTAAGGTAATTTTGTGAAATGCAGGAGGACTGATTACATTACAATCTACATGATCTAAAGAATTTTCTACCTTGATTACATCTTAGAATCACAGAATCATTAAATTTGGAAAATACTTTTAAGATCATCAAGTCCAATTGTCAACCTAGCACCATCACCATGTTCACCATCAAACCTTCTTCAGTTTCATACAAGACCTTCAAGACTAAAAGCCACGGAAAAAAGCTCAGAGAAAAAAAATTCTTTCCTTTCTCCAAATGCATAATTCAAGACAAAAAAAAAAAAATTAAAATTCTGAGGGCTTCTTCGATAATTGCACATCAAAGTGCAAAATTGCAAAGTCAAACTCAGTATTTGGAAACAAAGTAGAATTTGTCTGAGACAACTCAAGGTGCTATTATGAACAATTACCTTTATGTCATCCCACTGGAAAGCATCACGTGAGCAAAGTTTTTTTTATTGAACTGTAAAATGATATGTGCACTCACTGTTACTCTTCTTTGTGGAAAATTTTGTGTATTTTCACATAATAACTTTTGCAATCCAGATGAAAACCTCTGAAATGATTATTCTGCAAGTGTTGGCCAGATGCATCCTATATCAATAAATATGAAATTAAGGAGTATATTTCTTAGAGACAAGTTTTGTAGATATTTGAGGACAGAGTGTGGAACCTAGAGTTTGCATGAGGTGCAAACCCAAGTATTTTATGTTAAATCTTGATGTGAATGAAAAGAAATAGCCACAGGATGGCAGCAGAATACACAACAAAAGGAAGAGACTGGTGCCCCTTTTCATGACCAAATAAGAGAATTTGAGGAAAAGGCAGGGTGTTACCTTCAACTGGTTCATAAGGAGTGTTCTTTGGTTGCCTAGTTTGAAGCAGGAGCTGGACCAAGAGGAAAGCTGCAACCATGAAGTTAAGAAACTACATTGTTTGATGTAGAAATACACCAAGGATGCAGTTGTAGTTCACCAAGGACTGATAGATATGAAAACTGGAGTGTTTGCAAGCAAGGAATAGCATCTCCTGAAAGCCTTGGTATACATCTGATTGTGAAGGAGTACTCTCATTAACCAAATGTTGTGAAGTGTTGTGTTGTCCAGTTGTAAAAGACATCAAGAGCTTCACCTCAATGTTCCCAAATCCTTACTGGCACATCAAACAACAAATTTACATGATATGCTTTTACTTAACTAGGGTTACATGGGTTACTAGTACATACACAGACTGCTTAAAAAATGACACTGAAAAAGATAGATTTATCAATTAAGGGACAGAAAGGACCCTCAGATTTCTGGTCTCTTCTGGACGGATGTGTGGGAGGAAATATTTGAAATGCTATCATAAATAGATACACTTTATTCTATCATTATTCTTATATCTTTTCTTTTTCTCTTTTTTCTTTCTATGTTCAGCCTATGGTCTCTTTATGCCTTAACTTTATTCCATTTCTAGGTCCTACTATCTTGTTTCCTCTGGACCCTTAATCAATATTCTTCAAGCTTCAGTATTTCACTTCTGCAGACCAATCCTCCTAAGTGTCAAGGAACTTCTATTGCATTGTTCATATATTTTATCCTCATAACAAGAAGTATCAGTTGATCAACTGATCAACTTTGTGCATTACCAAACTGCTGGACTGCTGGACATGTTCAATGACATGTGAGGTATCTGAAGTGCTTTTGCTCTCTCTCCTTGTCAGTTTTCTTACCCTGTGCCCTCTGCACCCCCCTCACCACAAGCTCATTTGATCTTTCTGGTGAGCCAGAAGCTTTTCTCCAGGAACTTCAGCCATTGGAGGAGGCTCCCACACAAAGCAGCACTGGAGCTCTCTTTTCCTCTCTCTTCATATTGACAAGATCTGAGCAACTCTCCCATTTAATAATCTTACCTGGTATCACCTGCCACAGGAAATCACAGCGCTACTTCAAGTTATTCACCAGTTGTCTCAGGTTCTGCACAAGTGTTACACTGTCAATTATCATGAATTTGCCAGACAACCTTGGGAAATACAAATCCAAACAGTCAGAAGGAGAATTTTTTACACACTGTGCAAGTAGCATGTCAAAGTCTTTCCCATGGGATGCTTTGAGGCTAAAATCTTACATGGGTTAAATATGCAATTGTCCTAAGCCATGGAATAAATATATCAAGACTATGAAATGCAAAAGCATCACCTGAAATGCAAGTTTCTGGAGAAAAGGAGACAGTCTGGAGAATGATCACTGCAGGTGACCCTGGTCTTAAAATTTACAGAGTTCTTAATAGCCAGTATCAGAGAGAGGTGGACCTTAGATCTAACACTTTATGGGCATATTTTTTTATTTTCTTACAGTTGGAAATCAAACTTCTGAAAGTTCTGTGTTTGTTTGTTTGGGGTATTTTTAATGCAAGTTGTGGCAGTTAAAAAAAAAATCACTATAAAAGTACTCTGAGACCTAGAGGCCACAAACAATGTGAATTTAGAGCATTTTGTCTCCCAGTTGTTGTTAAGACTCATAATGGACACTACTGTTTTGTAATGATAATCAGTGGTGTTGGACAATGGCTTAGGTGAGCAAGCAGGAAGAAAGAATTAAAAGGGGTCTATTTAACTAAAAATAATTTTCTATGTTTAAAAACATGTGAATCAACACACCAACCTAAATCTCTCTTACTTGCAAAAATAATATACACCCCCAATTTTCTCTCATACACATATTGCTTGCTTGTGCAGGCCCTTATGATTTAAAGGTATCACATATTTCACCAGCTTTGCACATCTTCTTCCATATCAAAATATATTTTAAGGATTATCTCTGAAGAAGGGGTTTCAGACTAAGAAAGTTGTTTGTGTTTAGGGAGCAGGGACCTATGGTTAAGCAATCAGATATGACAATCTAAAAAGCAATTGTTGACAGAATACTTTCTGTACTGAATGTATATTACAGCATTTCCTAAGGTGCTGTTCCCAAGAGTGCTGTGTGTTGAGCCAGTTCAGTCCCAGCCAGCTTCACAGTGGGACCCGGAAGAGAACTGGAAGGGTGAAAGTGAGGAAACTCTTGAGTTGAGATAAAGGCAGTTTAGTAGGTAAAGCAAAAGCCCCATGCAGAAGCAAAGCAAAACAAGAAGTTTATTCCCTGTTTGCTATTGGCAGGCAGGTGCTCAGTCACATCCAGGAAAGCAGAGCCCCATGAGTTGTGGTGGTTTGGGAAGACAGGTGGCATAACTTCAAAATTCCACATTCCCTTCCACCTTCTTACCCCACCTTCTATGCCTGAGCATACACAGTGTCATGTAATGCAGGATATTCCTTGGGTCAGCTGGGGTCAGCTGTCCCAGCTGTGTTCCCTCCGAAGTCTTGTGCCCCACAGCCTGGTCATTTATGGAACAGAGAAACAGAAAAGACCTTGGCACTGTGCAAGCACTGCTCAGTAACAACTGAAACAGTGCTATGTTATCAACACTGGTTTGGTCACAAATCCAAAACATGATGCTACTATGAGCTACTATGAAGAAATTTAACCTCAATTTAACAGCCAAACCCAGTACAGAGAGACACTACTCTTATTCTGAATAGTGCTGGGTTTTTCTCTCATTTTTGTTTTATGAAGATAATTTTCAGCAGCATGATTTTCTTCTCCTGGGCTGGAGCCATAGTAGAGATTGTTTTCTCTCCTTCCATCCCTTCTTTCCCCCCAGTAAGTACATGAGCATTTCAGAAGTTTTATTGATGATCTTCAGCAGTTTCAAAGAAGTGGAAGCACCATGAATTCAAATGCTTATTGCACTGCAAGGCTCCCAAAATATTTTACAAAATCTGCATGTTGTAGAGATGATTTCCTGATGTAACACATCTAATCCAATGTCTAAGAACCCACCTAAGGTGAAAAAAACTCAGGTTGAGATCTTTTTGCTATATATATAAAATGTTATATATATGATAGAAATTTTCCTGCTAGTTAGAGCAGTCAATTAATTTCTTCATGAAAGACTAGTTTGCAACATCAATATATGCAAGGAACACACACATGGATTTCCATTAGAAAAATAAGTTAGTTATTAACTTCAACTATAGTCTTATGAATACAGCGGATATTGTCTCAATACCTAAATATTTTCCTTTAATGAGAGACATTTTAGTTAAGAGGAAAATTTTGAGTATATCCAATACAGAAGAGTTCAGCTTGCTAATGCTTATAGTTTTCAAATGGTCTGTTCATATGTCTAAGTAGATAATTAATAAAAGATGAATAGCACAATATCAAAAGACATCTGTTTTAGCTGCAGAAATATAATGAAAGCAATTTAGTAAGTTTCAGAACAAACCCCACAAATATTTTTTCAGTTCAAAAGACCCAACTGAATCTTCAATAAGAATCTTCTTAACTCACTGCAGTGGTTTTCACATATGGTACTTTCTACCCACAAACTTCTTAAAATGCTCCTTAGGGACATGGATTGTACTACAGGTGTATTTTTAAATGTTGTCATAAAAAATAGGATAAACAACTCATCAGTCAGCCAGAACAGCGAACAAAAGGGTCTTTAGTTCATAAAATGATCTAACCTCTAAGTGCTCCATCTGTCAAGGGCATGTAGGACTCTATCTTTGGTTGTGAAAGCATGTGAGTCCTTTATAAAGTCAAGAAAAAGTGAGTAGGAACAGGGGTTGCCTACGATCATGCTGCTGCAAATTAGTAATGGGCAACTTTGACAAGGGGCCCATTCTGGTTTCCGTGAAACTTAGTGAAATAAAAATACTTTGTTTACTTTTATAACAGTCTGGATCAAGCCTCGTGTTTAACCAGAGCTCCACTGATTTGGGATTTTTTATTAGAAGAGTTTCTGATTTTTATCTGGCTTACCAGCACTTGAAAATCCTGCAGCAACATGTCTGTACAAAATAACCTACCAGTTATTTTGTAACTTTTGTTTCCAAGTCAGTCAGTAAACTGAAAAGGAGAGGGAAAGGTTCAAACAAATCTAATTTAAGTATTACTTGAGGACTATATTAATTAGCTCAAAATATTTGTGTAAAAGTATAAGATACAGTATGCTGTAAAGAGTTTCTCTTGGGGATTACTGTTCATCCTGAACCATAACAAAAAAACCCCAGAGAATTTCACCCTGAAATTAACAGGTAGCAAATTCAAAACCAATAAAAGTGAATACTTTCTCAAGATACCAGTAATTGGTCTGCATGACTTATTGCCCAAGGAAGCACTGAAGGAAAAAAAATAATAGTGAGAGGTAAAAAGAAATTGCACATTTACACAGAGAGCAAAAATTCCAGAGTTATAAATGTTATTGCTAAAAATATATTCTGGAAGAAATATTAAAACATGCTTCAGGGCTCAAACCAATATCTCACTAATAATAAATAACATGATGAAACTTAATATATGGGGGCTGATTATTCTGAAATATCTAGAATATCCCTCTGTTAAAAAGTGTTGATTAAAAGGGCTATAAGTTTTACTTAGCGTGACAGTTGTCAAATAATCAAATGTAGGAACTATTTGGAAAATTAGTTCATGGTTTCATAGTGACAGTTTTCCACAGGTGGCATTTTGATATAGATTTTCCTAGCTGCAACGAAAGGAAAGATGAGGGAAAAATAACAATCTATGGGAAATTGTCCCAGGTTAATCCAGCTCCAGTTTTACTTATTTGTACAACCAGGGGTGTGGGTCTTAGGACTGGGTAGATGCCCTTTAGAGAAATAGTCAGAGCTGCTGATTCACATTGTTGTTATGAGTCACTGGCAAGGATTACTAATTAGTTAACTACATGATTTTATACAAAAGCAATAAAAACATGATAAAATACATTCATGAAAATAGCATAAGCGTGCAAATAGCACTTTAATGCAAGTGTTCTCCCCTATACAATCAAATAGCATAAGCTGATTTAAAAAAATTTGGCTCAGGCTGTTAACAGTGAATGTAATCTACTTTTTGAATCCTGATTTGGAGCTATTTAAGTTGGCAAATTTCCTTCTGTCACTTTGTGCAAAAACTTTTAAAATAAAAAATGCCTTATTTTGGACATTTTGGATATTTTAAAGTACCTTTTTGTTGTTTTGTTGTTTGGGGCTTTTTTCTTCACTTAAAAATTAACCTAAAAATGTTACCATTTTCCCCTATTTTTTGAATAACTCAGAGAACTAGATACAGCAGGGAGTCCAGAGTAAGTTTTAATAAGACGTAACACAATGAATGTATTTTCATTATCTGAAGGTGAATTTAGAAACTCCTTAAAGAACATATGGTTACTAAAGAGGAAGAAAAGGTACCTGCAGTACCAGCAAATCATTCCTCCATAATCAGAGAAAGTTGAAATCATACTCAACCCACCTACTCTCAGTCTCTGGGACCGCTAAAATGGCACCAAAATCCCCAGCTCCCTGAGCTTATAATTTACTTTCTTGTAAGTTTTTAGCTCAGTAGTCTTTAAAACTGTGGCTAGAACCTGATATTTAAACAAGGTTTATTATATGAATACAAATATACATTATAGAAAGAAAGCTGGAACAATCTTAGATTCAGATTCACATTTTACTGACTATTAAAGAGCAAATAACACTAATTTAATCTTATTTCATGTTAACTATTTGTCAGCTTCAAGGAAGTACTATTAAAATCAGATTTGGATTTTATAGTCAGTAGAATATCTAAATGATCACCAAAAAAGATCAATATTAACTGTGCAGCTAGTGCTTGAAAAGTGATTGAAGATAAGCTTAGAATAGTGATTGAGGCACTTCTGAAGTAAATGAGAAAATAGCAAAGGTAATAAATTTAATTTATTTTCCAATCTAACTATGAAAGAAAGAATTGCCAAACAGAATTTCTTAATTAGACTCATATTTTGGCCTCCAGGCCAAAATACTTGAAACTGAAGGTAAGCTGAAAAGACATCTGACTAGATGGCCTCTGCAACCTCAGGTCAAAATGTTTGCCTTTATTTTACCTATTTATTTGAAACAAAAAGTTAACCTTTACCCACATGAGAAGAATCAGGAAAAAAAAATAACATAATGAAAAATTTTAAAGCATTCCTTTCTTTCAAAATGCAAACTCTTTTATTGTCATGTACACAATTAAATTCTCAAAATTGCTTTCCTTACTCCATTTCTGCAGTTTTGAGACTTTTGAGATTCCCTGTGTTTCATATGACTTCAGGGACATCAAAATATAATTGACAAAAGACATCTTTTCTGGTTCAAAACTTCATGTTAGTTCTTTGGGTGATCCAAGTAGGTAGCTCTCATGGCTGTTCCACCCTTTAGACTTCATTAGAACACGTCATGAAATTGCATGTTATGCAGACATCACAAGGATCCACTAGCAGATAGACAAAATCAACCATCTGGAGAAAGGAAGGGATGGGAAGGCAAGGGAAGGCAAAGGAAATCAACTGAAACTGGTTCATCTGAGACACAAGCATAAAAATTTTTAAATGGTTGCAGAATATGGGTAGTACATCAACTTGTTTGAGCCACTTAATAAGCTTCCAGTATTATAATGTGGTTATTGGAATTAGAAATGTGCAAACCCAGAACTCTGTCATGAGTATATCATTTGTATCATGACTGTATTATGAATATCAGTGTTATCACTCGATTTCCAGAAGCTCAGACAGAAGGTTTCCTTCACAAATCTGCTCTGACATTTTTATGCGAGAACGCATGCATGCAAGTAAAGTATTCCTTCTTCAGATTTTTTTCCCTGATATTATTTTCAGTCGTGAAAAGAGGAAGTAGAAATCATATCCTGAGATTCATCAACCAGGGAAGAAGAAACTATAAATAAAATAAAATGAGTATTTGTAGAGATAGTGAACTATGTATGAAAATACACTCATAACATTGTTTTTCTGCATTTTAGACAACAAAGAGAAGTCAGTGAATGTCATAACTGGTTCATGGAGAGAATTTTCAAGACAATAACCTCAGCAAATTACTGACAATTACTGAAAGCTGATGACCTGAAAAACCTGGAGAAGGCGACCTTGATATTGTTTGTGCAGCATATTAAGTGTATAATACAACCATTTTCTGTGAGGGAGGTGACTGGTGTGAAGGAAAAACACCACTATGTAACAAGAAAAAGAAGTTTACAGTAGAGGTAATACAAAACAAGTGTTTGCTTAGCCAAAGCCCTGATCCAACTCCCAGTGAAATGTGGGTCAGACCAAATAAATAATTAAGGTGTTTTGCAATCTGTGGCAGTTTCTGTCATAAAGAGACTTCCCTCTGTATTGACAGGGCTGCATTGGTGGAGGTGGCATGGAAAGCTGTTCACTGTGACTTCATCCAGTCCTCGCCCACTGTGTTCCTACATCCAGACTGATGAGATATGGGCTGAAGACATGGACTGCAAAGTGGGTGGCAAGTTAGCTGGTCTCCAGGGTGGTGTTCAGCAGCACAAAACCAGCTGACAACTGGTTACCGAGAGCATCCCTCGGGGAGCAAACACCCACCAATGTTTTTAATTAATGGCCTTGTTGATGAGACAAACTCATCAGCAAATTTCAAGATTTCAGCCCAGCTGAAAGCTGTCAGGTCTCCAACCCTGCCTCTGGCCCTGTCTCCTGGATGGGCCTTGGCCTCATGCCGCAGGTAAGCAGTCTCGTGGAGAAACCTCTTGCACGAGTGCTGTGATCTGCCCTTATCTCCTGCCCTTCTCTGGCACCATTCCCAGGGCTGGAGACCCTGGCTTGCACAGACTGTTTCACCTCCTTGCTTGTCACCTCCTTGGGGCTGTCACAGGACTACTCTTCCCGACTTTTCTCCATGTGTTTGGGGTCTTCAGGATAGTGCCCAAGGATGAGGCCCCTGCTTGCCCAGCTTCTGGCTCACCTGCCCACAGAAAGCAGCTAGGCCTCAAACACTGTCATGGACAAAGGGAACCACTAGAAAGCAAATTCAAAAAGATATCAACAACTTACACAAAGACCCACCTTCCTTAAGACTAAGCCTAGAGAATAAATTAAATGGGCGTTTTTTATCCCTTTTTTTTTTTGGACTCCGAGAATGATGGCTCCTCAATGATACACTGGCTCTTTGCACAGCCCTGGAAGAGGAGCAGGGTAGATTCTGAATTTCCCACTCTTGTACTTTCTGTTGCTGGATTCAGGTAACCTGAATAACACAATGTCACAAAATTGCAGCCTTTGACAGCAAGCAGGATAATGGGAGACAACTTAGAATAACTTGGAAAATAAGTCTGTGAAAAGCAATTGCTTTTTATTTCTCCTTATAAGTCATGAGCTTTGCAGCATGTGTGACAACATCCTAAACAGTTACATCTATGTTGTTCCACTTATAAGAGGACAAAGGATAGACTAACATTATCTCTGGATTTCATGATGTTTGAGAGAGAAAATTAAAATAGATATTAGTTTAAAAAGTTATGATGGTTTTTCTTAATGTAGTCTATCAAAAGATATACCTCTGGAAGAATAAAAATTATTTGAAAATCCTGGGTTGAAATTAGGGAAGAATTTGGAGTAAGGAAAAAAAATCATGTTTTTTCCATAAACATTGCTAAATACAGTAAATAAATACACTAAATATTCATTTAATATATTTCCTTTTTAAAGATGAACAAGTTTAATAAATAAATCAGGATCAAAAAACTCCAAATAACAGGTATTTCATTTTAAAAAGAATGAAGTCTCTACTGTGTGCTGTTTGGGGAAGGGGTTACTGAAGAAAACCCCAAATGACTGGATATTGATTTTTTTGTTTCAATTTTAAATCAAAAGCAAAATTTTGTAACTACTTATGCAGTTCAGAAGAGGAGTTTCAGTGACTAAGTACAGCCATCTGTAAAGGCTCTTAAGTTACCCTTTTCAGTGTTTGATTAACTTTCCATACTCCTCAGTCAAGTTTATGACACTAATGCAAAATTAAAAAAAACCCTCTACGTCACAAATAAAACTGCAGAAACTAGAGAAAATAAAAGGAACATAACAAATAGTAAGAAGAGAAGAATAGCTTGGCATTTTGATTTATTATGTCACTTGTGTTTCCAAATGACCAGAGAATTTTTAAAATTGGTATATTGGAATGATTGTTTCACTGGTCAGAACTCAATGAGTGTTTTATTTTCAGTCTGAAACGTAAATATGCCAACAGAAGTGAAGGAAAGCAACATGAGTGCAGATTAATGTAGGAGTGATATGCTCAGATAGCTGTAGGAGCTAAATTTGTAATTTTTTCTGACAGAACACAGAAAACAATCCAACCTTCAATTCCAGGATGATATAAGAGCAAAAGAAAATGCATTTGATTTTTCAGCTTAGGAAACATTCTGATGTATAAAAAGTGAATTTCCATAGCTGAAGATAAAAATCACTTGTACTGGATTTTGCAAAGTACCGTCTTGGGGTTGTTTCAAATCTTTTACACTGCAGTAAACAAAAGCAGGAATTAATATTTTTTTAAGCTGCAGGACCAATAAAGCAATTAAGGGATGTAGATGTCTCCCCTGGTCCATGTTTTCTTCCTCCAATATACTAATGCATTCAGTGTCTTCCACTGGAGTAAGTGTATTAGCCTTGTTTTCTCCACAATGTTCTTGGAATTTCTCTACCCGTTCAAGCTCTAACCTTGTTTTTTTTCCCAAGCACATTCAATTTTCTGTGTCCCAGCATTTTTCGGCTGCAGCCTTCTCTGAAACTTTTCCCCTTCTAGCCACAGCTCTCTCAAACAACCCACAAGCTCCTGAATGTTCTGTCCATACGTAATCTGACAAAAGAGCATCTGCAAAGCTTGCTGTGGTGGGGGTATGGTAACCACTGGACTCTGCCTAGCAGGCTGCAGCTCCCTGTGAGCACAGCGGGGCTTCCTAGGGCCGTGCGATCAGTCGCATCCCAGAGTCCAGTTTGGACAGCCCTGCGATCTGGCTCTGGCAGCCAGCAGTGTTACAATGCAGTGGTGATGAAGGAGGTAGAGAAGGGTCTCCCATGAGCGTGGTAAGATGGCTTTATTCACATCTTGACCCAGTGCCATCAGAGGCAGAGAGAGACCTCTTGGTCTGGGTACGAGGTGGTTTTGTCAGGGGCCCAGGGGCGGTCCCTGGGCGGGGTTGGGGTACAGGAGCCAATAGGGAGAAACCGAGGGAGTGGCCAAGGCTAGGGCAGGGAACAGGGGGAACATGGCATCACAGAGTCAGGGGGTTGATAGCCTACCACAGTGGGGGTTGACTGGTTGTCTTGTTTGAGTTACTGTCTGGCTTTAGAGCCTCTCTTTCTCTGCAGCTTGGAAGTCAGACAGAAGGGATAAAATTGAGTTACAGACATCTACTTTCACAAAAGTCAAAGGAAATGAATAGCTTTGAGTTATCTAGGCATTGTGAAGTATAGCTGAAAATGCCCAAAAATGTATTTAAAAGAATAGACCTGATTGCCTTTAGAAGGAAGGTTAAAAACAGGGAGAAAATGAGTATCTGGCTATCTGAATTTAGTATGTCCAGCCACTGACTGATTTCAGAGCTGTGGAAAGAGTATTGAAGTGTTACTGCTCCCAGAGGTGAAGTGTTACTGCTCCCAGAGGTACAGATTTACTGCATTTAGCAGGGCAATTAGAACAACTACCAGGAAGTGTAAAACCTGCATGCTCAGACATGAAACAGAGTTTTACTGGAAATTGATTAATGTCATATCCTTGTAGTATTAAAGACAGCTTCTGGCTGCACTGCTTAAAATCTTGCCAAAAGAAAAATGCTTGCTGTCTACAGAACCACTATATTGTGTGCAGAATAAAAGAAAGAAAAACCACTTCACATCTGACCCACAGGCTAATAGGACAGAGGCCTGCAAAATCATTCATATGATCTGTTCATGGTTGTTAGAAAATGCATGTTGTTTTTTCTCTGTCTTGGGGTACAGCAGCATTGTGATGCAGAGCTTCCTTTGCTCTTCTCAGTTGGAGGTGGGAGCACCATTCCCTCAGAGATCTCTACCCAGCATCTCAGTGAGCACCAACATGGTGTCTGATATCACTCACGGTGGAAAGAGACAAGTGTACAAGGGCTGCTAAGTGAATGAGGTAGGAAAAAAAACAGGACAAAGACAAAAGAGAAAATGACAAGTTGAAAGAACACTCAGTTTATTATTTCCTGTAACAACATTTAATCCAGTGCAAAGTGTTGCTATATCTCAGACCTCTTTATTTCGTAATCCACTGTGAGCAAAGAAAGCATGACATGGAAATGTGGCTATTCAAAGTTTCTAAGCTGGATTTTTCAGTGAAATAGCTAGTGCATATCTAAATTACTACATCTTTATATTGAAAAATGTGTCCATGTTACAATTGAACTCAGAGACATTTCTTAAAAGTATGTCAAGAAGGAATGAGCGGCTCAGGGATGGAGAGTGAACTAGTCAGGCCATTTCCACAGCTCCTCAGTCCCAGCTCACAAAGGTGGGCAAGTTTGTCAGTGCATACCAGAATACACCACACATACTGGAAATCAGAACTAGAAATTCAAATAAGCACTTTGTATGCTGAACTCTCGTGTATGATAGCAGCTGATTTTATGTAATCTCTGTAAATTATTCCGGTCAGTTGTCAACAGCCACAAATGTCAAGGAATGGGACACATTTTAAAATGTGTCAAGGAAGGGGACACATTTAAAAATTATAGCACATTTTCTATAAACTATGTTAGGACATAGATAGCTATAATAGAACATTAGCTTTCATTATGTTTCTTACAAAAGATGCAAATATATCTCAAAATTTCTTTTTTCCAATGTGAGAACAATATGTGCTTTCATATTAAGACTGAAAGTATAAAAAAATCTATCAACTACCATACTGGCAACATGAACACTGTAAATACAGTATGGTCATGCAGTCTAACAGGGTTATGTATTTAGGGCCATTCTGAAAGCTCTGGTGATAAAAAATTAGGCTAATTCTTAAGGTAACAGTTTAACAATTAGATTAACAAAGATGAAAAGTCCATCTCTTATCTATAGCTTTTGACTTGGGAGGCAGACTGTGAAGGTTTTGACGTATTTCATGGAGGACTATGTCATGGAAGAACCCTTCCAGGTCTATAATAAGCAGGGCGGTTTTACTCCATCAATTAAACACCATCCATTAATGCTCCTAATTTTGGAATAAATATTTGTTCCTTTATCAAAGAGCAATATTTTAGGTCCCTTGAAAAACCATATTTTGATGCTGAGGATGATTCTCCAAAGTCTGGAGCATGTGTTTAAGTGTTGAACACTTAACATTTTCTGATCTTATTACTTATCCAAATTCCAACAAAAGTGAGTTTTTTGTATACCCTAATAAGCAAGATACTTGCTCCCACAGAGAAACAGACCTAATTTTAACTTAGCCTTTGGTTGCCCAAGTTCATATTCTTATTTAAATAAGGTTCTTTCCACAGAAAATCTTGCTTCATGTATATGCCTCTGTTTCATGATAGGAAATACACTGCGTATTCAGCTAACAAAATGAAGTATTATGCAAATTAACATCAAGGAAGTCCTCAAGTGAATTAGAGGGTGGACTGCATAATAAGGATCTGAGATCAAGGGCCTGAGCTGTAATGGTTCTCTTCTGAGGGCATATTTATGCTGCAGCTGTGCAAAACAGTAGAGAGTGTTATGCTAGAATAAATGGCTGTGATGTGGGAGAGGGTCCTCACTGAGGAATCAGAGTAAATTTTACTTATAATACTGAGACCTAGGGTTGCATGAAATAATGTTCCACAGAGAGATGGAGGAATAAGGCTGGAGATGCATGAGAAAATAAGGGTTGCACATAGAAACTGGGCAGTTAAACTTCTCAGGACGGATGCCATTAGATAACAGTCAGATACAAAGGAAGTTTTTAAACATGTTTTTCAGTACAAAGGACTAGCACAAAAGAACTCTACAGACACTGTTCTTCGTACACAAATGCAAATACTTCCAAAGAGGAAAGGACATAGCAAAGCAGACTGATGCTGATTTTATATGCTTTCATTCTGTGAGCATGTAACCTGGGCAGATTAAGAGCTTGCTTATGTCCCATTCTGAGATTCTTCCATAAGCACAATAATTTCCATGATCTAGACGTCTCTCCTCAGATAACAATGCAGTAAATTACCATTTTGAGGCAGGGACAGTGAAGATTTATTCACCTCTACACATCTTTCACATGCTCTATTACTAGTGTTTTCTTCAGTTATTGTGACCTCAAATTTGATCACCAAGTTAGATGCCCAGGTGTTCATGCTGATGCTGTGATGATTTTTTGCCTTTTATTTTATATATACCTTTTATATACCCTTTTATATAGCTTTTATGTATCATGGCATCAATGCCAATCCAGTTTTTGGTATTGAACTCCTTGAGTAAAATACTTTCCCTTTTCCTTCTGGAAAGCAATTCTGATTTTTATTTGGGCTTGTGGGCATAAAAAGTCAAACTTAAAATAGAACAGCTTGATGCTATCAAAACAAAAAATTTTCTTTGAGTTGAAAAGACATCTGTCAAGATGTATTCCACTGGCAGTTTATATACACGTTTTCAAAGGGTTTTTATAATTTACAAAGATCACTTGCCAAAACTCTTGCAGCAATCCTTACTGAGGTCATCAAAATCTATGCTTCCACCACTTCATCATGCTCTGAAGTTTTAACAAACTATTTCCAAAAAACTATGAAATAGTGAGAGTTAGCAGGTGAAAATTCACTCTAGGAAGGAAAACAATTCCATCAAGAAAGATCTGAGAAGGGTAATAGCACTACTTGGCCCCTTGGGCTGAGGGGGCACAACAGGCATGAGAACTTCAACTGGAGAGCACAGAAAAGACATCCAAGGTGACAGGGACCAGGTCCCAGGAGGTGTTAGGACATGAGGAAGAGGGAGGACAAAAAGAAGAAACCAGTCTCACAGTGGCATCCTGAGACCTGCTTTGGCTGTGGCAGGGCACAAGGTGCTTGCCTTTCTGCTTATTGCTGGTCACATCACATCCCTGAGGTGTATATTTACCCTCATCTACGTCTATCGATTTATGGACAATCTTGTGCTCTCTACATCATAACAAAAGTGTCACAGAACACTTATGAAATAGTGACTCTCATTGTTTACAGACCTTGAGCACAGAGATCCTTGCATGCATAAACCTATTTGTTCCTATCCCCTTCCTCAATACGAAACAGGCGCTGAATCATTTTCATCTAAATGTCACTGAACTTCTCCTGGTTTAGGCTGCTGGCTGTTCAGCTCTCAGAGCTGGTGTTCAGGGACACACAACTCTAATAAATTTGATGGAAATAACACTGTCACTTGATTGACGCAGACAGTGACAGCAGGTATCACACTTGACTTATATGGTCCATATGACTGCTTAGTGCAAGCTCAAATCCTCACAAGCTAAATACTGGCAGATTAAAGAAAGCAAGCCTGTGATTTTTGCTGCTTTGACTGTTCATTTTGGTTAAGTCTGCATTTTCTTTTTTAAAACAATTTATTGCTGGGACTAAATAATATATACAATCTCCTGCTGACAGATTCTATCTGTCTAACTCCTTTGATATTGTGGAAGGAAACACAAAAGATGTGGGCATTTCAATTGTAGCTAACACATTCCCAATTTTATTCTGGATGAAAAAGTGGAGACTGAAACTTTTGTGAGAAATGAACTGTCACTGGGACTTCTGGGTACTACACAACACTGTGAGTCCTAGGACTCTATATAAAGATTTCTCTAAGTTGCAAAAAAATTCCTTTGACATTGTGTTAAAAAAATATCTGCCTATTGGAAGCCAGAAGTGGCTGTCACATTCTTCCTACAAAGCTCTTCAGCAGAAAAAGCCTGAAACATTTTCAGTCAACTGAAATCAGCCTGGTTGCAATGAATGGGTAGCTAGAGACTTTCATTGCTTTATCAGCTATTCCCAGGTTTTATATTTTGGGTTTGTCAGTTTACAAATCCATGGTCCATATGCCAATGTAAGTGACCCCAAAATCCCAACACTAGCCAGCAAGATCATCCATATCTTCCAGTAGACTGTTGAACTCCTGGTTAGTATTTGTGAATAACATGCACAAAGTCTTTAGCATGTAGCTATCACTAGCTCTTGTTCATTATGATAACCCATTAGGTCTTGGGGGAGGGTAATTGAAATAATTCTATAGATCAGAACCAGAGATGAACCCTTTTTGAATAAAATCTGGGCTGCCCCTGTTCAAGCAGCTGGACTCTTGCTGCTTACGACTGTGTTTGGACAGGCCTTTCAAGGAATTTTGTCAAAGGCAGTATCCAGGATGGATGCTTGCATGACTCTAAGGACCTGAGCCATCACAGTGATTTCTAGCAGCCAGCCATAAGATCTAGATGGAGAAGTACGAAGTGCTTTGGCATATTCAGCCAGATTTCAAGTGTGTAGCACCAACCATGCATTGTTTGGCTTGTTGTGTTGACCCATGATGTTTTGAAGGTCTGCTCTTCTAATACTTTTTTCCTGAATAGTGAGATTTTGGTGGTATGATTTTTGCGGGAAGTAGGCAAAGAGGAGCTGGCTAATGAATTGTAGGAACCAGTGGTGCTTCCTCCTTATGTCTGGTAAATCCATATATAGGATAAAAAAATATAGGACTTAAAATATTAAAAAAAAAGATATAGGATAAAAATAATATAGGACTTACTGTTCTATAACTGACCTTGAATCCTTTATAATTGCTTCAAATAAAGAGGATTTTTCTCATTTGGTTTAAGAGAAAATTATCTGTCTCTAACAGTTAATATGTTTTTGCGTTTCTACAGCATGGACATCTACGTCTGAGCTTCTGTCCTGGGCTTCTATGATATTCATTGGAGACATGTATACATTTCTAAGGAATCTTAAGCAGATTTTTAGAACAAATAAAGTTCCGTGAAAAGGTATTTCTTCCCAGTGTCTACAAAGGGATAATAAATATGTTAGGCATAGATGTCTGGAACATTTTGGATATCTAATGTTAAGGAAAAAGTCCATTCAGTCGCCTCAGATTCTAATCTGCAAAATTAGTGTTTCATGTATTATGACTTATCTTGAAATTTTTGATAATTTAAACTTAGTGTTCTGCATTTCTTGTTACTGAATTGCATCCAATTTATTTAAATGATTTTCCTAATTTGTCAAGATCTTTTAAAGTCTGTCCTCATATATGTTTACAGACCCTCACAGCTTGATGTCATTGGAAATTTAATAAGCACACTACACTATTTAATCATTGACTACCTACTCAATGACTCAAGTCACTAATGAGAACATTGATAAGAACCGGGCACAAGACTGATCTCTGCAGAACACTGCTCAACACGTAATGCTGGACAACAAAGAACCATTAATAACTACTAAACATGGTTTCCTAACCATGCATCTGCCGCATAGCAATTTCATGAAGACCTTCTCTGTTTTGTTTATCAAAATGTCACATAAAACAAAAGATAGTGGTAAGGTAAAGATATACAGTATATACTATTCTGCATATTCAGAATGTCCTATCAAAAGAGAAGGAAATTCAGAGTGTATGATATGTTCTTGACAAATTTATGTAAGTTGTTATTCATTCTCTCTCTATTTTTGGCATATTTGCAAAAATATATCCTTTCATATTGCTATTATTGCATAAACAGAAGTTAAGATAATTGGTACATAATTTCCAATCTCTCCCCTGCCTCTCAAAAAGATAAACTTTATATTTACCCTCTTTCCTTCAGGAACTTGCTCTAGATTAAGCAGCACTGTCTGTCTGAGTAGCATTCACATGCCTTTTTTTCGTGGAAAAAGACGCTGAGGAGAAAAATAGAAAGGAAACATTTTGTCTCCAGATTTTGCCTTGATTTGGAGGTATAAAACATCACTAATGATTGGATGATAATTGTTATATCTCCAGAAAATTTTAAAAAGTTTTATTAGTCCAAACCCAGTACTTTTCTTCGACTTTCCGAGTCTCTTGACCCTTTATGGAAGGTCTCACTTTTGCTTCTAAAAACCATATATGGGTTGTGCAAAGGAAAGTTTTCCATTTTATAATGCCTAGTAGGGTCCTGGTCATTGATCATTTTACAGAAATATGTTTATGTATACAATGAAATTGATTTTAATGAATTCTGGGAAGGCTGCATAAAGTCATTGAAAATTCACAACAAAGTAATTTAAAATTAAGATATATAAGGTTCATGATGACTCTTTCTCAACTAAAATATGTTTAGCTCAGTCCATTCTTGTCAAAAACAAGTTTTGTCACTAAGGATTTTAAAAACACAATTATCACTTTACTATTCATGGAATGGTGGTATCTTAAGAATTGCGATGAAAAAGATTTCTACTCTGATCTCTGAAAAATCCTCTATAGCGCCGGATATTGTTCACAATGATTCTGTGTATAATAAATACTTCTAAAGTAATCTGAAATAGCTGTTAATAGAGTATTTTCAAAATGTTTTGAAGAGGCCTCAGATACCATGAGGCTTTGGGCATGATCAAGCCCTGGAACAGGTTTCCCAGTGAGGCTGTGGATTCTCTGTCCTTGGATAAGCTCAGAATTGGCTTGAAGATGTTCAGACCAGACTCAGTTGAGTGGAGACCTGAGCAACTTTCTTTCATTGGAGCTGTTTTGAGATTATCAAAGTCAAAGCAGAAATAAAGAACATATTTTTAACAATGAGGTTTACTAGCTAAAGTTAGACTTTTTTTCATCTCTAGATGTCTAAATACTCTTTCAAATGTATGATTTTGTCAACAAATGACTGATCACAACAAAAAAAAATGGAATAATATTCTAGGGATTATGTTGTGCTTAACATCATTATGAACTCTTGATTTCTTTCACAGAAAATTATTTTTCATTATTCTCAATGTTCTGTTGAAGCAATCATAGCACTGTATTTGGAAGTACTTTTGATTTCACGTTTTGCCTAATCAGCTGCAAGTATTTTCCACTTACATTTGTGTTTCCTTTTCCAAGTAAAATGCTGTCTATGGGGATTAATATTGAACACTATAATTTCTAGAAGTATAGTTACTTCCATTTACAAGAAACATTGCAGAATTGTTGAATCATATTTCCTGAACATAATGAAAAACAAGCTATCATTTAACTAATATTACATTTGAAGGAGAGAGGAAATAATACATGAATAACAGGAAATTCTGCACTGCTGTTTTTAAACCACT
This sequence comes from Corvus brachyrhynchos, assembly GCF_000691975.1. NCBI lineage: Eukaryota > Metazoa > Chordata > Aves > Passeriformes > Corvidae > Corvus > Corvus brachyrhynchos. The sequence continues at coordinate 21,123,585 of NW_008239110.1, forward strand.
AAATAATTTCCTGCACCACTTGGAATCTACCTTTTAATAAATGAAGTCACTTTTTATTGTTCATCACTGAAAATTTTAGAGGTCTATGTGTTCTGGTTTTTGGTTTTTTTTCCTTTTCCTTTGGTATCACTGTTTGTACTCCTGGGAAAAATAATTTGACTTTTTTTTTCAAAAGCTACATATGGAACAATGTGACAGATTTCTTTAGGAAGATCAGAGAACCTTCATTACATGAAGAAAACAGAAAAAGGACAAAAAGTGGAATTACTAAGTGAAGGGAAAGAAAATACAGGTGCTAATTTGCAATTTCTTACACTGTCTGTCATTTTGTTACTGAAAAGTAAGTCTATGTATTGATCCACGTAATTTGTTAAGTCAAGTGTTTTTTGAGATCTGATTACTCTAATGAGTATGCAATTTCAAGCACTGCTCCATCTACCAAATAAAGGGCAAGAGGATGATTAATTATCTCCTGTCTAGAGGAGGAATCATGTTAAGTGACAAAATCCTGTGATTTTTTACCTTTCATGTAGGAGACACTTGTGAAGGTTGATTTGCCTGCTCAGGTCAGCTCATAGGCATCTCCTTAGCTAATTGCTGTTTTAGTCTTGTTGGCTGGCTAATTTCCTCCTTTTTTATATGCCTGTACCCATTAAATTTTGAAAGAAGCTATTGCCTTACCTTGTACAAGCAGTATCTTGATCACAGGATATTGTTTCAAAAAGTTTGGGGAAATCACTTGATATCTCCAGTTAATCACAAAGCTGTATAGGAAGCTGTATAGGGTCCTTGTGTAAATTTATTTACATCATGGAGTTTATAGTGGTTTATGATGTCCCATTCAGCCTAGGGGATATAGCGAAGGTGCTAACCTTAAGACAGGATATCTGGAAACCATAAAAAATAAGTGGCACAATAGGTGCTGTAAACATTCAGTAGCTGGAAAACCTGGCTAAAATGAGCTGTTCAAAAAGGCCATTTTTGTTCCTGGGTTTTGAGAGGCAGGCAGATCCCATACAGGACAGTTTCCAAGAGAACAGCCTAGAGGTACATGTATAGCAGATGTGACTCAACGTGTCTGTTGCCAGGGAGGTGCCATTTAGCTCTGATTATGAAATCAATTCCTTCTGTTAGCAGCCTTACCAGAAAGCTGGCTGCCCTCTCTTGCAGATAAATGCTCTCATCAGCTCCAGCGGTCCCTGCAAGCAGCATGAAAAGACCACGTACATGGGGGTTTCAAAGAAAACATAAGCAACATTGTACTGTCCAGTTTCAGTGTGAGCAGTGCCAAATAAACACAAGGAAAGAGAAAGCCTGGTGTAACAGGGTACTTGCCTGTCGTGACGGAGATGGCTCCCAAAGGCAAGCAAAGATTTATGTAACTTTTACCAGCTTTTTCCAAAGTAGTTCTAACCAAGATGGGTCTCTGTAATGGGGAAAATACTGCTTTTCAATTTTTCCTCTTTCTCCATCTCTAATTTTTTATAACTTCTTTACCTTAGTGAAAGTTAGAAAGGAAAAAGGACCTTTACCATCATTCCCAATTTTCATCGAATCACACTCTAAAGACACTCTGCATGTTTATGAAAGAAATTAATCCAAACAAAGAATTCACAATTAAAAAAAAAACCAAACCAAACAACCAAACACAGAGAAAAAATATTTGAGGTGAATGACTTAATCACATATAGTTAAGAGTAGAAATACATAACTAAAATAGACCAGTGTTATTCATCACAGCACAATAAAATCAGTCACTCTCAAATGAAGCATTACTCATATGATACAGTATATGATAAATTTTAATATACCTAATTCCTTTACCTCATTATAACTGTTCACTTTTAGCAACTAAAGAAATCAAGAGATAACTTACTTTGTAACTGTAAGTGTGAGCAAAACACACCCTCTAGACAAGTTTATTTAAAACAGGAGACCAGGTTATGCTACTGAAAATTTTCTGGAGAAACATTTTAGAGTTTTCAATTTCAAAAATCAGGCAAACTTAGATTTTGAGAAATAAACTGTTATTTGAGGTATTATTGGATTTCTTTAATGGTTAATACTAAAAACCTGCAGTCTTGTCCTTCAGCTGCATGAAAAATAGCAGAGAGATTAAGATGGATCACTACAAAGCAGGGAAGAGGAAAAGTGTCCCAAAAATGAGAGAGAGGGGGAATAATTTAAACTGTGGAATAGTCATGGATATCATCCAACATCCCAGATGATGGACAGAATCTTAGAGTGGGCTCATTTTTCCTAATTTTAGCCACATAAAAATTAAGTTCTAAGTAAGACATCCAGACTACTTTTATTGTCAATGAAGAGACATGCATATTGGAAAGAATATCAAGTATCCTACTTGACTTTGATTCTATTACGGTATGAACTTGGTCCTTAAGCAATCTAACTTTCTCTTTTGTTAAAGAGGGTTGGCTAGAGGTATAGCTTAAGCTTTAACTAAATGAACATCTCAAATTAGCTATCTAACTTTTAAATGAAATCAGTTGAAAAATGCTCTACTTACAGGTGAAACAACAGAGCAAGATAAAGTGAGACTGTTTTCCTAAACAAATAAGAAAACGATCAAAATAAGCAAATAATCAAAAAACAAACACTGTGCTGTTACCACCACTTTGTCCTGATCCTTAACATCTGTGTTAACAAGCAAATATTCCCTTCAAAGTGTAAAAATGAAAAAAGGAATGTGAATATCTTTGTCTGGTCTTCATAAATTTAATACCGTCTTTGAAAACTGGTCATTAACGGAAGTATTGACTGAATAATCAAGCTCAATAACATGCTTAGGTTTCTTTTACATATGCCTCCCTTTGTAGTAAAAAGATTAAAAATATAATGAAATTAATACAACTAAATTAAATTTGCCGATTTTTCTCAAAGAATGAGTGCTGTAAAAATAGAACAGGCATTTAGTACTTAGTTACCTCAGAAAGACCATGTTTATATACAGAGAAAATATTTCTGTTATACAGTGTATTCACTGCTTGCTGAATATTCAGTCTCCATTTAAGATTGACCCAGAGCAGACATTTGATACAGCTGGCTGATTTCTGCAGTCAAATTAAGTGTTGCAGATTCATGGCAGGGCCTCCTGGGATCTCTGCATGGAAATAAAAGTCGGTTCAACATATCTGCACAAGGGTGCAACTCTGTTTCATTTCCTTTTGCAGTAGAAACCATTATAGAGTCCTGTGATACTGAGCAATGGATATTTTATGTAGATTTATAGTCTGGACTTGGAATCATATAGTCACAGGGTACGCTGAATCGGAATGGACCCATCAGGATCATTGATCCTGGATCTGCGCAGACCACCCCATGGATCACACCATGCCTGAGAATATTCTCCAAACTTCTTGAACTCTTTCAGGTTTGGTGCTGTGACCACTTTCCTGGGGAGGTTTGTAGAGACACCCTAGCAGATTATTAACTATGGAAAACAGAGCAGGAATTACTGTTGAGAAGTTTCCTCCTTTATTTCCTGTTTCCTCAATTTCAGAGACTAGTGCTGAACACAAATCTTAAAGTGTTTAACATTTCATACTTAGTGTCTGTCTTCATATTTGATTTCTTTAACACTGAAAAGCCTGAAAGACTGTTTAAAAATGATAAAACATAAACCAGAAATAGATCATGGTAAGTACGCATCACAACTAACCTTAACCAGAGAGAATGACAGTGAACGTTCAGGACATATCAATTCTAAACACAACTCTGTGGGAACTTCTGTAACTTGGGATTTGAATCTTCTCTCAACATCATTATTTAATCTGTAAAAAGTGACAAGGTATAAGCATCAAATCTAGCCAATTACCTTTAAAAACGTCCAACAAACCATAACAAGACATACAGAAATATAGCTCCCTGCTCGCTGAATTTCCTGCAGTTAGAAGCTTTCAAATGAGACAGACAACCAGAGATGTTCACAGGAAGATAGCTGAGCTGAGAGAGGGCGGAGCCTCCCCTCGACCATCTTTTATTCGGAGAAGGGGAAAGGGGAGGACTGGGGCGGACCCGGGGTGAGCGGCAAATCAGACACTGCTAAAGAGTCTGAGTTATATTTGGTTTTGCCCGAGCTTGGAACAAAGGAGCTCAGAGCACATGGGCAGGAGCACGTGTCTTTGGGAGGGGGAGGGGAAGCTCAGAACAGGCAGCAACACAGAAACATTTCTGAGAAGCACCTAGTGGAAGAAATAAAAATTAAGATTTAGACTTGCTCAGGAGCATGAGAAGCAGTGTGCTAATCAGTCAGTAATCAATATGCAAAAGAAGAGCTCAAGAGGGATAACAGCAGGAAAGCTACACAGATCTTTGCAAAGATGTTCCTAATAGCGAGAAGAAATGATTTCTACATCATAGGTGTTCCATGCAGAATTGTCCCTATTTTTGTGTGGATACAACAGCTTTCAAAACAAAGTAATTTTAAAAATCTTTCTATGGACTGGAAAAATTTGGTTTTTTCAGAGCTTGAAACATTTCCATAAAGAGTATTTTGTAAGCATTTTGAGTGGGGTCAGAAACAACTGTTTGTTCGTTCATTTGTTGTTTTCTTCAGATTTCAATAGAACAAAATACGAGGGATTTTTATTACTACATATACACTTGCACAAATATAAATAATTACAATTCTCCAAAGGAAAATAGCCGTAAGAACTAGTCATGGCTCATTTATTATAACCATTGTCCTGGTAGGAGGAAGTGTATTTGTTTTAATGGTTAATGGAATAAGTATTCACTTGATGGAAAAATTAGAATATAGAGAAGTGACTCAAAGCCTAGTAAAATGCAGAAAACAAGTAATCTTAGAGCCCAGGGCTTCTAATCTCCTAGTCTAATTCCCAGTCACTCTCCCATTGAGAGTTACTGTTCTCATTTCAGGGAGATTTAGGTAAGTGTCTGTGTGACCCCAGAACTGCAAAAAAAAGTAGGAGTTTCAAGAATCTCGTAAACACAATGGAAGTAAGTTTGAAGAGAAAGAGAATATTGTACAATTCTAGGGTTAAGTCCAGAACCAAAACCAAACCAAACCAAACCCAAACCAAAAAGCAGTATTAAAGGTCTACTCAGAGTAATGTCCGCTGTCCTTGAAAACATTGTGCCGAGAACTTAGAGGGAATTCAAAGGAAGCAGTTAATTGGTCATGTGTACACGCTGAGTGAACACGAGTGTTGTGTTCTCCTTTCACGCGCCAGCCATAACCGCTGTCTACTGCAATTCCTTTTTCGTCAGGTTACTCTCGCCTTATACAAGAATTTACCAACCAGTCCCGTATCTATGGCTAGAGAAAACATTTCCATCATGTTTAGTTTCTAATCAACAAAGTTTTGTAACTCCAAACCACTCTTAAACCTGAGGAATGCATTCTCTGTTGCTTCAATGTACAATTTGTGAACTGAAGCTTTCCTAGTCCCCATGATGGCCCATTGCTTTGTTACCTACTACTCTAGCAAATTCCTTGCAAGCAATCTGTGAAGCCCAGACTACAACTGGGTTTTTAACTCCCTGGCAGATGTGATCACAGAATTACGTTGTTATTATTTTGGGACATCATGGTACTTTGAATAGGTGTACTGGGAAAAGAGTACATGAAAATACACATATGTATCAGATCTCCTAATTATTCAGAAGTAGCCAAAATTTGGTCTCTGATTTAATCCACTGTTAAATATATTCATTACATTTTTTTACTCAGTAATTAAGCTTCCCAAAAGCCTGAAAAAAAGTGGTACTATGGAAAGAACAAAATAAATCAGAACATTTGTAACTTCTGATCCTTTTTTCATTAGAGAACTTGCCTCTAATCTGTTTACATTTTAATCTGTATTTCTTCACCATTTGACCAGCTGATAGTTGGAAAAAAATTAGTTTTTGAAGTAAATGGAAATCAAGCATTTTTTTTTTTGTCTAACTGCATCTCTGATAGACCACAGGCACACTGCCTTACTTGTTTAAACTTTTCAAGGACACCTGTCCTGGTGCCAAATACAGTACTTTTCACTCTTTGTCCATGAAGGTACTTATTAAATATTCTTGAACAAGGACTTAGCAGAGGTTGCTGTTGGGGTTTTCTACTTCTCTTTACAAATCTCTGCTTTTCTGACACCAACATCACTAGAGAGCTGGTGTGTGTCGCAGGAGCTTTCATCCCATGCTGCGGAAGTAAACAGAGGGATGCACTGAGTGTAGACCTGCTCCTCCCTGCTGAGCCACATCCCGGTACAACTACTGTTTTACTAGAATTCTCCTAATTCACACACATCTCCAGTCTGCTCCAGGACTTCCCAAAGTAGAAGGGATAGGCCTCACTTTTAAAAAGAGTAGAGGCAAAATGAGACTACTTCCACCCCTCCATGTGATGTCCAGAGAGGTTGTGGAGACTCTATCATTGAAGATATTTGAACCCTGATTGTGCACAACCTTGGGCAATCTGGTATAGGCGACCTTGCTTGAGCAGGGGCTTGTACTGGACAATCAACACAGGCCCCCTTCCCACGTTAGCCATTCAATTGCAGAACTCTGTGATTCATTGTGAAAGATATTTGATGAGCATAGCCCATTAGCAAGAAAATTATTATGGAAATTTACTTTCATGAGACAACAGCAAAGTTTTGTCAAAATGTCAGAGAAAAGATGAAAGGTTAGTGTGTAGAAGTCACAAGGCTCAATTTATAGCTAAAATCCCTGGTTGTAATCAGGCTGTAAGATCCTAGAGGACAAATTCATACATGTACAAAAAGCATAAAACTACAAACCATATCCAGTGTTTAACACTTAGATGGAGCAGAATCCAGCCTACCAGGCTGTTCAGAGACAGGGAGAAAGGAAAAAGAAGAATTAATGACCTTATGTCCGTTACAAAGTAGCATAAAAAGTAATTTTGTGATCAGCCCAACTATGAAAGGCTAGGATTTTACATTAACTCTTATTTAAAAATCTATTTTATAGACTATATTAACCATTATGTCTGACATCCTGTGCTCAGAAATCAAGTTCAAACAGTGGGCTGCTTCTTCATGTCAGTATTTTATTAAGACTCTACCTGAATAAAAGATTATTATATTATTATTTTATTATTATTATAATAATATTATTTTTTTAAGACTCCTTTCTTTTGCCTCTGGCATATGATGGTGACTTTTTGGCATTTTCTTTCAGCAAAGGCAACACCACCACAAAGCAGGACCCAGAGTCTAAAAAAAAATCCATTAAGAGGCAATCTCTGCAGCAACACCTGGCACCATTGTTACTCCTTCCTCATTTGTGGTAATTCTGCAAAGACTCTGTTTTGAGACATTTAAAACATTTAAAATTTGAAGACCAGTGATTATCTGAAAGCAGTCAAGACTCAGTAGAAATTCAGTTCCACACTCAGCAAATACACCATATTTTCTCTTTTAGAAACCCAGATCATCTAACCTGTTCCTTGTCTGAAAAACTACCATTGGAGAAACATCTTCCTGTCCAGTTAGTAATAGATGGAATACAAAAGTCAAAACAAGCTACACCTATTTGCAGTTCACAACACAGAAATTTCAAAATAGGCTTCTATATTTAGCAAATTAATCTTTTACATATGATTTTTATTTTAGAAAATACATATACTTGCTTTAATACCTTAACCTTTGCCTGACACCTTGAAATCTTCCATCCTCCTCTCTCCTACCTACTGTCACTATTAAAATGGTGATTAGCACTGGCCATATGCTAACATCTGTGTAGTCCAGGAGCAGCATTTACATTGATTGTGTTGTATGACAGATATACCTGTTACTTATTTTCTGCACTTGGACTGATAAACTGTCATTTAATTACAATAAATCATTTGGAATTCAAATAAAACACAGGCTGGAGTTGACTTCTGAGCATGTTAGGTTTGATGTGATGCCTCTGAAGAACACAGAGGTGTGAAAAGCAGTTAAACTGATTCCAGTCACTGAGGACAGGTAGTTATGTAATAACTATGTTATTAAGATGATGACTGAAAAAAGTAATTGTAAAACAGCATTTAGTTATTATGCAGCTGTTCTTCCTAGCAGATCTCACACAGTTTGAAATGACTGATTTCTGAAATGACCCCAAGGCAGGGGTTTGGAACTAGATTATCTTTAAGATCTCTCCCAAATCAAACCATTCTATGATTCCAGGATTTCCTTTTTACAGAGACGAAAATAAAGCATGTAGAAAGGCAATGGTTTGTTTAAGGATACTGCAAGATGGGTGGCAGGGCATAAGAATCCAGATGTTAAGATCAGAGATTGCTGCTGTCTCCGAAAATATAACTATACAAACACAACAGAATAAAGTAACAGCTATTTCTTAGTAGACTCACCTTCAGTTTGATAAAAAGTACATTTTAGTCTTTCCACAACAAATTTGCTGATTCGCAAATTCTGTGTATTCTTAGCATAATGTTCTGTCTTTCTGTGTCTGTAATATAACTTATTAACAGAAGGGAAGCTGATAACAGACTCTGTGCATACAACATAAGCAATACACAGTAAATGCTATTATACTGGATAGATTTCATACAGAATGACAGAATGTACAAAAATTATGAAGTGTAGAGAGCAAGATTTGATTGTTACATTACAGAGAGAATTGGGAGTCACAGGCCAAATAGAAAAGAACACTCTTGTCTGGATAATAAGGTGGGATTCGAGGAGACACAGGGAGTAATTTACAAACCACTAGTTACACACAGTACAGGCTGACTGAGAGAAAGGAAAAAGCGGAAGTCAGTATTTCCTAAAATTTCAGCAATGTAGAGAACAGAATGAAATGTTGAAGGGTGAAGTTCTTGGGGGAGGATTCCTGGGACAGAAATGGACACAAAGACAGTGAAAGGGGCTGTGCACAGTGAGAAAAAATAGGTGTGTAATGACATGATTGTGAAGAAAAATGTGTAAAGCTTGTTTGGAGGGGTTTCATACAACTCCCATTGCCTTTCCAGCAACTACATTGGCATCTGGCTCAGACCCAAGGGCAGCATGCTATCAATGGCACATTCTACAGGAACTTAGAGACTGACAAGAAGCCTGGGTTTAATGGGTTCTGGTACCATAAACAAAGAAAAGTGCAGAGGATGGATTCTAGGCAAAGCTGTAAGTGGAATATGCAGTGCAGTGAGAGGTGACGAAGTTTGTCTAGACGGTTGCAGCTTCTCAGCTCTTTGGAACTGGAGCCTTAGAGCCAAGAGGAAACAGAGAGAATGAGACAAATACTAAGTGTATGTTAATTACCTTAACATATATGGAAGATTAAAAGAGCAGAAGAAATAAACAAATGAGAAAGCCCCCCATCATTTTAATATAACTAGTTCTTTATATGAAACTGGAGATAAAATATCATATATTCATAGAGAGACATGTCCATTAGCTTATATTTTAAAAAATACTACTGAATATGACTTTTACACATTTAAAATGTCTATTTAATGAAAATGAAGCATGTGATGCATTAAGGGATGATTATGTAAAAATAGCAGCATGTTATGACACAGTAAAAAGGCGGAATCTTAATAGCTACTTTCGTTTATATTTTATGTGCAAAAAACCCAGCATAAAAACATTCTAAGAATCTGCCTCTAACTAAATCAAAGTTATTCAAAATAATGATGCTTTCTCATCTTTTAAAAATTTACTCCCTTATGCTAAGAAAATAATATCTACAGGTGAGATCACTACACTGCAAATTTAAACATGGCTGCTCTATCACTTTATCACAGATTCACTCTTTGGCATAGGAAGAGATTTTATGGCAACTTCACCTCAGCTTCTGTTTACTACTAGCAGAGCCATGTGAGCTGATGTCCTGTGAAAACACAAACACCAACCTGGTATTTGGCTAAATGCAGAGCTTCTGCTCCCACACAGTCCCAAGGTTTACAGTCCAGCCTTTCACAGTGCCTGACAGGAGCTACACAGAGAAGTCAGGTGAGTCAAAGCATGGCCATGCCTGCACCTTGCCTTAGCAAGGGACTTCTAAAAAGAAACCATGAATGAGGTTAGGCTGTAAACTACCAGATCTGGCAGCATTACTGAAACTTTTTCACTCTGAGTGCCCTATCTCAGAGAGGACTGCTCGGCACCATGAAAACGTTCCTACTCCCACTCCAAATTAAATAGTAATTATAACAGAAGGTCAGTAAATGAGCCCTCTCACCTAGTTTTGCCCATCTCTAATGCCATTAATTCTTCAGTACATATTTTTTAATAGAATACATATGTTGGTAATCAAGTGTCCATGAAACAGATATACAAGGAAAGGTCACTGCACTGTGCCTGCTCAGTATGCATTTAGACTGCCATGCCCTGGTGATGCAGGGGTTATGTTGTTTGTATGGCACACTATAAGTTACTGTGGATGCTTATAGGGTTTAGAACAGAATAATGAACTGCATTATTTTCATTATTAGGTGATGATATTTTTCTAAGTTAACTAATACCTACAAAAATATTTTCTCCCTATTTTGTGTGAAGCACGTTTAAATGAAGAGATACAGCATGCAATCATGATCAGACACATACCCTGCAAACTGAAAAGTGGCAAGTGTCCCTCCCCCCATACCATATGTAACACAAGAGCAGTCACAAGCTTTTCTATTTGTTGGTGCTTATGACAAAGAAGCGGAGCTGGACCTGTTTCCTGTGTGTTCACTGGGCTACATCATCTGTGGATAATAATTTTAACTGTCATAATGGTGTGCGTGTCAAATTCAGTGACATGCACCCAGGGATGTGATTTGCAAGACGCATCAAAGACACCACTAGCTCATTGTTCAAAAATAGCTGGTCTTGGACCTTTGATGGCTAAAAAACCTGATGCCACTGAGTGAAATAGAAACAAGGTAAGAAAGCAGCTACTTTTAGAACTAACATTTATGCTTGACTAGAGGAAGTGAGGACATAATCTAACCAGTTATCTGATGAGAGACCCTACAGGAGTTTTTTACGAAAACAGGAAAACAGCATTAAACTGACATTTACTCAGCAAGCCACCAACCAGAAGTGCTTGGGGGACCCCCTACACTGAAGCAAAATGCCAGAGCTGTATAATGATATGACTTTGATGGATCCCACTGACATCCCAAAGGCTGTTCTGTTTCTATTTTTTATTTCTTTCATCTGATCTTCATCCATAATTTGACAAACTATTTTTAAGTGTCTATTTTCCTTGTGATTTATATATTCCAGGCTCACCAAATTAATTCAATACTTCGTCTGATCGCTAACCACACTTTAGCTGTTAAAGTGACACTGTACTCTCAAACCCATCACATTTAGTCGTGACAAAATCTGATCACTTTAAAAGCAGTGACAAACATACCCCTGCAGCCAAGATCCCCCCAATTTGTCCTATAGTCATATTCTACTAAACTTGTCTTTTACTCTCTACATTAAGCTCCAGTGACTGAAAAAGCAAGAAACAACGGGGAAAAAATAGTTACTTTGAAAGGTTTGTGTAGACTTCTTCGAGGTGGTTTCCTTGGGTTTGGGCATGAAACAGCCGGCAGTTGGCTGGTTTGAACGCTCTATGTCCCCTCAGCCAGGGAAGCTCAATCCATTACTGAGAGAGAGTCTGACCCAGTCTCTGTACAGGTGAAGCCATGGTACATTACTGAGACTCACCCATGCCAAAGCTCTTGTGCCTGCCACCAGGGAAGCTCAAGGAGAAGAATTTGCTGCAAGATCTGATGAAATGCGAGCTCCCCCACTGCCTTGCATTTCTGTAGGTGGTATGCTGGTAGTTCTTTATTTAATCTGAAAGGTATTTTTATTAAATTCCTTATTTATCTTTTGTCCAACAGCAGGATAGACAAGCCAACAAGAGTATAGGCAATTTGAGTTAACTTTATGTACACTGAAGAGAGTCAGGTTAAACTAGTAAGTCGTCGGTGACATTAGCATTTAGAAAGGTCTTGTGCTTCAGTCTGCTGCTCCCTCATTGCACTACAATCTTAGAGCACCTTCACAAGTAACATTTTCAAACAAAAAAACATCCAGTCGTAGTTAAATCACGAGCAAGGCATGAACTTGAAATCTCAGACAGCATCATTATTACCAGAGGAAAAAGATGGCCTCTCAGACAACCCAGGTCCAACTCACTAGAAATTATTGGTGTGAAAATTTTGAAGGTCTCAGAATTTAATCTCAGTGAATGTTCCTCAAAAACAAAGGCAG